>NC_080174.1:38656927-39014152 GCF_950295315.1 Erinaceus europaeus
AGTGAGAGATGCTAAGTGCACCTTAATTTAGAGTGGGATACAAAAGACTTCTGCCTGAAGCTGTGAAGTCTCAGATTCAGTCCCCAGCATTATAAGTCAGTCAGAGCTGAGCTCTGGTTAGAATTTTTTTTTTTTTTTAGGTGCATTGGAACTTATTTGTAGGAAAAACACTTAGAAAAAAGTTCATCATACTGTGACTATTGCTCTATACACACTTGTGATATATATAGTTCAGAGTATAAATTAGGCACAGATTAAATGATTAATGATGAACTCTGACAATTCTAAGTTTTATGAATGGTCTCAAAGTACTGACAAGTAAATCAAACTAGAAAGCAAAGGTGGACTACTGTAAAAAGTTCAATTAGGTGCCCATTAGATTCTGATCTTAAATATTGAACGTTGCATTTACAAGACTTTCAGTTTGGAACTCAAGTAGTACATGTTCATAAAGCAGGATTATGAAGTAGAAAAGAACTTTACATAAAGTGGTCAGTCTACAGTGAGAGAACTTTCCCAAATCATTGTATTTAATAAGAAACTTCCCTCCCCATAATAAATAAAAAACCCTGTAAGGGCTGAAACAATTTCTTTTTGGTAGCAGTAAGAGACCAGAGTTCATAACCTATCTTTAAATTCCACTGAGATCTGTTCTTCCTCAAAGATGGTTGGGAAAGCTATTAAAAAAAAAAAAAAAAGGCTTAGAAAAAATTCTAGCATTAAAAAATTCTCCATTTCTTAGTGGCAATTATTTTGTAAATAAGGGACAGGGCACATTTCTCAAAATGCTTAACACAAATGAAAGCCTAAATCTGTCACAAACTGTAAAGCAAAACTACATTCCAAAAAAAATTAAAGCCAACCCAAGATTTTTTGGGTTCTAGACCAGTTTTTTTTTTATTTTATTCTTCAACATTCAGAGATGTTATCTACAAAAAGATAGACACAAAGGCCTTTTAGTTCTTTACAAACTACTCTGTCAATTAACAAAATGAGTCCACATTCTTTTTTTATTCCAGATTAAAAAAAATCCCATCTTTAATGTATGGTGGAACAACTTTTTGAATACATGAAAACATAATACAGTAAACATAACCAACATTGGAGATGGGAAAAACCCAGGTGAAGGAAGCTTTTCCATAGCAACAACTCTATCTTGAAGATGTCAATAACTGAAGATCAACAGGCTGATCAGCTCATTTACCAATAAAAGTTTACTCTTGGGCTTTTAAAGCATTGACAGACCTAGTAGAACACCATTAGATTATTTCTCAGCTACTACTGTGCTGTCTCAAATTACTGCTTCCTCACTGAATATAAATCTGGATTCTGTAAATAAACATTCAAAATGTAATATATGAGATTGAAATTTGGAATGTCAGGCTAAAAAAAATCGGAGTCAAAACAGCTATGAGACCATAGCCTCTTATCCAGAAGAATTACAAACAAAATACCTTTTATAATGAAGTCTACTAAGTGAACTCTAGATTTCATTATTATATTAATGTCTTCTGAAAATTAAAAATATTTCCCATTTGAGAAATGAAAAATTATGGATTCTAATCAAGAACCTGTTGCTTACTATTATGAATTTGGGTACTAAAATCTTGTAAAGTGGGTAAAACACCCCCATTTCATATCTCCTTTGTATATATCTGTTCTATTTTCAAAATCTTTATGAAGACAAATAGTTTCATCCAGAAGAATATAAGGAAGGTTTCAGTTATATAGCAGAAATATGGCAAAAATCAAATATGTGATGGAACCAATACATAGTAAGTGGACTTCATATCCTAATAACAAACTAAGGAATCAGAACATTTTGTGATACTATAAAAATTATTTATTCACTATACACAGAACATGTCCCCTATAAAATGTACATGTAAATCACTAAAAAGGATAATTTGGTGAACATTTTCTCAATTACAGACCATACTATGTTATCAGTTGGGATGGGATAACAGCTCTCTGCCTCAAAAATATAATTATAGCACCCAGTTTTCTTTATATCTAATGTAAAATTATTTTGGGGATTATTTTCTACTATGTGTTTGAGGCAGAGTTAACAACTTAATATAACTCTAGTATATCAGTCACTACACAATAAACCAATTATAGATTAAAACAAATCGAAATTTTCATCATCTGTACTAATGGGATATGAACAAAATAATGGAAATACTGGATTATTTTTAAATGGCAAATAATCATAAAAATTACTTCCTTTGATAGCATATTTATATACTGCAGTTTAGTAATTAAATTGGGATGTAAATGGTATAAGATATTTGCAATACACCTCAAAACAGTGAGGCCACAGTATAACAATTCACTAGAGATTGTGCTTAGTAGACATCTGAGTAACTGAATTTTTTACCTATTCTCCCCAACTTCAATTTTTTCCCACAGTAAATGTTTGCTGAATATATAGACTAGGATGTGGTAGAAGAGATGGACTGACCTATGTATGCTCTTATCTGGACATCAAGTACAACTGGAATTTGCCTGGGAAAATGTTTCTGGAAGATGTAAACTGCATGTGGCATACAAGTAAACTCAAGATGCCAACTAAGCAAACCATTAAGTAGAAAACACTGGCACTGGAATAGACAAAGGCAAAACTTTTAAGAGATAACCAAGAAAAGAAATTTATGCTGGATAATACCTTTTTTCACTCAATTTAGATTTGAGACAGACCAATAGAGGCACTGTAAAGATACTATGGCTGTCTTCCTTGATAGTCAGACATTCTAGTTTGCAATAATTTATGACCTGTTTATGAATCAATATAAACCTATTCAGATTTAGGGATTAGTTTCCACAAGTACAACGTTGAATTTCTTTTTATTTGTCCTAAAATGCTTACTTTCAAACTTGAAGGGACTTCATTTATTCCATGTAGTTTCGATAACATTCTTTTATCTTTTCAGACCAGAGTCAAAATATTCGCACAGTATTCATACTGCAGCACCTTCCACCCACCCTTTGGTCGCTTGAACTGCCCTTCTTTGGTTCTTTTTCCGCTTTCTCAGATCTTTCTTGAAGTGTAGTAAGCAGAACTGTACTGGGTATTCCAGCTGCAGTTTGGTCTTAAATAAAAGAAGGATGTTTGTCAGTTTGGTTTTCTTTATTCTTCTCTGTGGTATACAGGATTTTGTTAGTTGAACTGGATGTAGCAGCTTACTGGGTCAAATTCTCAAGAATAGTATAATAGTCCCCAGATCTGTCCCTGGGTTCTAACTTAACGGCTCATACTCTATGTAGCACCTTGCCTTTCTTACTGAAGCTTTATCTTTCATTTTGCTTACTTGGCCTTAAAAAATAAAATGCAGAGATGGTTTTAAGTAAAAAGAGGTCAAGTTCCAGTCTTCACCTGAGTCTTCATATGGCTTACTCTAGTTACTGAGTACAGTGCCAGACACAAAGAGACATTTGTAGTAAATATGGAACTCAAACCAAAGTTGAGCACTAGGTAAGGATCCCCACATCAAATATCAATAGGATCCTATCATGGGTTCAATCAAAACAGTTCTTTTAAAGCTACTATATCACTTTAAGAAACATTTCTATGCAGACACAGAACAATTTTAATGGGCTACTTCCTTCCATCTACTTTTCTGAAATTAAGATTACTAAAGACCAGATCTAGGTCCCAAGTTTGGTCTTTAACAGCCTTTTCTTTTGTACCTCAGAATAATCTACAAGTTAAATAAAAGTATTTTTCTCATGTTTTTGTGAAGAGTAAATGAGTTAAGATTTTAGATCTATGTCTGGTACATCACAAATACTCAATAAATAAAAGCCATGACTGCTGTTACTATAAAGTAGTCAGAAAAGACAACACTTAACCTAGTTCCTCAAAGTGGTTATCACTTAATACTAACTGGCCAATAAAATTCAATGCCGAAGTATTTTCAGTCATGTCATTAAGGACCCAATGCATCTAGTTTAGGATAGATGAGCAGATATTACCGGTTCACTCAATAAAAATATAAATGTAAAACTACCTTACCCAAATTTTACTTTTACCACATATTTTTACATTAACAACCTCTTAATTTAACTCAAAGAGCTTAACAAGCAATCATGAAACAACCCTGACACCACAGTTGTTTTTAATTAAGTACTATGTAAATGATGTACCTTTCTGACAAATTCTAGCATTCCAAAGTTAAAAGATGTACCTACTGCAACAGTGCTTAAAAATACTCCTAAATCTACAGAGGATTATTTCCATTGTTATTTTAGAATCATACTCAAAAACTATAATAATTCCAGTTAATCATTATTTCCTTCATTTTGTTTTTATTATAGCATGTTTGCTTAATTTACAGCAAGCAGAAAATAAGCTGGGTCTTGTTTTGATCCAAACATTGATGTTTTAAAGGTTGTACACAATATTTGTTAAAAAGAACATATAAAAATACCTTTTTAGCTTCTATAAGAAAGAAAATACAAAGTTTAATCCCACAACTTTCCTCTTTGCTAGAACTGTAAACTACTGCTACAGTTTTAAATAGACTTTTTGTTTAAACTATACATCCAGGAAAATCTAAAAATTAATAAATGATTGCATAGCAGAACATCAACGTTTAACTGCAAACAGTAAAGAAATGAAAGTTAGAAATACTATCAAATATACAAAGGTTCTAGAACCAATCCTTTAAACATATTCCACACAGTATTAAAAAAAAAAAACAACACCCAACATACCCCACCCTTTGTTCTTTACAGGTAAAGCCTAGATTAGTAAAACCAAAACTGAAAAAGAGTAACTCTCTAAAAGCAACTGTTCTCCCCAACATTGGGGAGAACACCTTTTATCTTCAAGCAAGCAATCTAAGAAATTTAAAGATGCTAGCTTTTATTTTGAAATGAGATTGGACATGTGAAGTTAACTTTTACTGCCCACAAGACAGTAAAAGATGCTAGAGATTGTAACTGGTTGAGTATTATTTTTTCATTTTCAGTCAAGTACTGGTGTACTATATCAAAATCAAAATCTCAGTGATGTTAATTTACTTGGGGGAAAAAAAAATCCCCCCATATCATGTAGAATTTCATGACACCAAAGGATCACCTAGAAAGGGAGCGTTGTCTTTCAACTTGCCTCATGAAAATAACTGAGGTATGAAGAACAAACCTCCTTCAGAAAGAGGCTGGCAAATGTTGATACAAATGCACTCAAGTGCTATAAGCATCAATATTCAGCCCTTTGAAAATATTATGGCAAAAAAAAAAAAAGTTCCTTAAGATTTAGAGTAACTAAAGAGCATTCTTTCCCCCTATAAAACTATTCTTGTCATCACCAACCTGCTTAAACTTTAAGGTGAATTTTGCTGATGTTTATGTTGCAAATCTCCACACACATAGACACACACAGACAAATAAAAAAAAAATTTAAAAAGGAGTGGGGGAGAGGGAAGATTCTATTTTCAGTATAAAACTCAATCTTCTTGAAAATGCTACTTGACCTAGCTGGCATCATCCTCCAAGACAGTGGGGTTAACAAAAGAACTATTCCACACTATCTTAAGTTAACTATTATCACGGGCCTAAACATTTTGACAAGACAAAAAGGTCCACCCTGAACCTAAGTGTGTGTGATCAGTCAGTGTTGTACTGTGGCTACAGCTTCACTTTTGTATCATTCTATCTTATTACTTAGCAAGCTACATTTCTACGTTAACAGTTCTACCAAATATGGATATGAAAGTTTATCTTTAATAAGACAATGTTGCAAATTATGGTCAACCAACATCTTTTCACCAATACTTCGAGCATAAAAATTGAGAATCTTTACAAAAATATACAGAGACACCACAAATTGGTAGCTGCCCATAACATTAAACAAACTGGACTCTTAAGAGTGGCTTCTCAACAGCAAATCATTTTAAATATAACCATTGCCTGGTACAGGGAAAACTGACAAGTGTTTTTTAAGCATCATTGCAACATTGTATTCCTGATAATTTAAGTAAACCAAACTATGAGTAAATGAATGATACATGCCTAAAAATATCATGGTTTATATACTATTATCAGTGGCCACTGGACTTGGGACTAGTCCAAGACCTTGACCTAGATTTTGACCTAGACCTAGACTGTGATCTTGACTGAGATTTGGATCTAGGTGGTTCTTTTTTCCTTGATTCCTTTTCATATCTTGAGCCAGACTTATAATGTGTTTTGGAATCTGTTTTAGAAGTGCCTCTAGTTTTGGTATGAGATGCAGACCTAGAACGTGATTTAGCCTTCATTTCTTTCTTGGGCTGGGACTTGGACCGTGATCTTGAATTTGATTTAGATCTTGAAAAAGATCGATTTCGGTGTTTGAATCTTTTAAAACAGAGGAAAGATACAATTAGAGTAAAAATTAGATTCTATATTAATCAAATGTTATTTTTAGAGCAAAAGCTTACTCTGAAATTGAAAAAAAAAACTTTTTCAAATCAAAGTTATTTACCTATCATTGTCGGAATGGCTTCTGCTACGCCGTGGTCTTCCAGTCGGTCTACTGCTAAAAAGCACATCAGAAAAAGCAAACAGTGACAAATGTCTATTTCCAAGTTTTTAAAAAAAGTTTCTAATAAAAAAGTGAATCATAAAACTTTATAAAGTACTAAAATAGTCTTAGTCTAAAAGAGGAATACAGTATATGTAATTAAAAATATACAAAATGGTATATAAAAATTTTAAAAAGTCAAGAAATCTTCAACAAAAGTGCTGAGCTACTCATAACACTTACTTTCTAGGACTATAAGATCTTCTATAGTTGTAATCAAAGGACCGACTTCTTGATCTTCTTCTTTCATAACTTCGGCTTCTAGAACGTCTGTATCTGTCATATTCATCATAGCGTGAAGAACTGTACACGTTCCTCCCTTCCTTGGCTTTCATTTGATTTGGAGCTATTAAATACATAAAATAAATAAAATAAGACTTAAATAAAGTCTTCAAATCACAGGTATACCTTCCTTACCCTTTTCCATTATACCTCTAATATGTATCAAAGTTAACTGAAAATTAAGGGAAGAGGTAAACTGTTTTATGTTAAAAATGATACTCTCAATAGTTCTACAACCATTTCCCCCAACGTGCGCGCGCCCAGGTGGTGGTGCACCCATTATCATTATCATATCTAAAGATCCAGGTTCAAACCTCCTGCCCCCACCTGCAGGTGGGAAGTTTCACAAATAGTAAAACAGTCCTAATAGGTGTCTATCTCGCCTTCTAAAACAAAACAAAAAAGGGGGGGGAAGCTATTGGGAGCAGGAGTCACTCTATTCACTGAACACCAAGGCACAGTGATAACCCTGTTGGCAAAACACAAAATCCACAAAGAAAGTCTCACCATTTATAATTAACTCATCTGTTACTGCATTAAATTCTATGAAGCAGCTACTTTATGTGTGTATGTATCAAAAACAGAATATCCAGTAACCCATCAACCAATTCAAGAGTTAAGAGAATGGTAGCTCATGTCTACCCAAGTATTTCCTTTTCTGGAGGCCAGATGACATAGTTCTTCTTATAGTGCATGTGGCTTATCAAGTGTTATCTATTTTAGTTAACTTTAAGTATCTTGCCCAGAGTAACATAATGGTTGAGGACAGGTGACGTTGAAGCCAGTATGTGTATCTCAACATGCAGCTAACATGTTACAAACAAAAGGGAAAAAAAATTATATATACACTAGGCATAAAGGTACTTACTCTTTCGATCTCCCTGTGCGAACTGTATTTCAATTTGGCGTCCACAAATCCATTTTCTGTCCAAATTATGTAAAGCATCTTCAGCATCACGAACATCCTCAAATGTGCTAAATGTTAAGGGGCTTGGGAAATTTTGTAAACTTTGATAACAAGTGAAAGTTCAGCTGGCAAATCTAGAATAACCCAGTCTTTCAGTATGGATCAAAACCAAACAAAAAAACCAAAACCAAACAAACAAAAAGACAAAACTACAACCCACCTACTAGTTTGGTTCATTCAACTATAAACATTTCACATAATTAAAGCACTTGTGATTGTCTAAGGCACACATGAAAACACACGTGAATTCTTTCTATAAAGTTATGAAATGTTTTTGCTGAACTACCAATACTATAAAAAAAAACCTCCCATTTTAAGAATCAACTTTACAAAACAAGACAAAAAGTAAAATCAATATCAATTCTGTTATTTGTAAACCCAAAAATTTCTCAAGACCAAAACTGCTTTTTCATAATTGTTCCAAACGAAAATAAAAACACCAACAGTTCTTGTGTAAGCAAGCATTAATATACTTTACCTTACAATAGATGAAAGCTTAAATTAACCTCAAAATTACCTTTGCTTAGAAAGCCCTTACTTCATGTAGCAGTCTTCCTTATATTACACATGGAAGACCAGTATGTTAATCATTTGTTCAAGACCAAATCAAGCTATACACTACCATACTAAAGCATATTATACCCATGCACAGGCTATAAAAGCATGCTGTTACAAAATAACAGATAATTTCTAAAGATTTCTGGACTAGAATGCCCTGTGACACTAAATATATGTATGGCTCCTTGCAACATGGTGGGTTTGGGACAGCCAACCTCAGAATCTTAAGGCCAGATTAGTTGAAAGCAAGAAAAGTTGGTGCCTTTTTTGATGAGAGGATAACACTCTTGTCCTTTCCACTCAACAGCAGCAATAACACAAGAAAACTTCACTTTCCAAAGTCATTCTGTTCAAATTTCTTAAGCTACCATACTAGCAGAGGTAAAGCACATATTTGGAGCTGGGGAAATAGTATAATGGTTATACAAAAAAGACTTTCACACCTAAGAACCAAAAGTCCCAGGCTCAATGCCCAGCACCATCATAAGCCAGAGCTGAAAAGTGCTCTGGTTACAACCAATATATAAAATACATCACCAGGAATGACTAAGAGAAAACATACTAGGAGAATATTATTCTGTCCCAGAGATGGTTCCCCAAGTCCCAAGTCAGGAAGTTTGTCACATGAAAAGATAAAATCTTTGAGTTTAGAACTCTGAGTACTATAACTCAATGTTAATGTAGCTAAGCTCTAAAATAAGTAAGTGTATACTTTATTACTCTAATACAATAAAAAAACTTTTAGATTAAGAACATAACATTCTCTAGGCTACTCTATATAAGGAAAAAATCCTGAACTAGACGAACTAAGGCAAAGTTCTATTATACCTTTTAAGAGGTTTAACTAGGTCAGTGAGAAAATTGCAGTAAGAGCAGCTGAGTGCCACTCTGATATCAGTCTATGGAGAAATTTGTATTCAGGACCTTCCCAGAATACTCATATCCAGTTCTTTTTAACTATTTTAAGATCAACAAAATAGTTACTACATGCATATAATACATCCTTATACATACATATAAAATATTCTTTTAGATTCTCTGGATGACAACTCTCTTTTAATTAAAGTGCCACAAACTTGTAGGATAAACTACTACTATCTTGGTTCCCCCCAAAGGCAGGTAAAATCAGAATAACAATGCAAGCCAGAATGTATTACTAAAAAAAAAAAAAAAAAAACCAAAAAAAAAACCAAAAAACAAACCTCAATTCAATCTAGATACAGCTCTAACTTTTGTAGCAGAACTCTGCAACCAATTCCCACTATAGATAGCTAATCACTGGCTCTGCAGAAAGCAGTTTTTTGGCTTTTACCTAAATCTCACTAGGACTATGCTAGGTTCCAAGACACATGAAACAAAGTATATACAATAAGAAAATTTCCTAGTTTCAGGCCCACAATTCAAAACCATGTTATCAAAGGAAAACTATTTCAGTGAAGGGAAGTGGGCCAGCCAGTGGTGCACCTGGTTGAGCACACGCATTAGTGTGCAAGGACCCTGGTTCAAGCCCCTGATCCCCACCCGCAGGAGGAAAAAGTTTCATGAAGCACAGCATGATTGAAGGTGTCTCTGTCTCTCTGTATCACCCCTTTCCCTCCTGATTTCTGGCTGTCCCTATCAAATAAAGGTAACAAAATAATAATAATAATAAAGGCAGTAAAGCCACCTGAAACTCTGGGTCAGGAAGTAATTTTCCACAAATAACGATTACCCATTAATAGTCAAGGCCTTCTGCAATCTATTAAAAGCTGCTGATCATGAGATAAAACAGTGCAAGGAAGCAGGCTTCAAAGCTAAATTTCAGAAAGAAGTATTGTGTTCTAAGCAGTCACTTTAAAAATGTAGTACCTCTAGTGGATACTACCTTATAAACCACCAGAACTATTTTGGTGGAATTCCCTGTCTCCCTTTTAAATTCAATTCTCAGGAGTCAACTTAACCTCAAATTTCACTATTTCAGAGAGCACTGCCTGCTTTCCTATGGCATCTGACCAACTTATCCAAAATAGCACTATGCCAAGTTTAAGCTTAACAACATTATATCCTGGTACACTTTAACTTGACAAGCTAATAGAGAATGCATTTATACAAGACTACAATCATAACATCAAAGATCTATATAAATCAAGTTACAGGCTTTGTCACTAGACTAAACCAGAGTAATTTTGAAAATTAACTGCTTAGAAAACATAAAAAAAAAAGAAAGAAAGAAAATAGTTATTCTGTAGGATACATCAGGTATGACTCCTTTAATCTTGGCCATCATTCAACTTCATCTTGACCTTTAACTCTTTAAGTGCTTGTCAGAAGGACTTGTCATGAGATGCTTGGCCAAATATGACAGATGGCTTTATCTTTAACTTTGAAAAACAACCTTTTCCCCCTTTTGTAGGTAAAGCGAGGCTTTGTCTCCCATTAGGCTTGTCCTTCTTCCAGCTTTTCTTTATTTTTTTCTTTTCCCAAACTCTCCCTTCTCTTCAAGCCTGATCCTTAAGAGGTCTTTGGCTTGTCTACTTGCCTTAAGTGTTGAACTCTACTCTAAAGGTTCTTTCATGCTTTCTCTTTGGGGTCGCCATAACTGTACAGCTTTACATTCTCTGAGGTAACAACAGAGGACAGCAAATTAGGGGACAATATTAAAGAAGTTTACCTCATTGTTAAACATTTTGTTTTTGATCAAGTGATTCATATTAACAAAACAAGAATAAAAACTTTAATTGCTAAACACAAGAACACATTAATTTTTAATTTGACTTAAAGGTGCTAGTAACCACTGTATTCAAATTTACATCACACAGTATAATCATTGATTTGAGTTTCAGTAGCATGGACAGAAATTCAAATATTTTACCATTTTTTGGATTAACTTTAAGAAATATTAAGAGTATTGTGTAAGTCACAATTTGTTTTCAAAAATGTGAAGACATAGACATTCATTAGAGGACAAAAACAAACAAACTACTTTTTAGATGTTACCTCTTACATAAACTTGAATTTCAAACTTCAATACCCCTCACTAATCAGCCATCTGAAGAAAGGATATTGAACGTAAGCAAATCCTCTTGGACGACGAGTGTAGAAATCAAGTGGAACATACACATCAACTATAGGTCCATAACGACCAAATTCCCGTCGAAGATCTTCAGACCTACAACATCACGAAAAGACCTCAGATTTGTATATTTTCTCTTAAGAGTTTGCTTTTAACTTTCAATTAGTTAAAAGGGACTGTGCTGTACCCCTAGGGTAACTTGTAAGAGATCAACTTTCCTAATCTCAATACTCACAGCTAACTTTTAAGGGCATATAAAAAGTGTACACTGTAGCTTTAAAAATATTTTATTTTTATTTTGGATATAGACAAATTGAGAGGGAAGGGGGAGAGACAGACACCTGCAGCCCCCTCTCCCCACCCTTGCAGGTGGGAACCGGGGCTTGAACCCCGGACCTTGTGCACCGTCATATGTGCGCTCTACCGGGTGACTCACCACCCGGCCCCTCAATGCTTTTTTTTTTTTTTTTGGATAAAAGAAAGGTAGGATCCCAGATTTTGGGAAATAATCAAAATTTGCAGTAAAGTATCACGTTTTTCATTAACACAAGGAAAGCTGGCCCTAGTTCATTAAGCTACCTTCATTTCACCCGAATAGTAGCATCAAGTATGTGTATACATACAAACAGATCTAGACAGAAAGAGTGAGAGAAACAGGAAACCTCCTTCCAATGGTCCAGGCCTGAACCCGGGCCGCTCACATGGCAAGTCAGCAGATTATCCAAGTGAGCTGTTTCACCGGCCCGCAATAAATTGTATTCAAGATCAGAAAAAGAAACCCATACAACCTGAATCCTTAAATAACCTAACTTGTGAAACACAAATCTCATCTTGGGTTAAGACTTCTCCCCCGCCCCCTTCCCCAAAAAGTCAGTTTGATGCAATTAAGGGAATCGGTGAGAACAAAAGCGCGGTCTGGATCGATGCATTTCAGCCAGCAGCCACGTCCATAAAGGCAGCTGCTCCCTATACCCTGAATGCAGAGGGTGAGCAGGACTCCCGAGACGCAAACTACCTCGCACCGTCTTACTGCAAGAATTCCACACCCCAAATCTCGAGTCTCTTTCTCCAAGCCTCTCCAACGCTTGGGAGTCGGGTGGTAGCGCAGCGGGTTAAGCGCACGTGGTGTAAGGCGCAAGGGCCGGTGTAAGGATCCGGTTCGAACCCCCGACCCCCATCTGCAGGGGAGTCGCTTCACAGGCGGTGAAGCAGGTCTATCTTTCTCTCCCCGTCTTCCCCTCCTCTCTCCATTTCTCTCTGTCCTATCCAACATCAACAACAACAAAACTACAACAGTAAAACAAGGGCAACAAAAGAGAATAAATAAAAAAAAGAAGCCATGTCCTCCGGTCCCGTTATTTGTCCCAATGTTAAAGAACAAAACCCCCCACCCCCCAAAAAACAAAAGAGAAACCCTCCGGGCCGAACACCCGGTGAACTTGACATCGGGTGTTCGCCGGGGAGCGGATGCTCCGCACCGCGCGGGCCGAGGCGGCCGGGCGCTGGGGGCCGCACAGCGAGGGGAGGGGACCCGCAGACACGCCACGCGGCCCATCGTGGCCCAGGCCGGGGCGCAGCTCTACTTCCCGCGCAGCGGTTGGGCCGGCGGCGCGGCCTAGCTCGGGCCCCAAGGCCGGCACGGGCCCCGCCATCTTCGCCCCTTCCCCTCCCCCGGCCCAACGCACTATGGTCGCCGCTCGGGTCCTCTCTGAGCGCCGGCGGCCTTCCCGCCAGGTGAAGGCGGCCCCTCCCCTGTGCATACCTGGTGTCGTCCGCCACGTTCCTTACGAACAGAGACGTGTTAGGGGGGCGCAGGTAGCGGGACATGGCGGGGCGTGAGCCTCACGACACTAACGGGACCAGCAAACCGACCGCGGCTCCGGCGGCGGAACCTGAGACACACACAGCCAGAGGGCTCCGCTGAGGCAAATGCCTCTTCTCGCGAGACTTCACTCCCGCCTCCACCCGCCCTTCCCAGGGCCCTAAATCTGAGCGGACAACGGTACTTTCCCGCGAGATTACTCGGCTCGCGCCTGCGCAGGTAGCAGGTGGCTGTACGTGCTGGAACCTCGGTCTCATTCATTGGCTTCTAGCGCTCCCCCTCCCCCAAGCTCTTTCTTTAGTGCTCTACTTTCCCGCCTTTTTTTCCTTTCTTTTTTAAGTATTGCGTTTTCCTTTTTTTCCCTCCCCCCTCAAGTTAGGAGGCCGGCGGCAGACGCTATGCCAAACTGTACAACAATTAGTATGATTTCTCGTTCAAGTTATGCCCTGCCCTTTGTTATTAGATCGCTCAGCAACAGGGGAAGAATTTAGTCTCTTTAATTGAGTATGAACTGGATGTGTGTCCTTGCAGAGAGGTGCCCCCGTCCCCCCCAGTGCCTTCTGCACACTGCAGAGACACTCCCTGGGTGCCTTTGTCCCAGTGCCATCCCCTCGCACACTCATCTACGGTGTTACCTCCGATTATAGGCTAGTCCTAACTTTATGGTTGCAACACAAACTTCAAATCTCAGTACCTGTTGTTATCTACAGTGTATTTGTTGCGAAAGGCCTCCTAGGTATGCTTCATTCCTGTATACTCTGATCTCAGAACTCCTTTGGTTTTTTACACATTATGGGAGACCCCACTCTCCACTATCTTTGTTAATGTATTTTATTTATTTATTTTTTTAAAAAGATTTCATTTACTAATGAGAGGAACAGGAGGAGAGAGAGAAAGAATCAGACATCGCTCTGGTACATGTGCTGCCGGGGGTTGAACTCAGGACCTCACGTTTCAGAGTCCAATGCTTTATCCACTGCACCACCTCCCGGACCACTTACCTTTGTTAATGTAGGTTGTAGCTATTGATTTCCACTTAGAACTTAGAATGAAAAAAAAAATTAAGACACAATAACACAAGCAAGTATTCCACTACCATTCATTGCATACATATTAGGTGACTTCTGGAAATTTCACCTCTACCTTCGTGAAAGATTGAGTGAACATGAGAAAGGCAAACAACATTTAACAGAATTTTGACTGTAGAAATGTCACCAAAAGGAGATTTGGTGCTCTCAGCTCTAAGGGCCAATTAACCAAGAGCTTAAAAAGGTTAAAAGCAATTTTTCTCTTGTATTTTATTTATTTATATTTTTTAGAGAGATGCAGAGAGAGAAAGACACAGTGGGAAACACCAGAGCACTGCTCAGCTTTGGCTTATGGTGGTATGGGGGATTGAACCTGGGACTTCGGAGCCTCAGGCATGAAAGTTTCTTTCTTTCTTTCTTTTTCTCTTTCTTTCTTTCTTTCTTTCGTTCTTTCTTTTTATTTATTTTAAAAAGGAGACATTAACAAAACCATAGGATGGGAGGGGTACAATTCCACACATTTCCCACCACCAGATCTCTATAGCCCATCACCTCCCCTGGTAGCTTTCCTATTCTTTATCCCTCTGGGAGTATGGACCCAAGGTCATTGTGGGTTGCAGAAGGTGGAAGGTCTGGCTTCTGTAATTGCTTCCCTGATGAACATGGGCATTGACTGGTCAATACATGCTCCCAGCCTGCCTCTCTCTTTCCCTAATAGGGTGGGTCTCTGAGGAAGCAGAGCTCCAGGACACACTGGTGGGGTCGTCTGTCCAGGGAAGTCTGGTTGGCATCCTGCTGGCATCTGGAACCTGGTGGCTGAAAAGAGAGTTAACATACAAAACCAAACAAATTGTTGAACAATTATGGACTGGAATAGTGCAGATGAAGTGTGGAGGGTACTCACTGCAGACTATTGTGTACTTTTGCTTTCAGGTATATATTTTGCCTTAGTTTATGGATACGTGTGAACATATGCTCTATCTCAGGGGACCTGGTCTATATCTAGGTTTTGGGACTTTGTTAGGAAGTGAACCACCTGGAATGGAACTAGAGAATCCTATGAAAGGAAAGGTCTCACCCAAGTAATGAAGCTGAAGGGTTGTCATTCCACACCTGAAGTCTCTGAACAGAGTCTGAAGTGAAGCATGCTGAGGTGGCACTTGTTGCGTTGATTAGGTTGTGATCAGCGGATGCAATATTATTTGATATGAATTGAGAGAAGCATGCAGGAAAGTGCACCCCACCCTAAGATTCCAGGACTGGGGAAAATATAGGCTCTATAGTGGAAATGTGAGGTTCCTGCTGTCTTAGGGTTCAAGAAGACAATGGATAGTTATTGTTATCATCACATTATTTGGTAATTGTGTTAACTTTGTAGAGTCCCTTTGTTAGGATTTGCTGTACAATACCCAACATCTTGTATATAGCTGTGCCACTGGTTGCTTCTTTTCTTCCTGGTCTAGGCTTTTGAGAGAGTCAACATATCAAAGATTCAGTCTGTGTTTTTAAAAGTTCGAGACATGCAATAAAATTTTCCTCTCTCATATTAATTAAATAGTGGTTTATATGACTACAATTTAATAGGAGTGTACATAGACACCATTCCCACCACCAAAAGACTGTATCTCCTCCCCCTCCCCCACCCCAAGCCGAATGTCCACTCTCCTCCTCACCACAGGGTTTTTACTTTGGTGCTCTACTCTGGCATGACGGTTTCTTTGCATAGCCATTATCTATCTACCCCCACCCAAAAGCAATCTTTAGTAAAGTTTCTAGCAAAACCTGAGAAGATGTCAGACTAATATCTCAACAAACAAAATAAAGCTAAAAAAAAAAAAAATTTACATGTCAAGCAGTTTGGGGGGGTGAGGATTAAAGGTAAGAAGTAGGGAATTGGGAGTCGGGCGGTAGCGCAGTGGGTTAAGCGCAGGTGGCACAAAGCACAAGGACCGGCGTAAGGATCCCGGTTTGAGCCCCCGGCTCACCATCTGCTGGGGAGTCGATTCACAGGTGGTAAAGCAGGTCTGCAGGTGTCTGTCTTTCTCTCCCCCTCTCTGTCTTCTCCTTATCCATTTCTCTCTGTTCTATCCAACAACGACGACATCAATAACAACAATAATAATTACTACAACAATAAAACAACAAGGGCAACAAAAGGGAATAGATAAATAAATAATTTTTTTTTAAAGTAGGGAATTATGGGCTGGGGAGAGGTTGTGGTGAAGACCGGATTTCACAAGAAAGTTTTATAAATTCTTTTAAAAATTATTTCTTTATTAACGAGAGAAAGAGAGAGAGAGAGAGATAGACAGAGAAGAAACTAGAGCATTACTCTGGCACATATGTCAGGGATCAACCTCAGGACCTCGTGCTCCTAGGTCAGACATTACCTGTTGTGCCACTTCCCAGGCTGCTACTTTCATAAATTCTTTAGATAAGGTTCTAATAAAAGTTCTAGCTCTCCATGCAGGGGCTTTGAGTCTGTCTGGTTCCCATAACATCGAGGTCAGACTGACCCACAGCACATTTGCCAGTTTTCTTGAGGTTAGTACCTGGAATTTCGTTAGCTATGTGAAGAGGAAAACGGAATTTATAATGCTCATTAACAAAAACTCCCCTGAAATAGTCCTGGAGACACCTTCCAGACCACACCTTGAGAACATTTCCTGTTCAATGAGACTCAGTTTTTTTTTGGAGATTAGGGACCACATATTAGAATATGCTCTGGCATGTAGCGTATTGCTAGGCAGATAGCAAGGGCTCACATTGAATAGAGACAGCCAGAAATCGAGAGGGAAGGGGGTGATAGAGAAGGAGAGAGACAGAGAGACACCTGCAGCACAGGTGTTCAGCACTTGTAAAGCTTTCTCTCTGCATGTGGGGACCGGGGGCTCAAACTTGAGTGATTGAGCATTGTAACATGTGCACTCAACCAGGTGCGCCACCACCCATTCTCTCATATACTATTTCATTAAATCTACTTTCACTTTATAAAAGGTCTTAAGAGTATTCATTTTGTATCAGTCAGCATCCACAGCAAATAAATGTTTTGACATGGATATGGGTGATCGGTTGTGTTTTGCAGCAAAGTTATTGCTTTTCTTTCTTTTAAAAATATATTTTATTTTATTTTAATTATATATGTACATATATAATTAAAAAAATTTTTTTAACAGAGCACCGTTCAGCTCTGGCTTATGGTGGTGCAGGATTTAACCTGTGATTTTGGAGCCTCGGGCATAAAAGTCTGTTTGCATAACTATTATCTACCCTCTGCCCAAGTTACTGTTTGTCTACATTCCTGTTTTCTGAGAAACTCTGGACACTTTGCTTATTAATACATTTATTGATTTTGTTCCAGACATGGTGTTTGGCGGTGGAAATATAGTGATAAAAAACAGTGAATTATGGAGTCAGGCAGTAGCGCAGCAGGTTAAGTGCAAGGACCAGCCTAAGGATCCTGGTTCGAACCCCCAGCTGCTCACCTGCAGAAAAGTCGCTTCACAGGCAGTGAAGCAGCTCGACAGGTGTCTTTCTCTCCCTCTCTCTGTCTTCCCCTCCTCTCTCCATTTCTCTCTGTCCTATCCAACAATGACGACATCAATAACGACAACAATAATAACTACAACAATGACAACAAAAGGGAATAAATAAATAAATAAATGAATATTTAAAGAAAACCAATGAATTAGTGGGGATCAGGAGATATCTCACCTGGTAGAGCAAGTACCTTTCTAGGCTGGTTAACTTGGGGTGGAGGCCTGGCATGGGAGCATCTCAACTCCACATTGAGTGGGGAAGAGGATATGGGTAACAGTGATTTCATGAATGTCAGAGCAGTGCAGGGGTGTCTCTCTCTCCTCTCTCTGATAAAGAATGATAAAATTGGCCCAAAGAAGTTGTTCACTTTGAGGTATTGCTCATGTAAGAGGCTCTGGGTTCACTCCCACATAAAAAAGAAAGAAGAGGGAAATAAGAAAGAAGGAAAGAAAAACATGGAGTTTATGCTTCTATAGGAAATAGACAAGTAGACAACTAAATAAATTGAAGTTTTGTGATGCCAAAGTTAAAAAAAAATAACTATGTTGTAGAGGAAGAACTTGTGGAACAATTGTTTCTCCATTTCCTCCTCACAAGTTAAAGGCTTAACTTACCTTAAGGAATGGAAGAAATATCCAGTCTGGTGCTACCACAGATACTCACTCACCTTTGATACAGTTAAAAAGTTTAGCTTAGAATCTGATGTACAGTAAATTTTCTATAAATGTTATTTGGACAAAGCTCATGACTTTATCACATCTGATGTAAAATGAAAAACTCAACAGATGGCAAAGCGCAAGGACTGGCATAAGGATCCCAGTTCGAGCCCCCGGCTCCCCACCTGCAGGGGAGTCACTTCACAGGCGGTGAAGCAGGTCTGCAGGTGTCTATCTTTCTCTCCCCCTTCTGTCTTCCCCTCCCCTCTCCATTTCTCACTGTCCTATCCAACAACAACGACATCAATAACCACAACAATGTTAAACAGCAAGGGCAACAAAAGGGAAAATAAATAAATATAAAAAAAGAAATTAAAAAAATCTTAAAAAAAAAAAACTTAACAGACGGGGGCCGGGCAGTGGTGCATCCAGTTAAGTACACATAGTACTAAGCACAAGGACCTATGCAAGGATCCAGGTTCGAGCCCATGGCTCCCCACTTGCAAAGGGGGGACAACTTCACAAGCAGTGAAGCAGGTCTGCAGGTGTCTATCTCTCTTCCTTTCTATCCCCCTTCTCTCTCAATTTCTCTCTGTTCTAACCAGTAAAATGGGGAAAAACTGTCCACCAGAAGCAGTGGATCTGTAGTGCCAGCACCAAGCCCCATCGATAATCCTGGAGGCAAAAACAAAACAAAACAACAACAAAAATCCACATCAACAGATTATTAAAATGACAACAGCTGAGCACTAAGATAAGCACAAGGTCTGCTCCATGCACCTGCACAGGTGATTTCCATGATGCCTGCCCTGTATCTTAGAAATCATCATTATTCATAATACTTTTGACAAATGATGAAAGCAGATAAGGTACATATGTTTACTCTCTGGAATGGTTTGCTTCTTCATGTATCAAATGCCCTCTTTCATCTTATATGTTTTAAGTTTCTAGGTCCTTGAAAGAGTTAATATTGGGAAATGTTGAGAAAGTGAGTTCTTTCAGCTAGCTAGGGCTTGAGCTGGGCAGTTTACCCACCTATAAATCTGATTTGGGGAGGGGTAAAGGAAAGGACATCAAGGAATTTTGGGAGTACAATACTTATTCACACAATGATTGCCCAGTGTGGCTGAGAATACTTAGGAACATAGTACCAAAGCAGATAATTATTATTTTTTTAAATTTTGAATAGAGACCAGAGAAGTTGAGAGGGAAAGAGGAGAGGGAGAGAGACACCTACAGCACTGTCTCACTGCTTGTGAAGCTTTCATCTGCAGGTTGGCGCCAGGCACTTGAACCCAGATCCTTGTGCACTGTCATGTGTGAGATAAAGCAGGCGCACTACTTCCCTGCCCTCAGTTGCTAATTTTTATTTTCTTGTCACTAGGGTTATAGTTGGGGCTCAGTGCTGGCATTATGAATCCTCCACTTCAGAGACCATCCTCCCCCCCTTTCCCCCCTATTTTATTTGGTAGGATAGAGAGGAATTGAGAGGGAAGAGAGAGGAGGAGAGGAAAGGGAGAGAGAAAAAGATAAGATACCAGATCTGCTTCATTACTCATGAAGCTTTTCATCTGCAGGTGGGGAGTGGGGCTCACCCAGGTCCTTGTGCTTGGTAACTTGTGTGCTCAATTGGGAGTGCCGCTATCCTGCTGCCACTGATTTTTCTTTTTACTTTATTTTATTTGACAGAACAGAGAGAAAAATGACGGGGAGGTATAGAAGGAGAGGGTAGGGGGAAAGGGAGAGGGAGAGAGAGAAGGAGCTCTGCTGCTGGTTTCACCACTTGTGAAACTTTCCCCCTATAGGTGGGGACTGGCGACTTGAACCTAGGTCCTTGTGCATAGTAATATGTGCACTTAACCAGGTGTGCCACCACCCAACCCGGCTGATATCTATATCTATATTTATCTGTTGTAAATTAACTTACAAAGAGGCATGAGGGTTGGGGCTGCTTGTGGTACATATAGAAGAATTCACAGCGGGAGCTGGGAACTGGTTTAATCAATACACAGTTTATTAGGGTGAAACAGGTAAAAGGCAAAATAAGCAATTATCATCAAGGGTTAAGTGTACGCTAGGTCTATAAAGTTTGAATATGGTTATCAAAGTTTAGTCCCATAAGATAAACAATTATCAGCTCTGGTAAAGGTTGCTCATGGCTGTAGAGGGGTCTAAAAGTTTACCGGCTAGCAGAGTCACACGTTCCCAGGAGAAGTAGACATGGTGGATGGATGCCTGGGGCACCTCTGCTGAGAGGCATCTGACCAGGTGAAGAAGCTGCAGCCAAAGAACTGCAGAGTTCCGGCTGGCTGTCCTTTTAGTCTATTCAGCCTACCCACAATGCTTTGCACACCAGCAGTCTGGATTCACCTACAGTCCACCATGCGCCTGCGTAGATCACTGCATACTCTGTCAGCCTTCTGTTGCCAAAGCTGACGTCACCACTGTGTCAGCATATAGCATCACCACAATTCCCCACTTTTGATTATAGACATGGACAAGATGTACAGTCTGTATGAGCACAGGAGAAATAAGCAAATCTTCAGTGATTCTAGGGTTACCCCTGCAAGCTCTGCCTTCACCCCCAGAGTGCGGGCACAATAATTGGGTATCAGGTAAGGCCCTGTTAGCCTGAAGACCTGTGGTCTAGTATCTGTGTCTAACCCAGATACAGTCCATCACTCAGGGAGACTCAGAACAGAGACTTATGGAGGTGTCCCCAAGTTCAAGTAGCTCCTGGGTGACAATTGTGGCATTTGCAGGGTGTTGGACTGCTGCAATCCAAGCATTAACTCATGCTCTTGTGAGGAGTCCACAGATGAGAGGGGCCTATCTGCCAGTATGGGTCCAAGCAGGACCTGTGAATAAGAAACTAGAACATACCCTATGCCTTAAGTTAGTAATTTTATTTCAGTCATAAAGACTAGACAAATCACAAGGCATCTGCTGGAGAAGAAATAGCTCTGTGGAGAAAAGTAATGCTTACCAGCTATCTGATTAGAATTATGCAGTACAAAATTTAAAATACATAAATCTCCTTGTATTCTGTTCATGTCTGAGAAATAGCTCTTTAAGGGTACATATGGCCTTCCACAATTACTCATCTAGCGTGGTCATGGTCAGTCTAATAAGGAGCACCTCAGCAGCAAAGGCCGAAAGTGTTCACAAACATGGGTTGCTTTCTGTGTGTCGCCTGTAACAGTGTCCACAGGGATAGGAATACATTTCAATTTAGCAAACTGAGGGATGTGTGAAACATCCATTTTTCAGAATCAACATTAAAAATGTATACTGAGTTAAACACCCATAAAGGGAGGAGTCACACCAGTCTAGGCATAAAGAAACAATGACTCATGCTATACCAGAGAAATATCCAATCATTTAGTTAGAGCTCAACACTTAGGTTCTAGAATGTGCTTGAACTAGAGGGGTTAACTAGAGCACAGTAGCCAAACATAACAGCATACCATGATCAACAACAGCTTTAGGATAAACTTGTGTCAATACATACATATTTAAATATCTCATACTCAAAACTTTCCTAGAGACTAGAAGGTTAAAGACAAGTAACACAGTTAAGCAATCTATTGAGATTCATGCCTGTAGTAAGTGACTATTACTTACCCAATAGTCCTCATAGCTCTGCGGGCTGGAGGGCCAGGACCCCGCTTTTTGTAATCTGGCAGAGAATTATCTCCTGCAAAAGCCTTGGATGGACAGTGCATTGCCCAGTGAAAGCCTTTTTTACAGCATGGACATTTAGTAGATGGGGGTTTTGAATATCTATCATTTTTATTTAATCTATAGTTAGGCTGCAGGAAATTAGCTTTGCGTTCTCTTTGGATATGACCCTCATTGTTGCACTTAAAGCAAACCGGCCTAGCCTGTGCTGAGCAGGCGACAAATGTGGCATGATTTACTGCTGCCATGACCTTTGTCTTATGTGTTTGCATCCCAATTGCACTACATGCCTTTGTCATTTGAGCAATATTTAAATTTTGACCCTTAAGTGGTCCAAGGATGCCCTTACAGTCTTGATTTGCATTATCATAAGCCAATTGATTGATAAGGATTTTTGCAGCTTCTTTATTATCAATTTGTCTGTCAATTGTCTCCTGTAATCTATCAATAAAATCCATGTAGGATTCTGTAGCATCCTGGAAGATAGCACTGAAGAAACCAGCCAGAGTGCTTGGATCAGGAATTTTATTCCAAGCTTTAACTGCTGCCTGGGCAGCAAGCTGCCTGGGCAGCAAGCTGCATCCCCTTTCATCCAAGGTTCATCTGTTCACTAGGAGAGGCAAAGTTACCCTCACCCACTAATTGATTGGGGGGAATTTTGTTCTCTATAGCTAAAGCTGTTGTGAGCTCCTTATATTCATAAAACCACAGAGCACTCGCAGAATTTGGCATTACAGTTTTCACCAGTTGCTTCCAATCATATGGGAGAAGACAGTAAGTGTCCGCAATGTATGTGACACAGCCCCTAGTAAAAGGAGCCTGTAAGCCATTCTGCTTAACTGACTGTCTAAGATCTTTATAAACCTGATAGAGCAAGGCTTCATATTTCATCTCAGCCCCTTCCTCTGTAGTGAGGACAGGAAAAGCATTAAGTTCAGACAAACCTTTTTTCTTAAGTCCTTCTTCTAAACATCTCCCTAATGCAGTTTTGAAAGGGAATTTTCTGTTTTTATAACTGGTAGCAGGCAAATACGAGTTTATAGCAGGTGAAGGCAAGGAAGAACGTGGAGGAGTTAAGAAGGGGTTGAGTGAGTCACAAGGCACAGTAGGAAGAGGTGGTAGTTGTAAGGATGGGTTAAATGGTGTGGAGTCACAGGGGGTGGCCGGTTGAAGTGTGTGTGGAAGGGGGGGTGGTGACCACACAGGAAGAGGGGGTGGAGTTGGGGCACCACAGGGGCTGGAGGTGGAGGCTCCAGAGGCTGCATGGAGGAAACAGGGGGGTCTGGGCTAAGGAAAGGATTTCCATGGATCAAAGATTGTGGTGGCGGGGTGGTGCATGGAATAGCAAGACAGTATAGATAAGGTCCACATAAAGGCAGGTTAGCTGGTTTAGGCTTAGTAGAAAAATGTGAGAATGTCTTGCTTTCAGGCATGACAGAAACAGTTTGTGTCTGAGAAGAGGAGGAAGAAGGAGAAGTGGAATTGGAAGTTTGAGGATTTAGGTAATAGTCCTGCAAAGAAGCTTGTAATTGATTTAGAGCAGAAAGGCAAAGCTTGTAAGTCTGAAGTTGTTTTGCTGTGACTATACCAATATTTTTCAGTAAATAATCTTCAATTTGTGTCCATATCTCAACTGATATAACTGTATTCTCGGGAAGAAGTCCAGAGACCACCTCTATAACATTCAACAACTTTCTTAATTCTCGGCTGGAACACTGAATTTTACATATCTTTAAAGTTTCTTTCAACTGTCTGAGGTGAAAGTTGTCTTCTTTAGAATGTAATATACCCATTGTGGCAGTTTAAAAAAGTGAGGGCAAAAGAAAGGTTAAAATTAATTGTTGGTCACTTACCAAGAGTTAGCAGGTTTGTTGGGTCCCCAATAAGGTTAAAGTCAAGTAGTAAAGGGCATGGGGGTAAGAATAAAAGATTTAACATGTGTAGTAAATAAAAGTCAAGGAAAAAAAATTGCCTTGAGCAGAAAAACTAGCAACAACAAAAAAAAAAAAAAAAAAAAGGAGCAGGTAACCACAGAAACACGTTGGAGTAGATTAAATTCAGAGCCACATGGAGGTGGGGTTAAAACTTTGAAATACTTTTTGGGACCCACAGCAGGAAAAATCAAAGTGGACCATAGTAACTCAACACGTGGGAGATAAAGTTAAACTGCAAAGCGCAAAAAATGGGTAGGGTGAAATTAAAGTCAAATAACTAAAATAGGGGTGGGACAAAAAATTGCAACACCTATCTATCTATTTAAAAACCAACTTTTAGTTTCTTTTTTTTTTTTTTTTCCCTCCTCCAGGGTTATTGCTGGGCTTGGTGCCTGCACCATGAATCCACCGCTCCTGGAGACCATTTTTCCCCCCCCTTTTGTTGCCCTTGTTGTAGCTTCGTTGTGGTCATTATTATTGCCCTTGTTGATGCAATTCGTTGTTCGATAGGACAGAGAGAAATGGAGAGAGGAGGGGAAGACAGAGAAGGGGAGAGAAAGATAGACACCTGCAGACCTGCTTCACCGCCTGTGAAGTGACTCCCCTGCAGGTGGGGAGCCGGGGCAGCCGGGGGCTCGAACCGGGATCCTTACGCCGGTCACCAACTTAAAGTTTCTAAAAGTGGTATGTTGACACTGCACCAGTTCTTGAATAAATTATTATTATTTAAAGAATTACTTTTTTTTTCACAGAGACAGGCAGAGAGAGAGAGAGAGACACATAGAGAAACCATAGCATGGGGGGGGGCTGGGCTCAAACCTAGAGTGCATATATGTCAAAACAGTGTATTCTACCAGCCCAAGATTTATTTTTTAATATCAGAGAGAAAGGTGTGGGAGGGGAAGAGGGAAAGAGAGAGATTTCTCTGGCACATGTGATGCTGGGAACTGAACTTGGAGTCTCATGCCCAAGAGGCCATGTGCCACTCACTGCACCATTTCTCAGGCCATTTGAAGACATAATATTTTATTGAGATTTATGCCAGAAAACCACTTTCCTGGGTATTGTTCTCATAGTAAGATCCAAAATTAAAATATGTAGCAATGGGGCCCAGGAGGTAGTGTAGTGCATAAAATCTTGAACTCTTAAGTTTGAGGTCATGAGTTCAACATGGCATCTCTTGTATTAAAATGATGATCCGGTTTTCTCTCCCTAACTCTCTTTTTCTGTCTTCCTCATATAATAATTTTTAAAAAAGATTGGGGTAGAGGTAGATAGAATAGTGGTTATGTAAAGAGACTGTCTTGCCTGAAGCTCCAAATTCCCAGGTTCAAACCCATGCACCATCATAATCCAGAGCTAAGCAGTGCTCTGGTGAGGGAGGGAAGGTGGGAGGGAGAGAGAAGAGAGAGAGAGAGAGAGAGAAGATCAATTAGTTTCTTTGATACTACAACAGCTTTCATTAATTTGTGAGTGATTGCACAGGCATCATACCTCAATGAGCCAGCCAGCCATGATGCTTGCTGGGAGGCACATAGGGACAACTTCAGTATGTTAGAGCCCTGCAATTAGAGTCTTATTGCCATAAGTAGCACGCAAATTTTGAGTTGATACATCAACATTAGTTTCACTGGTATAAAAATTTAAATCAGACATTTAAATTTAAATTATGACAATTTAAATTGTCATGGGCTGAACTTGGCAGTGTGTCTGTCTTCATAGACAATAAATTAGAAGCATGTTCTTTTCATTTGTTTCATAAGACACGCCTGGTGTTTCTTATATGCCTTCTCACTCTAGTGAGTAGGCAACAAGCCAGACTCTCCAGATTGATGGGTCAAAGCATTCCTTTTAGACATTCATTACTTGTGTGTTGGGAGCTTTGGGACACATATGTATGTAAATATTCTCAGTCTACTTAGGTATAAGCTCTTCTTTTAAATTCTGCTTCCTACTAGTCTCTCTGTGGGTGATTTTACTGCTAGTGCACACATTTGTCATAATGCTTAAATACTCTGTTCTGGTACAGACTGTGGCCTTGAATCAGCTTAAGGTAAAATAACGTGTTACATTTAGGCTGTATTTTAATGTCTTAAAAGATCATTTTCCTACGACTGGTGAAGTGGCTTGCATAATAGAGTGCTGGATTTACATGTCTGAGACTCCTGGTTTGATCTTTGGTGCCATAGGTACCAAAGTAGTGTTCTAGCTTCTCTCCCTCTGTCTCTCTCTGCCTCTCCCTCCTTCTCTCTCTCTCTCTCTCATAATAAGTAAAAAAAAAAAAGATTAAATAACTCCTCTTACCTAGTTCAAAATATATTTCATTCATTGTTAATTTACTGAAATTACGGAAACAAACATTACTTGTGATCCCACTACTCAGAACTAATTGCTTTTAAAACTTTCATATATTCCTATGCATCCATATATTATTAAATTAGGTCATCACATGCATATAGTTCTATACTTTGTTCCACCAAGCATTTTATCAAGAATAATCTTCCCAGGTCTGGGAGGTGGGTGAGGAGTAGAGCCCCTGCTTTCAATGCTTGAAGCTCTGCGTTTGATCCTTGGTGCCACATGTGAAAGCATTAAAGAAATCCCTTGGATGGTAGAGTGGTGCTGTGGTTTCTCTGTACATCTGCTTCTAAAAATAATGAATAAAAACTGGGTAGGCAGGGCTGGGAGACAGTATAATGGTCATACAAAATATTTTATGCCAGGGGTTCTAAGGCCCCAAGTTCAATTCCTATCATCACCATAAGCCAGACCTAAGCAGTGCTCTGGTCTTTCTATCTGTATCTCTCTCTTATTAAAGTAAAATTAATAAAACATTTTAAAAAAGCAAAACTGGGAGGGCAGCTCAGCTGCATGGTGCATAGAGTAGGCATTGACTTACTTCTTGGCACCCTGTAAGAAAAAAATAATTATTTTCCCTGGCCATTGAATAGTTTTCATAAATATAGGTCTCTACTAGCTGTTATAGCTATCACAATTGCTAGGATTAAAAAACTAAAATAATAACCTCAATCATGATAGTCAATGCTTATTGAACACTTAAATACCATGTACTCTTGTCACTAAAGAACCAAGGAAATAGCAGAAAGTTAAAGTATTAGAGATCATTCTGGGGGGCAGGGTGGTGGTGCACCTGGTTAAGTACACATGTCTGCTGGGGTCCAGCCCCAGCCAGTTATTAGGGTACCTTCAGGAAAAGGGAGGTCGGCGATGAGAAAAGAAGAGAGAGACACGTCAGCGGCTTCAAGTGCAGGAGAGAGGCACCTCTGCCCTCTGTCTGCAGAGGTTTCTTATTTAAACACTTTTCACTTGGATACAGTTGGCATCATGCAAGACTATTTTTATTAACATCAAAAATAACTCCAGACATTATTATCATTATAGACATATTCTCCTTGAGTGTTCCCTTGGTCTGAGACAGCCTGCCCTCCCCCAGGTTTTGACCATCTGTGTGGCCTTAGGTGGCTAAAATAACTTCAAACATTACACTCTTTGTTTCAGCTGGGTTAACATATCTTTTCTGGAGCTCAGTCTAACAGCTTTTCTTCTTAATCCATTCTTGGATGGGTCTAACCAAGTAACACTTTTTAATATTTAGCAAACTGTCTACTTAAAGAAATCTGCTGAAAAGTAAGCACATACCATGGGGGCTTTCTTCTGGCTAACTTTAGCATATATGAAGGTTCACTAACTTTTACCTATATGAACGTTTACTAACTTCTATCCATAAACCTTTACATCATCTATTAACTACACAACTATCATATATATAATAGGTACCTGTAAGTAGAAGCAGGAGGTCTGTGGGTGAAGGTAAACGATAAGGCCTCTTTATAATTGGTTGGAGATCACTGTCTGTCACTCATACTATAAGCCACCCATAGTTCTGGCTTTTGGTCTGAGTCCAGCTGATAGAGAAGCTATAAGTGGTGACAAATAGCTTTTTTTCTGAAAGCCTCTGAGTGCAGCAGTTTTTGTTCTTAGGCCATTTTTAGTCTTGTTACACTCGTTGTCATAAGTGCTGTCACTATGTACTTCCCCTGGGGATCTTTTTTATTGTCCTCAGGTAATATTTGCATATTTTCAATATAGCCAATAAATCCTCAAATTATCAATGTAATTGGAAACAAGAGGATGAATAGCTTCAGTTTAGTCGAGGACTTTCCACTTTGCAGTCAGTCCTAGCCTGAGGGGACTGTCCCATACAACAGAATTGACTTCGCCTCTGCCATGGTCCTCAGGTAATATTTGTATATTTTCAATATAGCCAATAAGTCTTCAAATTATCAATGTAATTGGAAACAAGAAGATGAAAAGCTTCAGTTTAGTCCAGGACTTTCCACTTTGCAGTCAGTCCTAGCCTGCTGGGGACTGTGCCATACAGCAGGCCTGACTCCATCTCTGCCACATGTCACCATACACAAGGACTGCGGTTCAAGCCCCCAGTCCCCACCTGCAGAGGGAAAGCTTCATAAATGGTGATGCAGTGTTGCAAGTGTCTCTCTCCCTTTCTATTCTTCCTCTCAATTTCTCTCTCTCTCTCTCTGTCCTCCAAGGTTATATAGCTGGGGCTTGGTGCTGGCACTATGAATCCTCTGTTCCTGGTGGCCATTTCCCCCCCCCCCCCATTTATTGGACAGGGTAGAGAGAAATTGAGAGCGGATAGGGAGATCGAGAGGGAGAGAGAAAGACAGACACCTGCAGACCTGCTTCACCACTTGTGAAGCATCCATTCCCCTTGCATGTGGGGAGTTGGGGGGGGGCTCAAATCCTAGTGCTTTGTACTATGCTTAACTGGGTGTGCCACCACCCCCCTCAATTTCTCTCTGTCCTATCAAATTAAATACATAAATTTGAAGAAAAAGAGAGAGAGAGAGAGATATCACTCTGATCATGGTTTCTCTCTTTCTTTCTGTGTATATCTGTACAATTTCACTGCTTCCAACAGATTACTCCACCCACCCCCAGCCCTTTTAATATTAGAGAAACAGAAAGGGAGAGAGACAACAAGGAAGAGAGGAAGACAGAGAGAAAAGGAGAGATGACATGGCATTGCTTCACTGCTTGTGAAACTTCCCTCCATGCATAGTGTTTCTATGTGGTGTTGGGGGCTTGAACCTGGGTATTCAAGCATAGTAAAGCATATGCTCTACAAATAAGCCATCTTCCCATGGTTTCTTATGGTTTTCAATGATTTATTTTGGCTAATTTGTTATTTTTACTGAAATAGCATTGCGTTATAACATGATAAAAATTTCAAGTGTAGGGGTTGGGTGGTGGCACACATGGTTGAGTATATATGTTACAATACCTAAGGACCCAGGTTCAAGCCCCCAGTCCTCACCTGCAGGGGGGAAGCTTCATGAGTGGTGAAGCAGTGCTGCAGGTGTCTCTCTCCCTTCCTCTCTATTTCACCTTATCTTCTCAATTTCTGGCTGTCTCTATCCAATAAATAAATAAAGATAATAAAAAAGTTAAAAAAATAAATTTCAAGTGTACACCACTGAATTTTTGTCGTTATTGTCATTGGGTCTTCACCACTCTGTGTTCACTTTTTTAGACAGAGATACAGAGACATAGTGAACAAGGGAAAGATACCACAGCACTAAAGTTTCCTCCAATGTGGTGGGAGTGAGCTCAAACCAGGGTTGAACTATCCTGCTGAGCTATTTTGCTGGGCCCACTGAATGTCTTTTTAGTCAACCTAATTCATAGATTTGGTATAAGGATTAAATGTGTTAATATATGTGTCTTAAAATATCCATACATATTTATATAAGCTCTCTCAGTATGGATTACAAACATGTACTAACATGACAGAATTATGCAGTGTGTTTAATATAGATGTCCCTATAGGTAGTATAGTTAAAAATATGGGGGCTGGCTGTAGCGTAGTGGGTTAAGTGCACATGGTGTGAAGCACAAGGACTACTGTAAGGATCTTGGTTCGATTCTCCGGCTCCTCACCCGCAGTGGGTTACCTTCATAAGCGGTGAAGCAGGTCTGCAGGTGTCTATCTTTCTCTCCCAATCTGTCTTCCCCTCCTCTCTTGATTTCTCTCTGTTCTATCCAAGAACAACAACAACAATGGCAAAAAAAATGGGAAAAATGGCCTCCAAGAGCAGTGGATTTGCAGTGCAGGCACTGAGCCCAGCAATAACCCTGGAGGCAAAAATAAATAAATAAACAAATAAATATTTATTTATTTATTTATTTATTTTGGATAGAGAGTGAAAAATTGAGAGGGAAGGGGAAGATAGAAACAGAGATACCTGTGGCACTGCTTCACAGCTTGGAAACTTTCCCCCCTTGGTGGGGACTGGAGACCTGAACCAGGGTCCTTGTGCATTATAAACATATACTCTACCAGAGGAACTACTGCCTGGCCTCATAGTACAGTTTTATTTATTTATTTATTACCAGAACACTGCTCAGATCTATTTTGTGGTGGTGCTGGGGATAGAACCTGGGACCTTATAGCCTCAGGCATGAAAGTCTTTTGTGTAACTGCTGTGCTATCATAGTTTTATTAATATAAAATATTAATAAACAATAAAGAAAATATAAATGATTTTAAAGTGAACTTTTTTTTTTTTTCATATTCAGAGCACTGCTCAACTATGGCTATTGGTGGCATCAGGGATTTAATCTGGGACCTTTCACATGTAAGTCCTGTATCCTATCATTTCATTATCATTTCATTATATCACCAGTCCAGAAGTAAATAATTTAATACTATTATAGGTGAGGGAACAGGTTTACAGAGTTGGCTGGCAGATTAGAAGTTTCACTTATTTATTTATATTTTGTATAAATCAGTTAGGGAGTCCAGGATTGGAGTGCTAACTTTAGGATATCCAGACTCCTGTTTTTATGCATCTCCATTATCTTAAGTCCTGGCCTCCATAGTGAAACTGTTTCCTGACCACAGATTACTTCTAGAGCTGCAGATATCACATATAAATCCAGAAGAAAAAAAAAAAGAGAGAGAGAGATGAACTTGAAAGTTCTATCCTAGCTGAATTGATACTTACCTCAATACCCAAGGAACTTTAGATAAATCTGACTCAGTAGTTCCCACCTATACTTATTCAGCCAGATTTGAGTCTCTAGGGAGGATAACCACTGTTATTCAAACTATTGTGGAGCAAAAAAAACACCAGTAAATATTAACATTCTATATAGGACCATAATTCATGCTCAACTGTTATTTGTTTTCATAGCTGGAATGTGATAGGAGGCACATGGAGAGGGGAGAATCACATTAAATCTCACAAATACCTTGGGCATGAAAAGCAAAGAGGCAAAGCTTTAATTGTTTAATTTCAACTGCTGTTGTACTTTCAATTGTATGACTTGCAGCCTTCTGGCATGTGGAGGATCAGGTGACTGGAGCCTTGATGAGAAGTTGAAACTGTTACCCAAGCCTACTTTAGGGCAAGATGACCTCTATTTTATGACTGTCCTGCATTTTGGCTTTCCTCCCTCTCCTTATTTTAGGTACATTATGCCCCATGTTAAAACATTTTTTTCCTTGCTCTTTGTTCTCTTTAAGTCTCTGTAATCCTTTTTGTTTAGTGATAGACAAGGAAATAATTTCTGTTAAAAAAATAACTTCTGGGGAGCCGGGTGGTGGCGCAGCATATTAAGTGCACGTGGCGCAAAGTGGAAGAAGGACCGGCTTAAGGTTCCTGGTTCGAGCCCCGACTCCTCACCTGCAGGGGAGTGGCTTCACAGGCGGTGAAGCAGGTCTGCAGGTGTCTATCTTTCTCTCCCCCCTCTGTCTTCCCCTCCTCTCTCCATTTCTCTCTGTCCTATCCAACAACAATGACATCAATAACAACAACAATAATAACTACAACAATAAAACAACAAGGGTAACTAAAGGGAAAATAAATAAATAATTTTTTAAAAGAATAAATTATGGATCTCTAATATTTTTAATTATTATTATTTTTTACCATAAGACTGCTCAGCTCTGAATTATAGTTGTGCTCAGGACTGAACCTGAGAACTCAGAGCCTCAAGCATGAAAGTCATTTGCATAACCATTATGCTGTCTCCCTAGTGGTCACTCCCACTTTATTAATGGGCATTTCAACCTTGGTCTTTGCATTGATGATCAAAATGTAGTCTTGATAATGTTTATTGTTAGTTGAGGAAATTGAAGCTGAGATAATAGCGATTTCCTCAAGATCCATAGTTTAAATCTATGTCAATACTTATCATTCTTTTTTCCTGTCCATCACCTGTTTAAGGGAATTTCCAGCTTTTTGTCTTCCTTGCAATTAATTTTTTTTTTTGCCTCCAGGGTTATCGCTGGGGTTCAGTGTCTGCGTTACCGAATCCACTGCTCCTGGTGGTCTTTTTTCCTGTTGTTGTTGATGTTGCTGCTATTATTGTTGTTGTTGGATAGGACAAAGAGAAATTGAGAGAGGAAGGGAAGACAGAGGGGGAGAGAAAGATAGACACCGGTGTTGGATAGTATGCCGCGGTCTATTTACATAAATCACTTTTATATTTACATAAAGCACCACCCTCCCTCCAGGGCATTGGTGGTTCAGTGGTAGAATTCTCGCCTGCTCCGCCCCCTCTTGTCACACCCTGATTTTCACCAGTCGTTTTTCTCTCCACCCTCTCTACTCACATCCTGTTCACACCCTACTTGGAAAGTATATAAGGACAACATTGTTCATTTTAGTTGGTTGTAGTTATAGTTTAGTCTAGCTCGGCTGAGATTGTGCTGCATCCTGCATGAATAAAGAGATACTGCTTACAGCTCAACCATGAGTCCCGGGTTGTCTGTCTCCCATCAGTGAAGCTCAGCCCAACACACCGACAGACCTGCTTTACCACTTGTGAAGCGACCCCTCCTGTCGGGGTGGGGGGGTGGGGCTTGAACTGAGATCCTTGCATGGGTCCTTGTGCTTCACACTATGTGCACCTAACCCAGTGTGCCACTGCATGGCCTCCTTTGCAATTTAATTTGTATAATTGAAGATGCCTATAAAATTTATATGGAAAAGAGTTCTGCCAATATTTTTCTCCATGTATTTGATAGTTTCTGGTCTAACATGCAAACCCTTGATCCATTTGGAGTTTACTTTTGTGTCTGGTGAAATATAGTGGTTTAGTTTCGTTCTTCTGCATGTTTCAACCCAATCATCCCAAAACCATTTGTTGAAGAAACTCTCTTTTTTCCATTTAATAGTTTGGACACCCTTGTCAAAAATTAGATGACTATACGTGTGGGATGAAATTTCCAACTTTATGTTGCTCAGTGAGAGGCAAAGCCTGCTGCATGGTATAGACTCCATAGAACCTGACACTTAATTTGTGTGTGTGTGTATGGTTCAGTGGATAAGACACTGGACTCTCTAGCATGAGGTCCCAAGTTCAATCTCTGGCTTCTGATGTACCAGAGAGATACCTGGTTCACGCTCCACTATATATATATAGTGGCCAGTGGGATAGCTCATTTGGATAGTGAGTTGCTTTGCCACATACATGACCTAGGTTTAAGCCCTGTCTCTACTGAACTGAAGGAAGTTTCTGTGGTCTCTTTTATTCTATCTTCCTCTACTTTATTGATCTATCTTACACACACACACACAAGCATAAGCTCCTCCAGCCAAATTATTCATTTATAAAAAATTATTTATTTATGAGAGTGGGAGAAGGAGAAAGAACCAGAGCAACACTCTAGCATATTTGATACCAGAGATGAATCCAGGGTCTCATATTTGAAAGTCCAACATTTTATCCACTGTGCCACTTCCAAGGCTGCAGAACCTGACACTTGTTTTCCCAACCCTATTTGCATCTAAAGTGTGGACTGGGGATTTAGGTCTCATCAATCACATCCTCTTATTCTGAGGCTTCACACCTGTATGACTCCACTAATTCTTATAGACTTTTTTTTCTCTCTCTTTTAGATGGGAGGGGGAGGGAGAGGGAGAGAGAGAGGGAGGGAGAGAGAGAGAGAGAGAGAGAGGGAGGGAGGGAGAATATTTGTCCCCCACTTGTGAAGCTTCCATATGTGCATGGTATTCCCATGTGGTGACTGGGGACTTGAACTTTGGTCCTTACGAAGTGTACACTCTTATCAGGTACTGAGTGAAATACATTCTCTCCCATACTTTTGAAAAATTCCTTGTGCTTAGAGACATAGTAATTTGAGAGTTTCTATCTCAAGTCGTTCTCCTAGGTAGGCACCTCTGGAATTAAACTTTACTTCATAAGAACATCCCCTTATTATCGGTGTTTGACTTTCTGTGCCATGAGCAATAGACCTGATTTGTTGGTAACAGTATCATAGGAATGTCAGTGTAGGAGTATTATGAGGCATATGCAAGATATAATGGATAGAAGAGTAGAAAAATGATTAACTCTGGCGTCAGAGGTGTATTTATATCTGGTCTCAGGTACATGCAATCCTGAGCTATGAACCTTGGGACAGTGTGCTTAATCCTTCCAACCCCTACTTTCTCATAAAAAGATAGGAGTGATCCATTGTACCTCATAGAATTTGACAAAGATTTAACATGACAATGAATATGAAGCATGCTATACATTGTCAGGAACAAACACAGGTTAGCTAGACAGAAATTTGTTTAGTTTCCATGTTCATTGGGGAAGCAATTACAGAAGCCAGACCTTCCACCTTCTGCACCCCATAATGATCCTGGGTCCATACTCCTAGAGTGATGGGGTAAGAAGTTCTGGTGGTGGGAACTATGTGGAATTATACTCCTCTTATCCTATGTTCTTGTCAATACCTCCATTTTATAAATAAACAAATTAAAAAATTGTTTAGTTCTGGGTCTGTGCACTGTACACTTTAGTATCTTGCAATTTTTCTGAAGACAGACCATTCCTGTTGAGCAAGATCTTTTTTTAAATTTCTTTATTGGGGATTAATGTTTTATATTCAACAGTAAATACAATAGTTTGTACATGTATAATATTTCCCAGTTTTTCATATAACAATGAAACCCCCACTAGATCCTCTGTCATCCTTTTTGGACCTGTATTCTCCACCCCCACCCACCCCAGAGTCTTTGGTGCAATATTACTTTGGTGCAATATGCCAATTCCAGTTCAGGCTCTACTTGTGTTTGCTCTTCTGATCTTGTTTTTCAACTTCTGCCTGAGAGTGAGATCATCCCATATTCATCCTTCTGTTTCTGACTTATTTCACTTAACATAAACTTTTCAAAGTCCATGCAAGATTGGCTGAAAACTGTGAAGTCACCATTTTAATAGCTGAGTAGTATTCCATTGTGTATATATACCATAACTTGCTGTTGGGCAAAATATTTTGAAAGCATTTCTTTGCTCCTATCTTTGGCTTGATAGTACTTGGAAAACTGTAATTTACTTCTGTCAGGTTTCTGGCTTGGAAGTAATCTGAGAGCGCTGGCTCTGGAGGACAAATGAACTCTTTCCCCCCCCCCCCAAGATTTTATTTATTTATTAATTAGAAACATAGGAGGAGAGAGAAAGAACCAGACATCACTCTGATACATGTGATGCCAGGGACTGAGCTCAAGACCTCATGCTTGAGAGTCCGATGCTTTATCCACTGTGTCACCTCCCCGACCACAGTTAATTAACTCTTTTAGAGCTTGCTTTGGAGAATTGACAAAGGGCTTCAAGTTGTAATTCACGATCAAATAGTGGGGCCTGCAGAAAGCTGTTGCTGGGGGTTATGTGCTATAGAATTTACCTTTATAGCCTATTGTTTACTCCTTTTTCTCACCTGACACAGGTGACAGTCACCAAATGGCCATGTGGGAAGTGGTATGTCACTGGGAGACCAGTTGGTTTCTGGCAGTGGCACAGGCCAGTTCAGAGAATGCAGAGTCCTGAGGGTATGTCTTTGGAGAGGGTTGTATGGAGGAAGTGAAGCTGAGTCCTGTCTTGAGGACTGAGTAGGTGTGAAGCAGAGAAGTAGGCAAGAAAAAGAGATGAAATGGAGAATATGTTTTAGGTGGGGAAATGACAAGCTCAAAGACACAGAGGGAGAATATGCAAGATGTGTTTGGGAAATGAAATTGCATCTTTCTAAGTGGAGTAGTGAAGAGTTAGGAAGTACAGGTTAGCTTGGTCATTCAGCTCCTAGTCCTAGGGCTTTTAATTTAGAGACAAAATTTATTTTACTTTTTTCCTCATTTTTATTGGGGAGGGATTAATAGTCTACAGTGTAGTCATTGACACGAGTTATAATTTTATTATGCACCAGGACCCCAAAGTTCTCTTCTACTCCTCCTTCCTCTCCTTCCCCATAGTCCTTTGCTTTGATGCAATACATTATATATTTTTCTTTTTTTTTTTTTGGTGATGGGTTGTGGGGGAGGGAAGGATTATTGCTTATTCTTAGGGACTACAATATAAAGTTGCTATAATTGTTGCATAAAAATTTATTTAGGGGGAGTTGGGCGGAAGCGTAGTGGGTTAAGCGCAGGCAGGTGGCGCAAAGCTCAAGAACCAGCGGAAGGATACCTGTTCCAGACCTCGGATCCCCACCTGCAGGAGAATCGCTCCACAGGTGGTGAAGCAGGTCTGCAGGTGTCTTTCTCTCCCCCTCTCTGTCTTCCCCTCCTGTCTCCATTTTTCTCTGTCCTATCCAACAACGAGTACATCAATAACAGCAGCAATAATAACTACAACAATAAAAAACAAGGGCAAGAAAAGGGAATAAATAAATATTTTAAAAAAATAAATAAAAATAAAAAAATAGACTTAGGGCTGGGGAGACAGCATAATTGTTATGCAAAAAGACTTTCATGCCTGAGGCTCTGAAGTTTCATGTTCAATTCCCAGCACTACCGCAAGCCAGAGCTGAGCAGTGCTCTGGTCTTTCTCCATCTCTGTATCTTATACTCTGAACCTCTCTTTATTAAATTAACCACAACAAAAACAAACAAAGTTTAAAAAATTGATCTTAAGTAGAAAAATGAGAATGGTGGACTACTTTGGTAGACATTTGCTTATTGCTTTCAGCCCTTACCTTCCTTTTTTCTCCTCTTTCTTTCATTCATTCGTTATTTTTTTTTGTATTCCTTTACTTTATTCCTTCCTCTTTCTTCCATCCCCTTCCTTCCTTCCTTCCTTCCTCCCTTCCTTTCTCGATTCCTTTCTTTCTTTCTTTCTTTCTTTCTTTCTTTCTTTCTTTCTTTCTTTCTTTCTTCTTTCACTGCTCAGCTCTGGGTTATGGTAGTGCCAGTGATTGAACCTGGTACCCTGGAGCTTCAAGCATGAACATCATTTGCATAGCATTATGCTATCTTCCATTACCTACACATTTATGCTCTGCAGTATATCATAGAGTCAAATTATGATTTATTTTTTGTCAATTAATCTTTAATTTTCCAGTAGTTATTACTTGCAATTAATTATATATTTTTTAAAGGAATTAATAATATTCAAGTCATTGCCCCTACACTTTGTTCTTCTTTGTTCTTTATAATACTCTTGGCCAGTTTCTTTTTCTTTTTTCTTTTTTTTTTTTAAGATATTTTATTTCATTTAATGAGAGAGAGACAGAGAGAATGACCAGAGCACTGCTCAGCTCTGGTTTATGATTAGGCTGGGGAATGAACCTGGGACCTCAGAGCCTCAGGCATGAAAGTTTTTTTGCATAACCATTATGCTGTCTCCCCAGCCCGGCCAGTTTCTTTATTACTTTTTCTGTTTGAAGTGCCTGGACTTTCTTTCTTTAATTGGACCCTGGTTGATACAGTACTTAGTATACTTTCTCCACTTGGCTTCTAGGAAATCACTCAGGTTTCCCTGCCATCCATCCTATTGGTCATAAAGGTATATTTTGTGTGTTTCCACTTATGTAAAGTATCTAATATAGTCAAACTTACAAAAACAGAAAGTAGAATGGTGGTCAGCAGGGGCTGGTGGAGTAAGAAAAAAGGGGAATTTCTGCTTAACGAGGATAGAATTAGATTTGCAAGATGAAAAATTGTTGGAGATCTGTTTTGAGATACTGTGTATATACTGAGTATTATGAAACAAAATACTTGAAAATGACTAAGATGGCAAAACATTTTTACCACAATAAAATTATCTTCCTTGAAAAATAATATTCAAGATTATTATTTATTTATGGGGACACTCATTTATTCAATCATTCAATCTCAGGCATGAGAAGCTGTTTGTATAACCATTATGCTACCCCCACATCTAATCTTAAAATTGAATGTATCTTTAATACTTGATATATTACTATGAGACTGTGCTAAATTCTATCACAAACAGGATAAAACAATACTTATTTAATGAGCTTCCTTCCAGTATGTATAGTGTCTATTATATTCTGGAATTAGAATAAATGGGTTTTGTCCAGGAGCTTCTAGACTTAATCCTATTGTTCTGTCTGATTCAACTAGGATCAGTACTTGCCATGTCTGGCACATTCCTGAATGTCCGCACTGCATCCTTTACATTCCACCCTCTCTCTGATATATTCAACTGTTAACAGAGTTCTGGAGACTCAATGAAACTAATCCTGCTCAGTTTGCCTAAATCAAATTGCCTTCAAAAACTCAACCAGGCCAGAGAAATAGCTCAAAGGTGGAGCATAGGTTTTCTAGGCCTGAGTCTTCTGGTTAGATCCCCACTGCCACATATACTAGAATGGAGTTTGGCTCCGCCCCCCCCCCCCCCCCCCCGTTTCTTGAAACTCTTTCTGTTTCATATGAAATAAATGCAACTATTTTTAAAAAAAAAAAAAAACACAATGAATTTAGCACAAAGCTGACTTTCCCAGAGTGTTCTGACTTTCCCCTGTCCATCAGCAGATTCCTTGCAATTGTTGTGGTCAGTTGAACCTGAGTTTCTGCACAACCTTATGACTTTGATAAATGTTCAAATCAAAACATTTATTTTATCATTTTATTGGGGGGAGTGCTAATGGTTTCCAGTACAGCTGTTGACATATGGGTACACTGCAAAATTCTTCTTCTTCTTCTTTTTTTTTTGGTCTCCAGGGTTATCTTTGAGGCTTGGTGCCTGCACTATGAAACAACTGTTCATGTGGCCATTTTTTTTTTCTTCTTTTGGATAGGACAGAGAGAAATTGAGAGGGGAAGGGAAGATAGAGAGGGAGAGAGAAAGATAGACAACTGCAGACTTGCTTCACCACTTGTGAAGTGATATTCCCACCCCCACAAGTGGGGAGCCAGGGACTTGAACCGGGGTCCTTGTGGAGGTCTTTACACTTCGTACTACTGCCTGGCCCCCTGCAAGATTATTCTCACCCTCAATTTAGGTCCCTTTCCACCAGCATGTACCAGGACCTCAAAGCACCCCCAAGATGCTGAAGCCATAAGTCTTCTTTTACACCCTAACCTGCATCCTGCGCTGTGTTGCCTTTTTCATTTTCTTTCTTCTCTAGACCTTACCACTGTACCCCTTGGGATCTTATTCCACGCTAAGAAAATTCCCCTAGAAGTGTGAATTCACCATGAGAACTTCCCTCTATATTTTGGCTAATAGAAATTCACATCTTTTCTGAGAATTTTTTCTGTATATCTCTCAAAAGAAAGACATTGTCGATTCCTCAAACACCAGGGTCCACATGTGGGTTAGAATTTCTTCATTCCAGTCTATTTCTGAACTATTTCTACAACTGTCACATAACATACTCATTTTAGCTCAGTCCTCTCCCTACTTCCTGGCCATTCTCCTTCATTCATTGAAGAGATTTTAGAGGGCGTATCAACAAGTACATGGGCTTGAGGGCCAATGAGATATCTCACTTGGATAGTGTGCTGCTTTGATATGTAAGCAACGCAGGTTCGAACCGCGTCGGACCCCAGAAGGGAATCTTATCCCTAGAATCCTTCTTCAGCCCCCCTAAGGACTGGGCACTAACTCACAGCTTTGAAGCCATTAAATATATATATATATATATTTTAGTTCTTTTAAAAATATTTATTTTAGCGAGAGACAGAGAGATTGAGAGGAGCAGGGGAGATAGCGAGAGAGAGAGAGAGAGAGAGAGAGAGAGAGAGGCCTGCAGCTCTGCTTTACCATGCGTGCAGTTTCTCTGCTACATGTGAGGACTAGGGACTCGAATCTGGTTCCTTGCACACTGTAATGTGTGCACTCAACCAGGTGCGCCACCACCTAACCCTCATTCCTTTAATCTTCACATTAACATTATATGGGTGGAGTTATCTTCATTTTGCTGATAAAAAAATATATCTCTTGTGCAGTTACTATGTGCCAGGTATTAGAGATAGAACATCGACATGAGGGAGTCGGGCTGTAGCGCAGTGGGTTAAGCACAGGTGGCGCAAAAGACAAGGACCGGCATAAGGATCCCGGATCGAGCCCTGTCTCCCCACCTGCAGGGGAGTCGCTTCACAGGCGGTGAAGCAGGTCTGCAGGTGTCAGAAAAAAAAAAAAAAGAACATCGACATGAGTGGAACAGAATCAGCATCTCCAAATACTCTACTTCAGAATGTGAGTTATTTGAGTTGAAGACAGTTAAGACCCAGAAAACCAGGTTGGGGAGATAAACACAATAGTTATGGAAACAACTGTCTTGCCTGAAGCTTTGAGGTCCTAAATTCAATCTCCAGCATCACCATAAATCAGAGCTGAGAAGTGTTCTGGTTTTTCTCTCCCTTTCCCTCCCTGCATCTTTCTCATTAAAACAAGCAAAACTTATAAAAACAAAACAAAACAAAACAAAACTCAGGAAGATCTTACTTCTTCCTTTATCCTGCCCCCAAATCTAAACAGGGGACTTATACCAAGAAGAAAATGATTACCAGAGATAGTTTTTTTAATCAACAATACATTTTTTTAGACACTTCGGTAAAAATATATGATTAATGTATTCAGTATACTTCTTTTTAAGTGAATGAATTCTGCTGTAGTTTTTCTTAGAGAAAAGATCATTTCTCCATTTGTAGAAGAGTGCTAAGCACTATATACATTGCAGCAAAGTCTTTCACTTATTTCATCAACAGATCCTAAACAAAATGACTAGGGGTTTCACTGCAAACTGAACAGATCTATCTATATGAATTGTCTTAGGTACTATGAGAATTATCTTAGGTACATGTTGGAAACACAATGTATGGAGTTACCACGTTGAAGGTCTTACATTTTGTAGGTCAAAAGAAGTCAGACATATTGTCTAGTAGTTTCCTGAAGCCTTGGATTTAATAGCCAAACATTAAAATCTGGATTTCCTGGGTGGGAGTAGATAGCATAATGGTTATGCAAAGAGACTTTTGTGCCTGAGGCTCCGAAGTCCCAGGTTCAATCCCTCATACCACCACAAGCCAGAGCTGAGAAGTGCTCTGATAAAATAAAATAAAAATAAAATAAAATTAAAAAAAATAAATAAAAATCTGGACTTCTTAACATGTCTTTAGTTTCACTGAATAGTTTAGTAGTGGTAACATCTCTAGGAGGAAGGCCATGTTCCTGAATCACTAAGGAAATTTCTTCTTTTGTTATATATAAAAAATAAAGAGCTGGATTCATCCCTATTAATTCAAGAAGATTTAATCTGCTCCATGAGATTTCTGATTTCATTTGGTTTTTTGTTTCAAATCCAAAAGGGACAAAACAATGTTTAAGGGAAACTATACCCAAGATCTGTACAGTTTGATTAATCACTGATCAATTCTTTTAAAAAATTTTTTAAAAATTATTTATTTATTTATTGGATAGAGACAGTCAGAAATCGAGAGGGAAGGGAGGGATAGAGAGGGTAAGAGACAGAGAGACACCTGCAACATTGCTTCACCGCTTGTGAAGTTTTCCCCTGCAGGTGGGGACTGGGGGCTTGAATCTAGGTCCCTGCACACTGTAACGTGCGCTCAACCAGGTGCGCCACCACCCGACCCCAACTGATCAGTTCTATCATGCCACTTCTAAGGAGGTGTTGAATACTTGGTAAATATGGCTGCTTGCCATCTGGGGAAGCAAGACTTTAGTGCTATTATCCAGATAAATGTAGCCACTTGTTTTTGTATGTTTGTTTTCTCCTTTACTTGGATAGAGTGCTGCTTTACCATATGCACGACCCAGGGTTGAGCCAAGCCTCCTTTCACCTGGAAGCTTCAGTGCTGTGACTTTTTCACTCTATACAAAAAAAAAAAAAAAAAAATCATTTCATGTGATGTTAAATACTATAGAGAAAAGTAAAGCAAATCAAGAATTTGGGGTATTGGGAAGACTACAGTGTTATTTAAGGTTATATGACCTTAAATATTTTTATTTATTTATGGTTGACTCATATAGAAGGTGACCAGGTGGTTTTTGGTGTTGAGGTGAGATGGGGAGGGGATGGTCCATGTGAATAACTAGTGCATGAGTTTGTCCAAGGCTGATAGATAATAAATGACAGAGAACATCTGAATCTAGCTGTCAGTCTCTAAAGCCCATCTTCTTTTTCAAGAAGCTATGCTACTGTGTTGCATGTGAGCATGTATGTGTGGTGCCAACCTGTGACTCTGCTGTCTTTCTCTGGGCTGATCTTGTTGGCTTCTTTCCTACTGACACCTTCCAGGGTCTGAGGCCTCAGGTTGTTGAATTTCATGGAAACTTGGCAACTTCAATTCCATCCTCCCAGTACTGGGCACCACATTCCAATGGCTTAATTTGTATGTCTTGGAGCTCTGCCAGGGCTGGGCCTGGGACAGGTTGCCATGGTGATCTCCCTACACTTTGCAGATAAACCATCTCAAGGATGTTGCCCTAAGGCCTAAACTAGTTCAGGCCTGCTTTTAGCCTGCAGAGCCATGAACTTTGACATGGTGAGCTGAGTTTAGGAAACCTATTCATTCTCTCCACTTTTGAACTTGCACAAACTGAACCCTGGGTGAGAAAGTCTTCTAAAGGAGGCTGCCCTAGACCCCAGGTTTGGAACTGGGGGGTGGTTATCTTGGGGATCCTGAGGCATCTCCTCCTTTTGTTGTTATACTCAGTCTTCAAAGTTACTCTATTAGAAGCTAGTCACTGATAAGTCTTGATGTATGGACATGTATTTGCATTTCTCTTGAGCAATACTAGGAGAGAAGGTGCTGTTTCATGTGACAAACGTGTAGAACTTGATAAAACCTACAAAACAACATTTAAAAAAATGAATTTAGGGGAGCTGGGTGGTAGTGCAGCGGGTAAAGCGCACATGGCGCAAAGTGCAAGTGCAAGGGCCGACCGACATAAGGATCCGGGTTCGAGCTCCCGGCTCCCCACCTGCAGTGGGTCGCTTCGAAAGCGGTGAAGCAGGTCTGTTGGTGTCTATCTTTCTCTCCTCCTATCTGTCTTCCCCTCCTCTCTCAATTTCTCTTTGTCTCATCCAACAACAACAACAACAGCTATGACAATAACAATAAAGATAACAACTACAACAAGCACAAGGGCAACAAAGGGAAAAATGGCCTCCAGGAGCAGTGGATTCGTAGTGCAGGCATCGAGCCCCAGCGATAACCTTGGGGGCAAAAAAAAAAATTAATTTGAGGCCAGGTGGTGTCACACTGGGTCAAGTACACACATTACAGTGCACAAGGACTCTGTTTCAAGCCCCTGATCTCCACCTGCAGAGGAGAAGCTTCACAAGTAGTGAAGCAGTGCTGCAGGTGTCTCTCTGTCTCTCCCTACCATTCCTCTTCCCTCTCAATTTCTCTCCAAAATGAATGAAGTAAAAAAAAAAATTAAAAAAATAAAGTAAATTAAAAGTTTTTTCTTGCTCCTAGGCACTAATGCTCGGTGCCTGCACAACTCCACTGCTCCTGGCAGTAATTTTTTTCCTTCTTTAATTAAATTAATTACAACTCCACTGTATGGAGGCCAGACTTAAAGCTGGGTCATGCACATGGCAAAGAAGCCCGTTAAGTGAACTATTTTTACCAGTGCCAGACACGTCTTAAGGCAGCTCCAGTGCAGTTTTAATCCAGTGATTAGAATTGTCAATGCCTCATACATAGGGGATTTCAAAAAGGAAGAGTAGGGTCTTTTACTGTAGGTAAATTGCCTGCTTTTTAGGGAAGACAATGGACACTTACAGGTACTGAGAACAGGTGGGCTAAGAGTCAGGTAGGGAAGTGTCAATGAGGAGCAATGCTGGAGGGCAGTGGGGTGACTAGGCCAGAGGGGACTATGGGGAACTTGGTAAGTTGATGGGGAAGGATGATCACTGTCACAGCTCATAATATTTCAGCAAAAATTTAAGTGATCAGTGGCTCTCTTTAGAGGAGCACACTCTTCTGTCTGATTTCCCACCTCCATCCATCCACAATTATCCAGGAGAAAGGAAAGCGAAAAGAAAAACACATACACACTGTGCATCTACCCTGTGCTGGGTGCTGGACATACTTATAGGTGTGAAGCTTGAGTGATAAAAAGGTCAGAAAAATCCTGTGAAATAAAGAACTTCAGAGATGATAAGTAAGAATACCTCTGGGGATCTTCATGTAGACTGGTGAGGTCTGTCTTCTTCTGTGGTTTGAGACTCAAATGTAATTTTAATGATTATCTATAGACAATCATCTAAGGTGGGTGCTAGAGGTGTCACTGTCATTCATAAGGGAAAGCTGGATCTTGGGGCTGGGTGTGCACAAGGCTGAAGTGAAAAGTCTGCTCTGAGAGGTGAGAGGCTGGAGATTGAGAGAGATGGAGATCAAGATAGAGATAGGGAGAGTAGGAGCTAAATGGTGAGAGGTGGGAAAGGAACAAGTCTGGCAGCTGTTAGAGGTAAAGGAATCTGAGGAAAGAGCAGATGTTTAGCAGAACATGTCACTCCTCCAAAAATGACTAGGAGTTTAGGGCATGCATTTCAAAATATACCCCTTTGATATAGTGATTATTTTGAGCTGGAGGGACTTGAGAAACACATGAAGTAGTTTTGGCTATTTATGGTGGTTGAACATGCAGAATCAATGAGAGTAAGTCAATAGGTAGCAGGTAAAGCTAGAGGGGGTGCAAATTTATTGGATTGGACAGGTTAAGTGATAGTCACCAAGGAAAGTTATGGGAGGGCTGGTAAAGGACAGACTGCAAGAGCTTAGGGAGAATCTCATAGCTTGTATACCTTTAATGGGATCTTTTGAGTAAGCAGAAATTCCATTAGTTTTCAGGGCCACATTCTTTGAAGTTTCCTAAGTGTCCATTTCTTCCTGTCTTATCTTTTTTTTTAAACATTTTTTTCCTTTATTGGGGGATTAATGTTTTACAGTTGCCAGTAAATACAATAGTTTGTACATGCATAACATTTCTCAGTTTTCCACATTACAATACAACCCCCCACTAGGTCCTCTGTTATTCTTTTCCAGGACCTGTACTCTCCCCTGCAACCTACCCCAGAGTCTTTTACTTTGGTGCAATACACCAACTCCAGTTCAGGTTCTGCTTAGTGTTTTCTTTTCTGATCTTGTTTTTCAACTTCTGCCTGAGAGTGAGATCATCCCATTTTCATCCTTCTGTTTCTGAATTATTTCACTTAACATGAACTTTTCAAGGTCCATCCAAGATTGGCTGAAAACGGTGAAGTCACCATTTTAAATAGCTGAGTAGTATTCCATTGTGTATATATACCACAACTTGCTCAGCCACTCATCTGTTGTTGGACACCTGGGTTGCTTCCAGGTTTTGGTTATTACAAATTGTGCTGCTATGAACATGGGTATACACAAATCTTTTTGGATGGGTGTGTTGGGTTCCTTAGAATATGTACCCAGGAGGGGAATTTCAGGATTATTGGGTAGGTCCATTTCTAGCTTTCTGAGAGTTCTCTAGACTGCTCTCCACAGGGGTTGGACCAATTTACATTCCCACCAACAATGCAAGAGGGTTCCTTTGTCCCTCACAACCTCTCCAGCATTTGTTGCTGCTACTTTTTCTGATGTATGACATTCTTACAGGAGTGAAGTGATATCTCATTGTTGTCTTTATTTGCATTTCTCTGACAATCAATGACTTGGAGCATTTTTTCATATGTTTCTCGACCTTTCAGAATTCCTCTGTGGTGAATATTCTGTCCATGTCCTCTCCCCATTTTTGGATGGGGTCATTTTTTTTTTGTTATTGAGTTTGACAAGCTCTTTATATATTTTGGCTATTAAAGTCTTGTCTGATATAAGGCATGTAAAGATCTTCTCCCATTCTGTGAGGGGTCTCTTTGTTTGGATAGTGGTTTCTTTTGCTATGTGGAAGGTTTTTAAAATTTTAATATTTTAATTAATTAATTTTTTTCCTAACAGATCACTGCTCAGCTCTGGCTTGTGGTGCTGTGGGGGATTGAACCTGGGACTTTGGAGCCTCAGGCACAAGAATAGAGTAAGTCTCTAACAGAGACAAGGGAAACAAGTGGAATCTGAACTGAGAACTCAGAACAGATTTGCTGGGACAATTGAGACAGAAGATATACAATAGTGACAGAATTGTGGCTCCATTAAAATGAGTAGTGATTGGGCTGTGTGGTTGGCAATACCAGTTGAGAGTTCAAATCATCATGGGCATGGAACTGGGTTCAAATCCAGAGGCATCAACTGTGGAAGGAATCTTCACAATTGATGAATCACTGCTGCAGATATTCTCTCTCTCTTTCTCTCTCTCTCTCTCCATATCCACCTCAGTTTCTGTTTCTATCATTACATGCAAAAATTAATATATTATAAAAATGGGAAAGAAATGAAATCAATAGTGATCATTCCAGATTTTGGAATTTCACTACTGGACTTAAGTTTAATTTGTCTCTTGAAAAACAAGATCAGAAGAGAAAACACTAAGCAGAACTTGTAATGGAGTTGGTGTATTGCACCAAAGTAAAAGACTGTGGGCTTGGTGGGGGGGAGGGTTCCTGGTCCTGGAACATGATGGCAGAGGACCCAGTGGGGGTGGTATTCTTATGTGGAAAACTGGGAAATGTTATGCATGTACAAACTATTGTATTTACTGGCAACTGTAAAACATGAATCCCCCAATAAAAAATTAATTAAAAATATTAATTTTAATATTAATTTCTTAATTTTTAATTTCTTAATTTTTAATATTAATTTTAAATATTAATTAATATTAATATTAATTTTCTCTGGAATTTCTCAGCATGAAAAGTCCAAAACATAAAATCAAATATGTTTCTGACAATAAGTCAGTTCTCCCAGTTTCCCTGCAGTGAACCAGGGGCCAGGAGCCCTGCTGCCAGAAGTATCCTGGGATAATCTGTCCTTGGGGGAGAGGCAAGTCCTCCCTCCAAGGTTTAACATCGAATTGTTCTGGGAACAAGTTTCAGAACTTGTCGTGAGGTTCTTCTGTGGTCCTGGATCTTCAGGGGCCAAGGTCAGGGTTCCAGGATTGGGAAAACTAGCATCAGCCAAGACCCAGGTGAACACGATTCCAGCAGTGATGGAGGAGACCGAGTTCCATAGGATCGACCACATTGAGTGTGGGCAGGCAGTCAGGGGGTAAAAGCAGGTACAGGGAGCCCTCCTCCGTGCAGACAGAAGTGGGGGTGGCCCTGAGCATCCTGTGAAGAAGAGTCCCTCAGGTCTGGTTGTGTGCTTAGAGCCCGGGCTCCTCTGTGAAGAAGCTTCCAGTGTGGCTGAGCAAAGGGAGGCTTGGGGGCCCTGGGACAGTCTAGAAGGTGGGGTCCACAGGGGCAGGGGTCAAAGCTGGGGTTCCAGCGAAGCAGAGACCGAGGGCATCTGGAGATCTGCGTGGCCCAAGGTCTTTGCTATGGTGCTTCAGCAAGTGGGGTGATCCACATTTGACAGAGAAAAGTCCTTTATTTCAAACTGTTTAAGACCTGTGATTTTCTGCAAGAGGGGCAGGTTCTTCGGGGACAAGCTGAGGCCCGAGGGGTCCGCCGTGTAGGCTAGGGGTCCGCCCTGTAGGCGGGGGTGGGGGGTGGGGGGGGAGGGCTGGGGCAGCAAGGTCTCCCGAGCTCTTGGGCCCTCCTGGAGCATGGTCAGGGGCTGTGGCCATGACTTCTCTGGTCAGGTGGGGCCTACTGCAGCAGGAGCTAAGGGGTGGGGTCTGAGGTTTCGGAATTGCCAGCAGGAGCTTGGTCCATTAAAACCTTGGGCTCATCAGAAGTCGGGGTTCCGGTGCTACAGAGTTCAGAGTCAGCCTGGCACCTGGGGCCTCCTGTGGTGGGAGCCACGACTGGGGCAATGAGACAGGGGTCCTGAAGCCCCTGAAGGTCCCCTATGAACATGTCCTTTGCCCGGGCCCTCTGGTTGGAGAACACACTGGATCCTCCTTCAGGTGCAATCTTTGTGCCAAGGCCACAAGCTCCCGGTAGCCTGGATATTGGCTCTACTCAAACTACTGCTTGAGCTCCTGTAGCTGCTTCTCTGTGAAGACCGTGTGCTTCCTCAGGGTCTTGGTGTGCCAAGTGTAGGTGGGGGCTGGGGCAGCCAGAGTGGCCCCCTGAGCACCCTGGAAAGGGGCAGGAGCTGAGGATGTGGTGGCCGTTTTGTAGGGTGCAGGAACAACTGGTAACTGGTGGACCCCATGAGGAGGGGCCAAGGCTGTCTTGATGGGCTGGGATACTGCCAACTCCTGAAGTATTTCTGGGGGTTTGCTCTTTAATTTAGAGAGTTTGGCTTGTTGATTCTTAAACCAAACCTCACGATGTCCTTCTTTTTTTCTTTTTTTCTTTAAGAAAGGATTAATTAACAAAACCATAGGGTAGGAGGGGTACAACTCCACACAATTCCCACCACCCAATCTCCATAACCCACCCCCTCCCCTGATAGCTTTCCCATTCTCTATCTCTCTGGGAGCATGGACCCAGGGTCATTGAGGGTTGCAGAAGGTAGAAGGTCTGGCTTCTGTAATTGCTTCCCCACTGAACATGGGCGTTGACTGGTAGGTCCATACTCCCAGTCTGCCTCTCTCTTTCCCTAGTAGGGTGTGTCTCTGGGGAAGCTGAGATCCAGGACACATTGGTGGGGTCTTCAATCCAGGGAAGCCTGGCCAGCATCCTAATGGCATCTGGAACCTGGTGATTGAAAAGAGAGTTAACATGTGAAGCCAAACAAATTGTTGAGCAATCATGGACCCAAAGCTTGGAATAGTGGAGAGGAAGTGTTAAGGAGGTACTCACTGCAAACTCTAGTGTACTTCTGCTTTCAGGTATATATTTTGCAGTAGTTTATGGATACGTGTGAACATAAGCTCTCTCTCACAGAAACTGGTGTATATCTAGGTTATGGGACTTTGTTAGAAAGTGAACCACCTGAGATGAAATTAGAGTGTACTATAAAAGGAAGGGTCTCACCCGAGTAATGGAGCTGAAGGGTTGTCATTCCACACGTGAAGTCTCTGGACACAGTCTGAGGTGAAGCATGTTGAGGTGGCAATCGTTGCGTTGGTTAGGTTGTGATCAGCGGATGCAATATTATTTGGTATGGATTGGGAGAGGCATACGGGAAAGTGGGCCCTATCCAAGGGTTCCAGGACTGGGGGAAGTAGGGGCTCTATAGTGGAGATGTGAGGTTCCTGCTGTCTTAGGGTTCAAAAAGACAATCAATAGTTAATGTTATCATCACATTATTTGTTAATTGGGTTAACTTTGAAAAGTCCTTTTGTTATGGTTTGCTGTAGAGTATCCAGTATCTTGTATATAGCTGTGCTATTGGATGCTTCTAATCTACTTGGTCTAGGCTTTTGAGAGAGTCCGCATATCAAATACACAGCCTATATATTAAAAAGATTCAGTTTGTGTTTTGAAAAACTTTGAGACATACAATTGATTTTCCCCCTCTCATATTAATTAACTACTGATTTATATGTCTACATTTTGCTAGGAGTGTACATAAACACCATTCCCACCACCAAAAGACTGTGACCCATCCCTCCCACCCACTCCCACCCCCCACTGTCCCAGGAAGCTGCATGTCTACCCCTCACCACAGGGTTTTTACTTTGGTGCCCTACTTACAATTTGGTCAGGTCCTGCTTTTAGTTTCCCTTTCAGATCTTCTTAGTTAACTTCTGTTGATGAGTGGGATCATCCCATACTCATCTTTATCTTTCTGGCTTAGCTCACTTAACATAATTCCTTCTAGCTCTGTCCAAGATGGGTCAGAGAAGGTGGGTTCATTGTTCTTGATAGCTGCATAGTATTCCATTGTGTATATATACCACAGCTTTCTCAGCCACTCATCTGTTGTTGGGCACCTGGGTTGCTTCCAGGTTTCAGCTTTTATGAATTGTGCTGCTATGAACATAGGAGTACACACCTATTTTTGGTTGGGTGTTATGGAGTCCTTGGGGTATAACCCCAGGAGAGGAATTACTGGATCATATGGAAGGTCCATGTCTAGCCTTCTGAGAGTTTTCCAGACTGCTCTCCACAGAGGCTGTACCAATTTACATTCCCACCAGCAATGTAAAAGGGTTCCTCTGTCCCCACATCCTCTCCAGCATTTGTTGCTGCTGTCCTTTTTGATGTATGCCATTCTTACAGGAGTGAGGTGGTATCTTAGTGTTGTGTTTTTTTTTGAAGGGATTAAAAAATTATCTTTATTTATTGGATAGAGACAGCCAGAAACTGAGAGGGAAGGGGGAGATAGAGAGGAAGTGAGACAGAGAGACACCTGCAGCCCTGCTTCACCACTTGCGAAGATATCCCCCTGCAGGTGGGGATTAGTGTTGTTTTAATTTGCATTTCTCTGACAATCAGTGACCTAGAGCAGTTTTTTATATGTTTGTTAGCCTTTTGGATCTCCTCTGTAGTGAATGTTTTGTTCATATCCTCTGCCCATTTTTGGATGGGGTCATTTGCTTTTTTGGTGCTAAGTTTGCTGAGCTCTTTATATATTTTGGTGATTAGTTTCTTGTCTGATGTATGGCATGTGAAGATCTTCTCCCATTCTGCGAGGGGTCTCTCTGTTTGTTTAATAGTTTCTTTGGATGTGCAGAAGCTTTTCAATTTGATGTAGTCCCATTGGTTTGTTTCTGCTTTAGTCTTCCTTGCAATTGGGTTTGATTCATCAAAGATGTCCTTGAGGTGTAGGTGGGAAAGTGTTTTACCAATGTTTTTCTCTAGGTATTTGATTTAAATGAATATACTACCCAGAGCCATATACAAATTTAATGCTATCCCATCAAGGTCCCAACTACATTTTTTAGGAGAACAGAACAAATGCAACAAATGGTGTTATTTTGTACAAACTACTGTTTGTTTTTTTTTTTTGCCTCCAGGGTTATTGCTGGGGTTCAGTGCCTGCACCACGAATTCACTGCTCCTCGAGGCCATTTTTTCCCATTTTGTTGCCCTTGTTGTTGTTGTTATTGTTGCCATTGATGTTGTTGGATAGGACAGAGAGAAACTGAGAGAGTACGGGAGACAGAAAAGGGGAAAGAAAGATAGACACCTGCAGACCTGCTTCAATGCTTGTGAGGCTACACCCCTGCAGTTGGGGAACTGGGAGCTCCAACTGGGATCCTTACACTGGTCCTTGCGCTTCTGAGGACTTCCTGCAAGCTAGACTTCCAGAAGGCCAGGCAGGACATGTGGAAGGACAGACATCCAAACAAGTTGCTTTGCTCTCAGTGATGGGTGCTTTGCTAAAACCCCCTGGATTTCACATTTATACTTTTCTCACATGCTGAAAATTAAATACCTGACTTTCTCTAGTTAGAGGCGCCTGGGGAATGCTGCTTCCACATGTTTTTCTGGCATGAAAATGTCACTCAAATTTCTGGAAATTTTCAGGTCTGAAAGCATCTGATTAGAGCTGTGGTTGAGGCAGTATGGGTAGAGATATATTACTCAACAAGCCAGCTGTTTCCCGCTAGGTTTCTGGTCCCTGTTCTCCTACTTCTCTGTGCTTTAGGCCAAGAGTTGAGCCCAGGCTCCCTTTGTGAAAGGAGGTGGAACAAGTGTGGGGGAGGAATGATGTGTAGGGGAAACCGAAATCCATTGCTTGACTGTCCTTTACTGTGCAAGTCCTGCCTCTATGAGTCCAGCTTCCAGGACATCCTGCAAGTGTACTGGATAATGCCAAGATTGCGTTTGTGGACAGTCTCTACCAGATAAAAGGGAGCAAGTCCCTGACTTTCTATTTTTAATCTCATTTTATTTTATTTATTTATTTTATTTTTTATTTTATTTATAAAAAGGAAACATTGGTAGTCAGGCGGTAGTGCAGTGGGTTAAGCGCACTTGGCGCTAAGTGCAAGGACCAGCGTGAGGATCCTGGTTTGAGCCCCCAGCTCCCCACCTGCAAGGGAGTTGCAGGTCTGCAGTTGTCTATCTTTCTCTCCCCATCTCTGTCTTCTCCTCCTCTCTCCATTTCTCTCTGTTTTATCCAACAATGATGACATCAACAATAATAACTACAATAATAATAATAATAATAATAATAATAAAACAAGGGCAGGGAGTCCGGCAGTAGCGCAGCAGGTTAAGCACACATGGCGCAAAGCACAAGGACCAGTGTAAGGATCCTGGTTTGAACCCCAGTTCCCCACCTGCAGGGGAGTCGATTCACAGGCTGTGAAGCAGGTCTGCAGGTGTCTATCCTTGTCTCTCCATCTCTGTCTTCACCTCCTCTCTCCATTTCTCTCTGTCCTATCTAACAACGTCGACATCAACAACAACAACAATAACTACAACAACAATGAAAAACAAGGGCAACAAAAGGGAAAATAAATATATAAAAAATTAAAAAAAAACAGGGGCAAACAAAAAGGAAATAAATATTAAAAAAAGGAAACACTGACAAAACCATAGGATAAGGGGTACAACTGCACACAATTCCCACCACCGGAACTCTGTATTCCATCCCCTCCCCTGATAGCTTTCCTATTCTTTAACCCTCTGGGAGTATGGACCCAGGGTCATTGTGGGATGCAGAAGGTGGAAGGTCTGGCTTCTGTAATTGCTTCCCGGCTGCATGGGCATTGACAATTCGATCCATACTCCCAGCCTGCCTCACTCTTTCCCTAGTGGGGTGGGGCTCTGGGGAAGAGGAGCTCCAAGGCACATTGGTGGGGTTGTCTGTCCAGGGAAGTCTGTTTGGCATAATGCTAGCATCTGGAACCTGGTGGCTGAAAAGAGAGTTAACATAGGAGAGAGGGATTTATTCGAAGTCTAGGCCCATCATGTCTGTTTGGGAATCTCAGGACTCCCCAAATAGGGCCCCAGCTGATGAGGTGGCCTGATAGTGACTAAAGAGTCATCGTTAAAGTATGCCAGTCTCTTGCTCTTATTCAGCTTTTGCAGTCCTTGCTTTGATAAGGTCAGCTTTGGAGTGAGTGAGGGAAGTGTAATAGGAAGTAGGTGAGGAGGGTATTTAAGTCTAAGTAGACACTACTTCATTATTAACTTTATACTGACTCACTACAAACTATTGTGTACTTTTGCTTTCAGGTATATATTTTGCCCTAATTTATGGATACACATGAACATATGCTTATCTCATGGGACCTGGTCTATATCTAGGTTTTGGGAATTTGTTAGGAAGTGAACCTCCTGGAATGGAATTAGAGAATTCTATGAAAGGAAAAGTCTCACCCGAGTAATGAGGCTGAAGGGTTGACATTCCATGACTGACATCTCTGGACAGAGTCTGAAGTGAAGCATGCTGAGGTGGTACTTGTTGTGTTGACTAGGTTGGGATCATTGGATGCAGTATCATTTGGTATGAATTGAGAGAAGCATGCAGGAAAGTGAGCCCCATCCTAGAGGTTCCAGGACTGGGGGAAATAAAGACTCTATAGAGGAAATAGGAGGTTTCTGCTGTCTTATGGTTTAAGATGGCAATAGATAGTTATTGCTATCATCACATTATTTGGCAATTGGGTTAACTTTGAAACGTCCCTTTGTTAGGATTTGCTGTATCATATACAACATCACCATAATTTATGTCCTTTGATATTATTTGTATATAGCTGTGCCACCGGTTGCTTCTGTTCTCCTTGGTCTAAGATTTTAAGAGTCAACATATCAAAAACTCAGCCTATGTATTAAAAAGACCCAGTCTGTGATTTAAAAAGTTTGAGATATTCAATCAATTTTCACCTCTCATATTAATTAAATAGTGATTTATATGACTACAAATTAATAGGAGTGTACTGTACATAAACACCATTCCCACAACCAAAAGGCTGTGTCCCATCCCATTCTCCCCCTTCCCTCCTCCCCGCCCTGTGAAGCTGAACATCCACCCTCACCCTCGACCCAGTGTTTTTACTTTGGTGCCCTACTCCAAAATCAGTCAAATCCTGCTTTTAGTTTCCCTTTCTGTTCTTCTTTCTCAACTTCTGTTTATGAGTGGGATCATCCCATACTCATCTTTATCTTTCTGACTTAGCTCACTTAACATAATTCCTTTTAGCTCCATCCAAGATGGGTCAGAGAAGGTGGGTTCATTGTTCTTAATAGCTGCATAGTATTCCATTGTGTATATACACTACAGCTTTCTCAGCCACTCATCTGTTGTTGGGCACTTGGTTTGCTTCTAGGTTTTAGCTATTACAAATTGTGCTGCTATGAACATAGGTGTATACATATCTTTTTGATTGGCTGTTATGGAGTCCTTGGAGTACATACTGAGGAGAGAAATTACTGGGTCATATGGAAAGTCCATGTCTAGCCTTGTGGGAGTCCTCTAGACTGCTCTCCACAGAGGTTGGATGAATTTACATTCCCACCAGCAATGCAGAAGTGTCCTCACAGCCTCTCCAGCATTTGTTGCTACTGTTCTTTTTGATGTATGCCATTCTCACAGGGGTGAGGTGGTATCTCAGTGTTGTCTTTATTTGCATTTCTCTGACAATCAGTGACCTAGAGCAGTTTTTCATGTGTTTGTTAGCCTTTTGTATCTCTTCTGTAGTGAATGTCCCATTCATATCCTCTGCCCATTTTTGGATGGGGTCATTTGCTTTTTTGTTGCGTCCTTGACTTTCTGAGTCCCCTGTAGGGCCCATGAAGATGTTTTTCAGGATGAATTGGTGGGCACTGTAGGTCATGAGAATCTAGAAAAGTCCAGCAAATGGGATGCTGAAATTACTGAGCATTATAAAGTTCATTTTCTGTCCACATAGCTAAAAGAATCCCAGGTGCTAGCCTTGAGAAAACTCACAAATATGTTGTGATCATACTGACCTGGGGACAGTGGGGATCAGGCATACCCAGAGATTCTATATGGAGAACTGCAACTTCTAACAGAACATTTTCTGAAGAATTTATGAAGACCTCTCAAGAAAGCCAGAGTCACAACTTCTCCCCAGCCCAGCCCAGCCCCCACCTTTCTGCTTTACCCCTAAGAACCTTGTTCTCAGCTCAAGGTGTAAAGCTTTTTGAGATCTTGATCTGCCATTTTCCCGTGGTTTTTTTTTTTTGCTTTGTTTTTGCAATCTGGTTAAAAATTATTTTTCTTACACTATCTTTTGTCTCTTAATTAATTGGCATTTTGAGCAGTGAGCACTAGAGCTTCCTTCACTGGGAGTGGATGAGTCTGAACAGGAATGAAGACTACAGTAGAAGCCACTGGGAAGGGGACAGGAAGGTGAAGGCCAGTGCCCAGCCTGTGAAGTGTCGGTGAAGTGAAGCAGGGGAGCCTCACTTCCCTGGGTGATGGCTTGCCATCTCCATCTGCAGTGGGTTCAGGTGATACAGACTAGATGAAGATGGAAAAGATCTCATGACAGAAGTGACTGATTCATAACTCTGAGCTGTTTTTAGTTCAAAAATATTTCTGATGCTATAGATTATTTTCTTCTTAGAGAGAAAGGAGAGAGAGAGAGAGAGAAAGTCAAAAGGGAAGGGGTGATGGAGAAAGAGAGGAAGAGAAAAAGCCTGATACCTGCAGCACTACTTCACCACTTGTGAAGTTTTCTCCCTGTAGGTGGGGACCAGAGACTTGAACATGGGTCTTTAAACAACTGTAACATGTGTTCTCTACTGGTTGAACTGCCATTTTGCCTGATTTTTTTTTTTTTTTTGTCATACCAACATCCATTCTACAAATGCCAGCTGGGTCTCTTACAGTTCATTTCAGCTCTGACATGAGCTGCCCAGAGTTCAGGTCATGTCAGATCAGGTCATTTTCTGAAGGTATTTAAGGACTCAGTACCATGAGATTGTACTCACTGCAGACACTGATCTCAGTCCCTAATTTGCTACTGGAATTTCTGACTCACTGACTATAAATCAAGAGTTTCCATGACACCCTCCTTAGATCTGGTTGTTTGCTAGAATGGCTCACAAAGCTCAGGGAAATGTTTTACTTACATTTACCGACTTATTATAAAGGAAACAAAGAAGACCCAAAGAATAGCTACATAGAGCAAGGAATGTGTGTGTGTGTGTGTGTGTGTGTGTGTGTGTATAGTTCATGACTTTGTTTCATACAGCACCTTCCTCCTTGATGTATCTACACACCTGGAAGCCCCCCAACCCCTATGGTTTAGGGTTTTTATGGAAGTTTCATTGCTTAGGTCAGACTGATAAGATCAACTCAATCCCTCTCCCTTCTCATGAGGCAGAGGTTGGGGTGAAAATGAGTGGATGAGGTGGAGGTGGATGAGGAATGAAAGTTGTTTTGTTTTTGTTTTTACCAGACTACTGCTCAGCTCTGGCTTATGGTGGTGTGGAGGACTGAACCTGGGACCTTGGAGTCTCAGGTGTCTTTTTGTATAACCATTATGCTATCTCTTTAGCCCTAGGGAATGATGGTTCTAACCCTTAATTGTGTTTTTCTCTGTATGATTATCAGTGCCTATGCAGAAGGTACCCAAAACCCCTCAACACCAATCACCTTTGCCCCCCCCTTCTTTCTGGAGCTGAGACCTTATATATGCATGACTTCAATGCTTGACTTTTTTCCCATTCACTTAGGAAGTTGGAGAGGAAGGGAGAGACACCACAGCACCAGAACCTACCCTGGTATTGTGGCATGCTCATGTGGTACCAGGATTCCATGCAGGAAGTTTGCAAGGCAATTCGCAATGCCCTACATTATGGGGATGAAAAGTCGTCGTCTTAGCATACAGCTGACACTTATCCTGAAGATTCTAAAGTTTTAGGAGCTGTGTGTCAGGAGCCCAAATCAAAGGGCAAATATATATTTCATTATTATTATATTTTTTTCTTACATTAAAATCTTTTAATTTATTTGCTATTGGATAGAGACAGAGAGAAATTGAGAGGGGAGGGGGAATAGAGATAGAGAAAGAGACAAAGAGACACTGCAGCTGTACTTCACCACACAGGAAGCTTTTCCCCTGTAGGTGGGGACCAGGAGCCTGAACCCAGGCCCTTGCGCATTGTAATGTGTATGCTTAACCAGGTGCACCACCACCTGACCCCCCTAAATATTGATTTAATTTAATATTTAATATGCTATCTACCCCTACTGAATATTTATTTCACTTTATTTTAATGAGAGATAGATGATAGACAGACAAGACCACTGCTCCTCTCTGGCTTATGGTAGTATTGGGGACTGAACATGAAGCCTTAGAGCTTCAGGAGTGGAGTCTTTTGCATAACCATTATTTTATCTCCCCAGAACCCCTGAATATTTATTTTATTACACAGAAATATCCTTAATATTCTTTAACAAGGCTTCCCCTACCTTCTTCCACCAGAGTATTTGAGATTTCATTTCATTGGGATTAAGTGGGAAGAGCTGAGAGAGAGAACAAGGTAAAGTCTCAGGACTCCTAGCCTCACTGCTGCACTCTTGGCATAACCTAGGCATGACCCCAGTGGAATAAACCAGTTGAGTCTGAACTTTGTGAGGTGGGAGTGGGCAGAGGGCACTGAGTAAACATGGCGCTGGGGACCTGTCCTCAGGAGGCTATTTAAGGATGCTGCTCTGGAGACTCTGCGGGGGTGGGGGTGGTGGGGTGGACAAAGAAAAATCCTCCACATGCAGCACAGCAGGGACCAATTCCTGCTCCCAACGACTTGTCTGTCATCCAACCTCAGCCTACTGCAACTCCAACCCCTTATGCTTAGCTTGAATTCTTAGAGTGCCAACTCACTTTCTACCATAAGGGGGCGCTTTCATCATGCTCCATCTGGGGCCACAGCTGGGATAGATGTTTCTTACTCTTGACAAACGGCAGTGTTTCAAATTTCTCTGCTGCTCCCGACATCGTTCTGCCTCTCAAACGGAGAAAATTGTACCCTTTTGATCAATGGGGTCAAGGAGTAATTTCTATTTACCCAGCTGCTCATTGATTTGTTCACTCTCTATTTTGGGGATTCACAAGTGCTTATTGAGAGCTTTTGCACAGCTTCTCTGGGAACCTCTGGGTCCTGGTTTCAGTGCAGCTCTCCACATAGGGTGGAATGACAGTGCAGACACCTTCTGAGCTAGGGACTCTACAAATTACCAGTTAGACTCTTAACTGTCTTGTCTGTAAAGACAAGACCAACAATGCTGTTAAATTTGATCTGATGACCACTGAGAGAAAGCTTCTTAACCTTTTAAGCATCATGTTCCCATAAGTTACTGTCATCACTGTGACCTTTTGCCTCCCTCCCTGTACTCTTTGCTGAGGGGCATCCTGTGAGGGAGGGAAGGCACTCTGTGTGAAGATGAAGTGCATGTGTAAGCATATGTAAGGCTCTGATGGTTTTAAGGATAACATGCACAGATACTGTGTTTTCTAAGGCAGTCCTTGACATTTTCTATTAACACATGAAAGCAGTTAAGTCTTTCCACATGTAGAGTTTGGAGGGTGGAATCTTTCCCCCCCCCCCCTTTATCACATAATCATAAGAGGAGAAAAGTAACACAAATATTAGTGTCAGCTGCAAGGGTCCACAGAAGCCCAGAAAAAGAAAGAGCATAGCCAAGATTGCCCAGTGAATGTGTGGCTTCCAACTTGGAGGTGCTCTTCTGCAGGATCTGCACTCGACCCCATTCCCAGCCAGGACACTGTCCATCTTTTCCTGTGGCCCCAAAATGCCCCTCCTCCCTACAGATGACATCTTAAATATCAGTCGCTCTAAATTTTATTTGAATAAAGAAAGGATGAAAGAAAGCAAACTGAAGCACAATGAAAAGCACCACTCTGCTGAGATCCTTCAAACAAGATCAAGCAATATCTGTCATGCTAGCAGAGGCTCCTGTGTTAGAAGGGGTCCTGAAGATCCACCCCACTCTCCAGCCTGGCCCAAGGCTGCCCAGGCAGCACCAGCCCATCCTCTTTCCTTTGCTGTTACCATGCCCTGCACCTGAATGCCTTCTTCCCATGACCACTGCCAAGCCTAATTCACCTCTCAGAGGCCAATACCAATTCTGCTAGTTCATTTGCAAAGGGGTTTTAAAGCCTACTCTCTTCAACTAGACCAAACATCTGTCTCTCTTCTCTAATCACTTGTGGCACTTTCTTGGGATGTGTTTTGCCATCCTTATCACCTAGAATAATTTTCATCCAGGTTAGTCTCTCTCCTACTGGACTGAGACCTCCTTGAAAGTTGAGGGGGCTACATATTTTGGGGAGGTTGGGTAATATTTACCATTGTGTTCCCAGTGCCATCCTCAGCCTGCTGTATGCTAGACTTTAAATGAGTGTTTGCTAAACTTAGTGGTTCAAATATATAATATCCTAAGAGAAGGACATGGTACTTTGTCAGTTTGTGGCAGAGTTCATCAATTGCAGCATTGTTAACATTTGGGAATTGATCATTATGTGTGGTGGGGAGCTGTGGTGTTTAGCAGCATCTCTGGCCTCTTCCTAGTCAATGCCAGTAGGCACCCCCAGTTGTGCTGCTGTGGAAACCAAGCATTTGAATATTGTCAAAGGTTTCTTGCATGTGCAAAGCCCAGGCTTGAGTTCCACCTGTGAGTGCTATGACTTTGGAGGAAACTCTGATGTTGTGGTGTCTCTCAGCCCTAATTCTCTCTTAATGAAAACGTAGCCTGGGAGTGGGGAAGCTGCACATGCTCAAGGCCCTGGCTGTATGAGAGATAGAGAGGAAGAAAAAGAAAGAAAGAGAAAAAAAGAAACTGGTATATGGCTATAAAGGGGTTTCATAAACAATTCCTAGGAATAAGCATTCCTATTTGACAGATGAGAAAGGCTCACAGCAAGTTTAGAGTTGAACAGCCTTGTGGGAAGTTTCCAGTTTCAAGTACTTCATGGGTCCTGTTGTCCTGGAGGCCTCTCAGCACCCCAGCCAAGGTCCCTGCTCCTCCATTTTTGTGTGTCCACTCTAGCCTTACCTCTGTGTTCTGATTTCCACAGGTTCTTTCCCCTCTGTGATAGGCTGTGACCCCTAGTTGACCCTCCCAGTCCAGGCAGTCTAGACTTCAGGCAGGGCCTGAATTCACCCTTCACATCTTCTTCATTTCCTGGGGTTCTTCCCCATGCTTGAACACCCCGATAGTGACCTGGCCTGTCTCAGAGCCATACTTGTTCTTGACAAAGACCCCATATCGTCCACTGTCTTCCACATTGACCTTCTCGATGGTGATAGTAACCTCTGTTCCTTTCACCTCCATGTGGTATCGGTCAAGGAAGGTGACGGGCTGGTCATTCTTCAGCCAAGAGATTTCAGGGGCCGGGTCTCCCGAGATGACACAGGTAAGGCACAGGGTCTGTTTGAAAAGGCAGGCAGGGAACATGCAGGGAACCTCCTTGTAATAGTCCTTGGAATTTACCTTCACAGCCCCAGAGAGTTCCCAGAACTCAACAAGTTGCTCCTTGTGATACAATTATTTATGTGTGTTCTTATTGTGACTCATAAATGGATGTATTAAAGAGAAAGATAATTTATTTTAATACTTCTTCCTCCCCCTTCAGCTTTTAAAAATATATTTTATTTATTTTTGGATAGAGACAAAGAGAAATTGAGAGGAAAGGGTGGGGAGAGAGGGAGAAAGAGGGAGGGAAGGAGGGAGGGGGAGGGGGAGGAGGGAAGGATGGAGACAGGGAGAGAGAGAGACAGAGAGACCTGCAGCATTGCTTCACCACTCACTCATGAAGCTTTTCCCCTGCAGGTGGGGTCTGTGGGCTTGAACCTGGGTCCTTGTGCACTGTAATGTGCATCACCCACTCCTGATCCCTTCAGCTTTTCTATGGAAATACTAGTCAGAATTTCAGATCATGATTTCTCCAGCAATAATCTGTCTTGGTATGGCCTGAACTTTTGTTTTATTGTTTTCTACTGTGTGCCTGTCATTTGGGGTTTACTATTCAAATGTTGTTTTAGATGAAGATTTATGGGTTGAAAATTCTTGAACAAGTTCTAACACAGGGTACTGTAATGCAATGGTCAATTATCAGAATCTGAATCTCTTTTCTTTTTTTTTTTAATATTTTATTTATTTATTCCCTTTTGTTGCCCTTGTTTTATTGTTGTAGTTATTATTGTTGTTGTCATCATTGTTGGATAGGACAGAGAGAAATGGAGAGAGGAGGGGAAGACAGAGAGGAGGAGAGAAAGATAGACACCTGCAGACCTGCTTCACCGCCTGTGAAGCGACTCCCCTGCAGGTGGGGAGCCGGGGTTCGAACCGGGATCCTTATGCCGGTCCTTGTGCTTTGCGCCACCTGCGCTTAACCCACTGCGCTACAGCCCGACTCCCCAGAATCTGAATCTCTGATCTCCTTCAAGCTGTGTGACCTTAGCTAAGTACTCAAGTTCTAGGCCTTGGCTATAAAGTATGAGTAGTACTAACACCCTATTTCATTAAGTTTCCTTAATAGTTAAGTGAGTTAAAATATGTAATAATATGGAATAGAGTAGGCACCATACAAGTATCAGCTAAATTTTCTAGAATAAGATTTGTGTACTCTAGGGCTGGGTGGTGGCAAACATGGTTGAGTGCACATGTTACAATGCTCAAGGACACAGGTTCAAGCCCCCAGTTTCCACCTGCAGGGGGAAAGCTCTGTGAGTGGTGAAGTAGGACTGCAGGTGACTCCCTGTCTCTCACTCTCTCTATTCTCCTCCTTCCCTCTTGATTTTTGGCTGTCTCTATCCAATAAAGATAATAAAAAACTTTTAAAAAGATCTGTATACTTTCAGTTCTGAAAGGACTTTGAGGAGTCATCTTGTTGAACTTCTGTGGAAACTGAAGTTCAGGAAGCTCAGGGCCACTTGGAGAGATGGAAATGGAGCTGGATGAGTAGCCCCTGGGTCTGACACCAGGTTTGGAGAAAGAGAGAGAGAGAGAGAGAGAGCAAGCGAATAGCCGGGGGCCGCTAGCTGAGTGCTGGGGATGGATAGTACCTTATCTTCCATGATTGTGGCCACATCTGGCAGGCCCCTCACCACTTTGGCACGATCTGGAAGAGAGAGATGTGACCCGTAGGGATGAGTGTCCTCCTACAGGCTGCTTCTCAGAAGCAGGTTTCAGAATTCATGTTTATTTATTAATTATTATTTGTCATGCTTGCGGCTTTACTACTCCAGGATGCTTTCTTCTTGCTTAAAGATATATATATATATATATATATATATATATATATATATATATATATATATATATATATATGGAGAGAGAAAGAGAAAGTGGATGGGGTGGGGGAGACCACAGCACCAAAGCTTCCCCCAGTGCCATAGTACTCCCATATGGTGTACTTGAATTCAGGTCATCAAATGATAAAGCAGGCACCCTCCCAGATGATGAGCTATTTTGATGATCCTAAATTAAGGGCCATTTTTAATCATTGCCTTTTCTTTTCTTTTCTTTTTTGTTTTCATCATTTTGAGTGGAAGTCTTCAAATTTGCATTAGTTATTTCTTTGGCATCATAGACAGATGAGGGACACCTTTTGTTTCTGTCATTGATATGATGTCATTGTCAAGACTAGAGGTGACAAGTACCCTTCCTTCCCTTCAAGGGATTAGGAGAGAAGGTAAATGAAATTGCTCAGAGTTCTGAAAATGGCAGAGTGCACACACAGGATTGATGAATCAGCTAAGGGAATGGGTAGACGGTGGGGGACAGGAAATGTGGGGTGAAAGGTTTTGGGACACTCTGATTCTGTTCAAGAAGGGGACCTGGTGCCACTGTGGGTGCACTGTGGTTATAAGTCTCTAAGTAGAGGTTCAGTCTACTTCTTATGCTGCAATTTGGACCAGAGGAAGAGAGAGGTGGGCAGCACAGATACTAGCTGCAATACCAAGGGTGGGCAGAAAGCCAGAAGAGATGGTTCAGTGGGCATTAGAGGAGCAGGGCCTAGTTGGGAAAGTAAGGGCCCAGAGGTGGATGCTGCTGCTGTAGGTAGATGCCTCCAGATCCTCTTTTCCTCCTCTTCATCATCATCATCATCATCATCATCATCATCATCATCATCATCATCATCATCATCATACAGAAAGAGAGAGATACCAAGCACTGCTCAGTTTTGGATTATGGTGATGCTGGGGATTGAACCTGGGACTTTAGAGCCTCAGGCATGAGTTTTTTGCATAACCATTATGCTGTATCCTCACTCCAATGCGTCCAGATCTTTCACAGGTAGATGAAATAATTCCCGTCCTGTGCCTGTCTTCCCTTTCCTTTCCTTTCCTTTCCTTTCCTCTCCTCTCCTCTCCTCTCCTCTCCTCTCCTCTCCTCTCCTCTCCTCTCCTCTCCTCTCCTCTCCTCTCCTCTTTCTTTCTTTCTTTCTTTTTCGACACCAGGGCTATCCCTGGGGATAGGTGCCTACATAATGAATCTGCCACTCCTGATGACCATTTTCTCTCTTTTTCTTTTCTCTTCTTTTCGATAAGATAGAAATTGAGAGGAAAAGGGGAGAGAGAGAGAGAGAGAGAGAGAGCTGCAGCATTGCTTTAGTGCTTGTGAAGCTTCCCTCCTACAGGTGGGACCAGAGGCTTGAATCCAGGGGCACCACTGCCTGAGGCCCCACCCCCATGCCTCTTGATTCCATTCCCAAAGAACCATATATGATGAGTATACTTCTCTGAGGGTCCTGGATGGGCAATCTGGATTAACTGAAGTCTCAACAGAACCAATTTCAGCTTTAAAGCTGTCTCCTCCCCAACTCCTCTCTGCCGATGTTATCTGTCTTCATCCTGCCACTACACATTTCCCCACAGCTCTGTGACAGCCCAGAATCACACAGAGGCTAGTGGGGAGCCAGGGTTTCCATAGCTTGCTCCAAGATGTGAGCTCCTGGGGAGCCACTTCAAACCCAGATATAAAAGCAACAGAAACGTAGGTACACTCACTCTTCTCGATGATGGCTGCAGCTCTGAAAGACAGAAAGAGGGAAAAGACTTGGGACTCCACTTGTTAAAGACAGGGCAGAGTGAGGGGTGATATCACGCAGGCAAGGTGGAATTAGCCAGGCTCCCAGGAGGGGTCCCATGCACACTGTGAGAGGGGCCCAGGATTCACACTGAGAAATGAGAGAACACTTACTTCAGTCTCTGGTGCTCGGCCATGGCATCGTCAAAAGCTGTGAGAAAGGAAAAGGGGGAAGAAGACCAGTGTTAGGTTATCTGGCTCATGAATGGTGGGTATAGAGATTAGGACTAACCTAGGGCAGAGTCCAACTCCAGTATTTCCCTGGGGGCAATGGTGGGACTGGGTGGGAAGGTGGTTGTCTTCATTTTTATTATTATTATTATTATTATTTTTGCCTCTAGGATTATCGCTGGAACTTGGTGCCAGCACTATGAATCCACTACTCCTGGAGACTATTTTTCACTTTTCCTGGATAGGACAGAGAGAAATTGAGAGGGGAGGGAGGATAGAGAGGGAGAGAGACAGAGCTACACCCACAGACATGCTTCACTGCTTGTGAAGCGACTTCCCTGCAGGCAGGAAGCCAGGGGCTCGAACTGGGATGCTTGTGTGGGTCCTTGCACTTCATACCATGTATGCTTAACCCAGTGTGCCATTGCTGGGCCCCTAATTTTTTTTTAATTTGGATAGAGACAGTGGCAGAGAAAGAGAATGAAAGAAACCATAGAACTAAAGCTTCCTCCAATGAGGTAAGGGCCAGACTTGAACCTGGGTCATGCACATGGCAAAACAGCACACTATCCAAGAGAGCTATTTTATCAGCCCCAGCTTTCTTCCAAAGAAGACTGTGAGATATCCAGAGAGAAGGGTGGCTCACCTTGTCCTGAAAGATCTGCAGAGAGCTGCTGGACTTTGTTCCCAGCAGCTATCTCCAGGATGTATTTGCCCTTGTCCGAATCTTTGGGGTCCAGAATGTGGAGCCAGATCTCATTCAAGGTGGTGCCAGCCCTCACCCGATCACCAGTCTCCAGGCGTTTCTCTCTGAATATGAGACAAAGAAATGGTGAGCACTGCTGCCCCAGATAGGCTACCTGCCCACAGTCCACTGGCAACCCCTACCTCAAAGTCCTCTCCTGGGGTTTTGGTTCCAGATCCATGGGCTGAAGGTGGTGACCATCGAGGAGATAGGCCCTGAATATGTGTGAATATCATTCTCTCGCTGTATTTTATTTTATTTTATTTGCTTTAATAAGAAAGATACAGAGAGAAAGGTCTACATGAAGAGAGAGAGACTAAAGTACTGCTCAGCTCTGGTTTATGGTGGTGCTGGGGATTGAATTTGGGACCTTTGGTGCCTCAGGCATGAAAGTCTTTTTGCATAACCATTATACTATCTTCCCAGCCCCCTGTGAATATTATTCTCCATCCATCCATCCATCCATCCATCCATCCATCCATCCACCCATCCACTCTTCATTTATTCATTCATTCATCAGATCTTGGGGTGTATTTTCTATAGGCCAGTGCTGAGTTGGTACTTGTGATATGTCTTGCACTTGGGACTTTGAGGTCACAGTATTTCATGTTTGGTGACCTCCACCTCCTCCATCTCTAGGAGTTCCAGCTTCACATCATTATTCTCACCCTAAACCCTCCCAGCCATTAGGAACCACATGAAGGTGTGACACAGGAGGTGGCTCAATAGGTAAAGGATTGAATCTTCAAGTAGGAGGTCCCAAATTTGATGGCAGATTGCCATACACCAGATTGATGTTATGGTTATTTCTTGCTCTACCTCTCCCTCTTGTTAATAAATAAATAAATCAAAATAAATCTTTAAAAAAGATCTAGGAAGTGACCCAACAGTAGAGTGCAATGCATCTCTTGCATCTATGAGACCCTGGGTTTGATTCTCAGCACAGCATAAAATGGTTGAATAGTACTCTGGTCTGTTACTCTCTCATAATAAAAAAAATAAAACAAACTTTTGTTTCTTTACTTAAATTTTATTTTTGGAAACACCTGGCCTATGTTCTCAGTGAGCTGTAATAAAAGTGACATCTCTGAAAACAGTCACACTACTCAGAAACTTTGGCTAGGGAAAGAGCGCTGCTGTCCTGAAATTCCACTTGCTCTCACTCATTTGACAAACTTGACCTAACCTTCTCTACAGACTGGGTGCAGTCATATCTGCTTCTCGAGGGTGAGGTGTGCAAATGTCAAGAAACACTGAGATAATTCTGCTTTCAAACCATCTGAAGTCACTCAGCCCCCAGCTGCTAAGTCTCTGATATTTTACCTATTGTGCCTTCAAGCCCTGGTCCTGAGTTAACTGTCACTCTCCTTCACTACTACCCTCTTCTTCTGCACTATTTTTTTCTTCACTCTGACTATCTCAAGTAGTTTGCTAAGTCTCCAGAGGCCCACAATCCACTGCATCTTCTGATTTTTCCTTGTCCTCGCCTCTTTCCCTTCTGCAATTCCTAGATGCTATTAAGACAATGATCCTTCCATAGTCATGAATATTCTGGAAAAATAGTGCTGCCATCAGAGACCCCACCTTCCCAAGGGAATCTTCCTTCCCCACCTCTGACACTTGTTCCCTGTACCCCACTGACTCTGTGGGTAGCAGGGTCAGTGGGGGACCCCATTCCTGCCCATCTCAAGAGACCAAGCTCTGGGGCAGGCTTCAGGGTAAGATCAACTCACTTATGAAACCAGGTGGTTTTCATGTACTCCACGTTGAAGTACTTGACTTTGCTGAAGATCCGTATTCCCTCCTCGGTTCCCTGGATTTTCAGTGGGGTTGCAGAGAGGGCTGGAGAGGCATAGGAAAAGGGTGAGTCTTCCCCACAGCTCACTGAGCAGCACATTTTAGGGGGAGCCCCTTTGCCCTGCTCTATGCAGGGTGAGATGGGGAGTGGGGATGAAGTGTTGTGAAGCAGCAAAATCTTCTCCCCCAGTCGTTGGGCATTTAAAATTAAACCCACCACTGGTAGCCAAGCCTGGGTGGAGGTCCTGGGGAGACTATTTGACATCAGGGTTCAAGTGGGCTAAGAGGGGGACTTGCTTACCACTAATCCTGCCCAGCTCAGTGAAGATGGCATCCAAGGCTAGAGGGAGACAAGGAGAATGGTCAGCTGATGTAGGGCTCCATAAGGGGCATGGCAGGAGTGGGGAGGGGGCACCCTTGGAAAAGGCAGAGCTTGTGAGTATCTTTGGGAAGGGCACAGGATGACTCCTGTGAGGGGAGCATAGGATCTGGAGTACCCAGTGACTGATGGAGCCATGTGGTGTCATGGATGGAGGGCACATGGGCCTGACAAGTTCCAGCAGGTGGAACCAACCAGTTGCTGAGGAGCCTGTGGTCCTCTGTAGGATGTGTGTGTATGTTAGAGGGGCTGAAGGCATGAAGTCAGACTTTGGTCGTGCAGCCCCAGCTCACTATGCTGTGGTGCAGTGAACAGGAGCATCAAGATCACCGACCAGGGCTCTTGCACTGACTGACTGTGCAGCCTCAGGCAGGTTTATGCCTCAGTTGCCCCAAGTGACATGGGGACCTATAAACTCAAGCCCACAGGTTACACCATTCTCTTGGTTCAGCACACCCATCCCAGGCCTATCCTTCTGTTCCTTGTACTTCTAACACCAGCAGTTCCTACCTTCACCTGTGAGGTCGAGAATAGTGTCATCCTCCCCTCTATCATCAGAGACCACTGCTCGGTAAACTCCCTGGTCTTCTTTGGACATCTGGAAAGAAAGGTAAGGTGAAGTGGTATTGGTATGGGTTTCATTTAAAAAATTAAAAACTTTTTTTTTTTTTTTTTTTTTTGCTTCTAGGGTTTTCTGTGTCTGTGAAATCCCATGGCTCCCAGTGGATTCTATTCCTTTCCCCATATCAAATAGAGAGAGATGGAGGGGTGACAGAGGAATGAGAGAGTAACAGAGATACAGAAGTAAGAGACATAACAGCATTGCTCCATCACTCTCAGAGTTTCCCCTTTGTATGGTGCCCTAGTGTGGTGCCAAGCACTTGACCCAGGGTCTCCAAGCCCCTGGCATGAGTTTCAGAAGAAATGAAGGACAGCAAATTGGGCTAAGCTGCTCTTAATTCTCTATGTGACTTCAGGTGATATATTTTTTTGGGGGGGAGGGGTTCACCTTATCAGAAGGAGAACTCCAGAGTCTCAAAGCTTGTTGGGAGCCTGGGGTGGGGTGTGGGAAGATGAGGACAGAAATACGCTCCACATTTCAGTTCGAGGCAGAGGGCAGACAGCACTCCTTGCTCAGCTTGGGAGTGTGGGTGGCATCCTGCTTCGTGGAGGTGCCCTGCATGGAGGAGCCCCTCTTCCCTTTTCTAGTAGGAAATGTGCTTTCCTTTGCTGGGGTGGGGTGTGTGTGTGCTGTAGTGGTAGTTATGAGATCCTTTCCAGCACATACTTGTCAACCCAAGCCTGCACTAACCCACTCAGGAAAGCAAGAACTCAGACTGCTTTGAAAGCCAGATCCAGAGCTCAGAGCTCCTCATACATCATTTTCCTCAGGACTCCAGGAGAAAATTTGCCTGCCTTTCTCCTTGACATCCTATCATACCCTACCCACCACTACTTAGTGAGTATTTTGAAACAGGATTAAAGGGAGAGGCAGCTTTTAACCTGGGAAATCAAGGACTGAACTCCGGTAGCCCTCTTTTTCATCCCTCCCTTCTCTCCTACTGAAGGCTCCACTTCAGTCAAACTCCAGGGAGAGTGATTAGAATGACTTCTGATCCTCCCTTCCCCAGCCTTGTGTCTTTGTTTTGCTTTTTAATTCATTTCATAGTTTATTTTTAAATATTTCATTTTTAAAATTTATTTATTTATTTTGGATAGAGACAGAGAGAAATTGAGAGAGGAAAGGGAGAAATTGAGAGGGGGAAGGAGGAAGGGAGCAAGAGAGCCCTATAGCCCTATTTCACTACTAGCGAAGCTTTCCCTCTGTAGGTGGGGACTGGGAGCTTGAACCTGGGTCTTTGTGTATTGCAATGTGCGCACTCAACAAGGTATACCACAGCCCAGTCCTCTTGTGTATTTGTATTCAAACCTTCAGAGCGTGAGTTTTCCCCTCTGTAAAATGTGGCGTAATCCTTGCCCTGGCTATGTGCTATAGTTACTGTAAGAACAGAGGAGATTTGGAAGCCAGAAAGTTCCACACCAAGGACACAGGTAGCCAGAAGAGGACATTGACTAGCCCAAAGCCATACAGTATGTCACAGGGAAGGACTGGAGCCAACACACAAGGGAAAATTAAGAGTACTAGTCCTCCAACATGAACAAAATAGGGAAAGACAAATCTTGGGAAGGATGTGGAGAAAAAGAAACTCTGGTACACCACTGGTGGGGATGTTAACTAGTGTAGTCCTTGTGGAAAAGAGTTTGGAGGATAAAATAGACATGGAAATATCTTATATCAACACTGCTCTCAGGAATATACTCAAAGGACTTGGAAACACTAATACAAAGAATACATGCACCCCAAAGTTCACAGCTGCCATTTACAATAGCTAGCGTATGGAAACAACCTAAATGCCCAACAACAGATGACTGGCTAACAAAGTAGTGTGATATCTATCTGCCTGTCTGTCTGTCTGTTGGTATGCATGAGACCCCTTCTGTTTCATTTGGTTTAAATCCCCCCTGCTTAACACTATTCTATTTATATAACTGCTGTTAACAAGCACCTCCCTCCAGGGCATTGGTTCAATCCCCACTGTTTCATGATATGCTTTTGCTCCACCCCCCCTCCTTGTCACACCCTGATCCCCTCTTTGTCACACTCTGATTTTCACCAGTCACTTTTCTCTCCACCCTCTCTACGTCGTCACATCTTGTTTCCACCCTACTTGGGAAGTATATTTAAAGACAGCATTGTGAGTTTTAGAGTACTGTACTGTACTTTGAGTTTAACTTAGCTCGTCTTAGATTGTGCTGCGTCCTGCATGAATAAAGAGATACTGCCTACAGCTCAACTATGAGTCCCTGGTCGTCTGTTACCTGCCTGTGAAGCCAGCCCGGCGAAAACAACCTAACCCGTCGAAAACAACATCTGTCTACCTATCTATATTTCTCTACAGTCAAAAAAGATGAGATCATATCATTTGGAATAAAATACATGGAACTGGAGGTGATTTTGCTAATTAGAATAAAAAGCGAAGGCATAGGGATTTACAAGTACTATTTATGGGTATGAATATATTCCTGAAATCTTATAATTTTGTGTAACACAGGTAAATAACTAATAAAAATGTTTTTTTTAAAGGATTTATAATTAAACAAAGAATGCTAATTCTGTCTTTACTTAACCCCCATGGTATTTAACTTTTTAATCTTGATTTGAAAATAACTGCAGGAGGGCTGAGGTGATAGACTAATGATTACGCAAAAGACTTTTATGCCTAAGGCAACAAAGGTCCCAGGTTCAATGCCCAGCACCACTTTATGGTGTTGAGCAGTGCTCTGGGAAAATTGCAGGAAGTAGAAATTATTGATCCCCATCACTGATCATTTTAATTGCTCCCTAGACTCTTGTGTCTCAGGTGATCTTCCCTGCTCTCCACCCAGATGCAAGCCTGCCCCTGACTCCCAGCAGGTGTCCTGGACACCACTTGGAGGGTATGAGCTGCCCTTACTTCTTCAATGCAGAAAAGCCCTGCTCCAGTCTGGGTGTCGTACTGGCCATCTGGCAGCTCGTTCTTCTGGAAGAACCACTGAAACAGGGTTTCCTTCTTGGTGTTGGTCACCTGAGGAAGGTGGGGGAATAGGAGACTTCATCAGGCTTTCTCTTTTTAAGTGAAAACTCAATCTCATAAGATTTCCTTCTTCTCTTCTTTCTCCTGCTCCCTTCATGGAACACATTCTCAGGCCAGGTCTCAGTTAGCTCCTTCCTTAGACCAGCTTGTACTGCTGACTTTTGGACTCTGAGCTTTTGCCAGTGATGTTACCTTTACCTCTTGAGCTCTTCCTGACCCCTATTTTCCCTTGTAAATGTCCTGCATCTTAAAAATTCAAGCTCAAAGTCACATCCCCCAGGAAGCCTTCCCTGAGGCACCTAGACTCACCCCCCCCCTCCATCATGGTTAATCCTAGAGATGTAAAGAAACCACTTCTTCATCCAGGAGTGTCCAGCAGCCTGCAGAGTATCTGGCACACAGATGTGCTCTGCATTTGCTGAATAATTACACTTCTGGGAGAGCAGGCTCTCCCACCCTGCCCTTCCTTAGATAGCCAAGGAGTCTTCAGGTTGTTGAGAAGGGAGGGGCGTTAGCCTTTGGAGTTACGAAAGATTCCATGTCTAGGCACTAGACACTATCTCTGATGGTGATTTCTTCCCACCTCCACTCCCCCCTCCGCCATGTGACCTCAGCTATTTTTCCATTTGCTTTCTTGCCCATACAGTGGGGACAGTAATATTAATCTCACAAACGACAATGAGGCAGATAAAATAATGCACTAGGAACTCTCCTTCAGAGATTCCTTACCTGTTCCTAGAATCCTTGGTTCCGCAGAACTCTTCAGGGAGCAGCTGGGAGATCTAGTTTACCACAGACCCAACTCAGCTAATTCTGCTCCAGGGACATTGTAGGGTGACTGTTCTCCTGCTAGGTGCTCTCCCAGGGAGTACTTCTCAGGTATAGGCTCAACCAGGGACAGGGAATAAAATTTGGAGAGTGGGGCAAGAAAAGCCACCCTTTGGGGACAAGCCACTGAGTCCTGAGGCTGGAGTTGGGAGGGAGTGCAGAACTTGCCTTGCATGTCAGCAGCACTTGGCAGTCCTCTGTGATCTTCCATCGCAAGAACTCCTCAAAGTAGGGACCTGTGAGGGCAAAACAAACGTGACCAAGAATCAGGTGCTAGGCTCAATCGGGGCGCCCTCTGGTGGTGAGATAGAGGAAACCAAGTGGGGAGAGGACAGCTAACCACTTATCAGAGCCTCAGGCAGAAAGTAATTTGCATAATAATCATGCTGTCTTCCCAGCCCTCATCGGCTAGATTCTGCCCCTATCAGGTTAAGTGAGGCAGGCAGGAGTCTATGGTGCAAAATGGGAGTGTATGGTGCACATTTTCAGGGGTGGGCAAGTGCTGCTGTTCCCTTCAGGCACCGGGACAGAACTGGATTGCATTTCAGTAGTCCTCCTCGGAGGCTTCTGCCCTAAATGATATTTCCATCCTGTCCAGTGGCCTCCGTTTCTGATCCTTGCCTGGTCTAGTGACTGAAACTTTTTTTTTAAATTTTTTAAAAAATATTTATTTAATTTATTTATTCCCTTTTGTTGTCCTTGTTGCTTTTATTGTCGTTGTTGGATAGGACAGAGAGAAATGGAGAGAGGAGGGGAAGACAGAGAGGAGGAGAGAAAGACACCTGCAGACCTGCTTCACCGCCTGTGAAGCGACTCCCCTGCAGGTGGGGAGCTGGGGTTCGAACCGGGATCCTTATGCCGGTCCTTGTGCTTTGCGCCACCTGCGCTTAACCCGCTGCGCTACAGCCTGACTCCTGTGACTGAAACTTTTGAACTCCCCCTAGCAGTCCTTACCCTGCTTTCTCTTCCAGTCTCTTCTCTTAGCATCTGCCTTCCTCAGAAGTCTGTCAAAATCTGTGAACACACAGGGTGGCGGGGGAGGGGAGAGGGGCATGAATACAGAATCTCCCAGGTCCAGAGGGTGGTCACCAGGGGATAGTAGACAAGGAATAGGCCAGCAAACCCAAGAGCTAAGGGCTGAGGCCAGGGTGGGGCGGGCAGGGTAGGCTGACCGTCATCCACCAGCGCCAGGGTGATCTGGTTTTTGGCTTTTCCGTCTTGGAGTTGAGCTGTGTACGACCCTTTGTCATCCTCAGTCAAGACCTGAATGATCACTTCTACTAGGCCTTTCTCTCGGTCAAAATTGATTCTGCGGTCCTAGAGAGGAAAAAACCCTGGAAGTCTTTTCTGTGTTTGTGTTATCACAGGAGCTTTTTGTCATGGGGTACAGACTGGGTGTAGTTGGATTGTTGGGGGATAATATGTAGAGAGTTAGATGCTTTCAGAGACTGTATAATGTTCTTTTGCTTATGTAGACTGGGACTCCCCTAATGGCCGGTCCCTGGGAACTCCTCAGAACCTCGAGGACATAGGAAAAGTTTTGGGTGTTTGCATTAATTGTAATTAATAATAAACCATGTGGTTAGGGGAATAACTTAGCTGATAGAGTGCTACAAATGCCTCCTGGTAGGATGTACCAAAGTGATGTTCTGACTTCTCTTTCTCTCTCTCAACTCTATCTCCTATAAGGATAAACTAATCTAAAAAACATAAACAAAATAAATAAAACAACAATAACAAAAAACTCATCCCACCACATTATCACATTGTATATGTATATATATATATTTATTTCTTTTACAATTTAATTTATATTTATTTATTGCCATCCAGGTCATCTCTGGGGTTTGTTGCCTGCAATATGCACCCACCCCCTGGGACCATTTTTCATTTTTTTTTTAATTTCTATTTTTCTTTGACAGGACAGAGATAGACACCTTCAGACCCATTTCACTGCCCATGAAGCATTCCCCCCGCGGGTGGGAAGCGGGGGCTTGAACCTGGGTCCTTGCACATGGTGATATGTGTACTTAACTGGGTGTGCCATCACCTGCTCCCATTTTACAATTTCATATAAAAGTCTCCATAAAATGTAACAATAATATAAATGGTGGGGGAATAGCATATTGATGATACAAAAAGACTTTAATTCCTGAGATTTAGAGGTCTCAGGTTCAATCCTCAGCATCACTATAAGACAGAGCTGAACAATGTTCTGGTCCCTCTCTCTTTGTGTCTTTCTCTCTGTAACTCTCTCTCACTAAAATAAAAGAATGGCTTTTTTTTAAGGACATTGTTGAATATAAAATTAGCTACTTAGTTGCTAACCAGAATCAATACTCATTTATATTCTAATATTTTTATAGTTATGAAAACTTTTTCACATTTAGGACGTTACACCTTCTGGCTTTATTTATATATAAGATTTGAGGGAGCCATCTAATTTCATTTTATTTTTCCACTGATGGTCTTAGTGATGTGTATAGAAGAGTCTAAACACTGTAATATTTCAATACTTTTATGTGACAAGGTCATTTTTTTCTTTTTCTTTCTAGAGCACTGCTCAGCTCTGGGCAGTGATGGTGCGAGGGATTGAACTGAGGACTCAGTCTTTTGCATAAACACGACACTATCTCCCTACCTCTCAGTTTCCACTTTTTGAAATAGAACTTTTGAGTCTATTTTCTCATTTGCTCCTGCTGATTTTGAGACAGTCAGTAACATTCCACAGTTGCACAGACAGGCTCAGAGAGGTGAAGAGGCCTATTCAGGAACACCACAACCCACAGGGAAAGGATATGAGTTTTCTGACATCTATTTCTAATTCTTTCTCCTCTGCTTCTATTTCTATAATTATAATTCTATTTCTATAATTCTATAATTCTTGCTCCAATGCTTCTATTTAGAACAAGCATTTTCTTATTGCCACTTTGGATCTGGCAGTGAGTCACAAGTAGTATGACCTCATAATTGAGTCTGTCTAGAGCTTTAAACTGCCATGCCTATAAAAAATATGGCCCTTTAAGTAAAAACATCTGAATATGGGCAACACATATGATTCAATTTCATAAAATATATTTATACATATGATTAAAACACAAGGAGTTACCACTATACATATGGTTTTAAAAAACAACCTAACAACACAGTTGTAATATGAAGAAGAAATAAAAGTGTTATGCATTTCAATATTATGCATTTCATTCATGCTGCACTTTAGAAGAATAACAGGAAGGAGAGTGAAAAAACTTAGGCAAAGCTATCAAAGAAATAAAAATATTCTATTCAGTGTGTGTTGAAACAGTGCAAAAATATGTTTATATCTGATTTACAGGTATAGGTGTGGATGTATACAGGCTTAAGCATGAATGTAGATCTGCATCTCAAGAATGTCTGGCAGGACATTCAAAAGTTGTAGGAGGTGTGGGAAATTGTGGGAGTGCCACTTCCATTGGAGGTCATCTGGGGTCCCTATCAAACCTCTCAAGTACTAAAAGTAAGATGTCCTGGCGCCCCCTCCCACCCCTACAGTCTAAGGATAGCAAAAGCATATTGCCATTTCTGTGAGGATGTTCACTAGGGGGAGATGCTGGACTGTGAACTATGTGAAACTGGGAATCTTGCTAAGGACTTTTGAGCCTCTGCTTACCGGTGAGCTGAAGATCTCCTTTTCGTTGAAAATTAGATGCAGCTCAGCAGCTGGAGATAATTTTTCCACTTCCAGCCAAAGCCGCACCTCTCCTTGCTCCAGGACCTCAACGTTCCAGCCGGAGATCAGTTTGATCACTGGGCACAGAGGGTGGGTGGGGCACACTCTTCATTCTCTACCCCACCAACCCCTCCCTGAGCACACTCTGACATTTGACACATTAAAGGCTTAGGGAGCCTGAAGGAGAGAAGACGGAAGGGGGGAGGCTGGCGAGGTTTTCTGCTTGCTTGCTTGCTTGCTTGCTTGCCTTGCTAGCTCTAGATTGAATTAATCTCAGGCAAACATTTCCTCTTATGATTCTGAGGCTGCATTTCTCACTCTGATTGGGTCCTGGGTTCAGAAGGCTTTCAAAACTGCAGTGGCCAACATGAGTAAGCATCAGGAATTTGAAAAGCTCTGGGGTGACTGCAATGGGCCCCCAAGTTTGTGACCAACTGCTCCTAAGATTGTATGCTACTCCCAGCAGAGGTTTAGAAAATCTATATCCAAGCCCAATAAAGTAGGCAGAAGATATGAATAGATAGTTCTCTAAAGAAGAGATACACATGACCCACAGACATATGCAGAAATGCTCTGATTCACTTATCATTGGAGAAATGCAAACTAAAACCACATTGAGATTCCACCTCACACCTGTGAGAATGGGCTCCAATAAAACAAGATAAGAGAAGTGTTGGAGAGGATGTAGAGAAAGGGGAACTCTACTGCACTGCTGGTGGGAGTGCAAATTGGTGCAGCCATTGTGGAGAATCCTTAAAGAAATACAAATGGAAATACCTTATGATCCAGCAATTCTACTTCTAGTCATTTACCCCAAAGGATATAATAACACTGATTTGAATGGATATATGCACCCCCATGTCCATAGCTGCTTTATTCACAATAGCAAAACCTTGGAAACAACCAACATGCCCTTCCAACAGATGACCAAATAAAAAGGTTATGGGACATATACTCAGTAGAGTACTACTCTGCAGTAAAAAGATAACATTGTGTCCTTTGGGATAAAGTGGATGTAATTGGAGAAGATGATACTTAGTGAAGCAAGTAAGGAGGTGAAGGACAACTACAGAATGATTTCACTCATATGTGGAATATAGAGAATTGAACATACAGATGTGAAAAAAAAAAGGTCAACCTGTATCTAAGACTGTGGAAGAACTATAGTGGTTGTCTATGAGAGTGGGGCTGGGGACACAGACCTTTGGTGATGGGAGTGGTGAGAAAATAAATAAAGGAGATATAATGATATTATTTACAATAAAAAGAAAACCCATATCCAAGAAGAAACCATTCCTACTGCTTTCCCTTGATACCCCTTTGCTGTCTGCTGACTGTCCTTTTCTCTGTCATTGATTGCCAACTCCCTGACCTGTCCCATGATGCCTCATCTTTCCCACCATCTTATTAATTTGCGGCTTTTGTAGTTCTCAGCTTTGCTCAGGAGCTGCCCAGGAGCTGCCCAGAGTGGCAAGATGGCTGCTTACCTGGGTTTCTGATCTCATGGCTTAATTTCTTCAGTTTGTTCAGTTCTGAGTCAGGGAGGAACAAAGGAAAAACAAACATAAATGAGGCAATACTGGACCAGTGGAGTTTATGGGGACCATCCTAAGGTTCATGCTGGGTGGAAGTTGCTCAGTTTGAGATATTTGTGACACAGAGGTTGGTGATGGGCACTGTGATCCTTGGTCTTGGGACACTGAAAAAGATGTGGGGGCTTCTGCTGGCTACTCTGAGGTAGATTATCCTCTAAGCCCTTCCAGGTCTGGCTTGGGGCCACCTCTCTAGAGAAACACCAGCTATGTGCCAGACCCTGCATGAGCTCACTCATCCTCATGCAGTGCTGTAGGGTGAACACCATTGTCTACTCCTGGCCCTCTGACTCCTGAGTCTCTTTGTTAGTTCATTCTATCGAGAAACTACAGAAATGGGCTGGGTAGTGGTGCCCTCCATTGAGTGCATGTATTATAGTGCACAAGGACCCAGGTTCAAGCCCTAGGCTCCCACCTGCAAGGGGAAATCAGGTCTGCAGGTGTTTCTCTGTCTTTCTTCCTCTCTATTTCCCCCTCCCCTCTCAATTTCTTCTGTCTCTATAAAATAAAAAATGAAAAAATAGAAAGAAACTACAGAAATGATCCTTAAAAGTAGTCTTAGTCCACTCTAGTATGCTGTCCTAGTCTCAGAGGGCCTGGCCCTACACTGAGTGCTTCTATATGTAAGTCTCTAGGGTTGTTCTGTAGAGCACAGTCTTCGATTGCTTAAATATGTGTTTGTGATAGGCCTGTCTCTTCTGCTGAGTTGAACTCTGACCTATGAAAGTGGCACACAGTGACTGTCCAATAAATACATGGTACATGAATGAATTGGCTGGGATGGGATTCATCCTCATTTTCTCAGTAAGTCCTAGAGTCACTAACATGGTAAATTGGGACTCATGACAAGCGTTGAAGAGGAGTACACCCCCCCCCCCAACCATTACTCTTATGAGTAGCTTTAGTTAATCCAAATTGTATTTGAGTTTGTTTTATTTTTGCCACCAGGGTTATCACTGGGGCTCAGTGGCTACATGATGAATCCACTGTTCCTGGTGGCCATTTTTCCTTTTTTTTCTGTTCTTTTATTTGATAGGACAGAGAGAAATTGAGAGTGGAGGGGGGAGATAGAGAGAGATAGAGTGAATGAAAGTGATAGGTTAGCACAGCTATATACAAGATACTGGGTACTGTACAGCAAACCCTAACAAAAGGACTTTTCAAAGTTAACCCAATTAACAAATAATGTGATGATAACATTAACTATCGATTGTCTTTTTGAACCCTAAGACAGCAGGAACCTCACATCTCCACTATAGAGCCTCTACTTCCCCCAGTCCTGGAACCCTTGGATAGGGCCCACTTTCCCGTATGCCTCTCCCAATCCATATCAAATAATATTGCATCTGCCAATCACAACCTAACCAACGCAACGATTGCCACCTCAACATGCTTCACTTCAGACTGTGTCCAGAGACTTCACGTGTGGAATGACAACCCTTCAGCTTCATTACTCGGGTGAGACCTTTCCTTTCATAGTATACTCTAATTCCATCTCAGGTGGTTCACTTTCTAACAAAGTCCCAAAACCTAGATATACACCAGTTTCTGTGAGAGAGAGCTTATGTTCACACGTATCCATAAACTACTGCAAAATATATACCTGAAAGCAGAAGTACACTAGAGTTTGCAGTGAGTACCCCCCTAACACTTCCTCTCCACTATTCCAAGCTTTGGGCCCATGATTGCTCAACAATTTGTTTGGCTTCACATGTTAACTCTCTTTTCAGTCACCAGGTTCCAGATGTCATCAGGATGCCGGCCAGGCTTCCCTAGACTGAAGACCTCACCAATGTGTCCTGGAGCTCTGCTTCCCCAGAGACCCACCCTACTAGGGAAAGAGAGAGGCAGACTGGGAGTATGGACCGGCCAGTCAATGCCCATGTTCAGCGGGGAAGCAATTACAGAAGCCAGACCTTCTACCTTCTGCAACCCACAATGACCCTGGGTCCATGCTCCCAGAGAGATAGAGAATGGGAAAGCTATCAGGGGAGGGGGTGGGATATGGAAATTGGGTGGTGGGAATTGTGTAGAATTGTACCCCTCCTACCCTATGGTTTTGTTAATTAATCCTTTCTTAAATATAAATAAATAAATAAAAATAAATAAAGTAAATAAAAACAAAAAACAAAAAAAGAAAGTGATAGGTACCTACAGACCTGCTTCACAGCTTGTGAAGAGTCCCCCACTGCAGATAGGGAGCAGGGACTTGAACCTGGGTCTTTGTGCATGGTAATATGTGTGTTCAACTGAGTATGCACTGCCTGGCCCTAAGTCATATCTATATAACAACCTAGTTTTAACTGGGACAAGCAAGGATTATAATCTCCTTCTATAGATGAAGATACCAAGGGCTTTATAAGTGACATAACTTGCCCAAAGTCTAATAACCAGCAGAGTATGAAACTGGAGTTGGAATTCAAGCTGCTTTGGCTTCTGCTCTTCAACAAAACTAAACAATCACAGTTTTTTTTTTTTTTTTTTCAATCAGCAGGGAAAGCAATGAACGATCCCTCACTGAGACAGAGACAACAGAGAATAAATCTTGTCAGTCATTAGTTCTGCCTTCTGTTCTATTTAAATAACCAAACATCCACCCACTTTCTGGTTTTCTACAGACCTCACCACTCCCTATTGTAAGCCTCCCTCTTTAGTCTGTCATTTGCAATTGATTGTTACACTTGCGTTATTGTCTGTTCCTTCTTGCCAGCCTCTGAGGGTATTTGTGTCTAGGACTCTTGATCCGAGGTTGTTTTTTGGGGGGAAGGTGGCAGTGGAGCAGCATTTTTACCTTCCTCAGTCAGTGTGTGGCTTGCTGAGATATCTTCATCAGCATCGGTGACCACTACTGAATAGACACCCAAGTCCTCCAGGTCAGGCTCTTTCAGGATGACCTTGGACCTGACAAAGAGAGGACAGTGGAAACCTGGAGGGCCCAGGTCCCCAGACCCTGGGCAAGCCAAGAAGCCTGGGAGGACGCCTCCTTAGAACTCTTCATGGTCCCCTGCCCAGGAAAGCTCTGGCCTGGCACCACCAGTGATCATGTTGGCACAGGGTCTTCTTATGGGTTGTCCTGCCTTCTCTGAACAGGGCTGGTGGAAGCATGAAATGTGGGATATTTGACAATATCTATGCTCTTCTGGTCCCAACCCCGCCAGCTATAGATGGGGTGCTCAGCTCAGAAAATTTGCAAAAACAAGTCATTGGCACTCAGCTTAGAAACTAAGCCCTGAGCATCTCCTCAGCAGCACTGACACAGAGTCACAGGCAGAGGCAGATGAGTCTCCAAATATCACCAACTCAGCCCCTTAAACACACTGTCTTCTCCCTGCTCCTCAGAGGGTAGATAATATCCTTAATGACAGACCATGTGGTCCCTTTCATGCCCATTATCTCTAGATCCTGCCAGAGGTCTCCTCTATCCTTCTGTCAGCTCATCTGACAACATCTGGGACCTCTGGACTAGTTGTATCCCCTCCTCTCACTTACTTGTTTTCTCCCTCCTCAATCCTGACCCTCTGGGGGTCTGGAGGGCCTTTATAGTCCTTTGACCACTGAAACTCCAAGGAATCAGGGGCTTCAGGAGCTTCAAAAGCCAGGTAGATGAAGCCCTCTTCATCCACTCCAACTTCAATCTCCTGAGCATCTAAAGACAGGAATCAATAGAGGACAGTAGATGTTTATAACAATAAACCAGGTTGTGCCCTTCTCCTGCTTTAATCTTTGCTGATCTTCCCACTGCAAATGAATAAAGTGATAAACACCAGATTCCTTGCTATGATCTTCAAGGTCTGGCATGCTCTGACCCTTTCTCAACTCAAACATCACCTCCTCATAGAGGCCCTAATCAAGTACTTTTAATATAGAAACTCGCACCCACCATATCGTTTTATTTTCTTTGGAGCATTTATCTCTGTCTTGCTTGTGTATTGTTTGTTGACTGTCCCTTCATCCTGCCTCTCTCTCACCCTATAACAAGAAACTTGATTTTTCAGTCACTGTCAAATGAATGAATACATTTAAAAAGTGGGAAGAAATAATGAATGGTTAAAAGAATAATTTAAAATCAGAATAAACCTTATAACTGGAGGACTGGATTGATTCTGTCTTATAGTAACTATGACATGTGGTCATTAACCTCTCTGAGCAACTCTAAAGTTAATTCTAAAATGGGGACAATGGCTCCTCACTGAGGGATTTGTTGGGAGGGCTGGGGCAGTAGAAGGACCTAGCATAGCAGTTGGCATGGTATTGTCAGGGGACGAGACAAGCAAAGCTATGTGTTGAGCATGGAGTAAGGTGTTATTTTATATACCCATGAACAGTATGTGTTTATGAGCTTATGGATGTGTATATGAAAGATGGAAGCCCCCATCAACTTACAAGCAAGCTATGCTCATATTTTGGGATGCCAAGAAAGAAATGGGAACAAGGGATGGGAAAGAAGGAAAGGAAGACCTAGAAGGGGTGAAGAACAGTGGCTGTTTGGAGGCTCCTCAGGTTCTGATCTGCTGCAGGCTTCCTGCTTCTCTATCTCCACCCCAACCTCTGTGGCACAGCCCAGCAGTGCTCTGTTGGCACATTCTGTTTGCCTCTACCTGGCTTATCCTCCAGAAGTATGGGGTCGGTGGGCATGGATGGTTTCCCTGCACCTGCTGAATTCACAGCCTGTACCTGGAACAGATAAGTCTTCCCCGTCTGCAAGTCAGAAACCTAGGAGTGAGGGAACAAGAATGAGTACTGAGGACAATCAAGACTCACCTGTACCACAATCCTGGCTATAAGGTGCAGGGAACCACTCTCTGTGGAGCACAGATTGTCCTGGGGGTGAGGCAGGTTAGAAGCTCGTTAAAAAAAAAAAAAAGAAGCTAATTGCCTTCCTGACTTTGAGTGACAGTTTTCTGTGGCCTCTCTCCTGGGGCTGTTCTCCATGTCTGCACCTGGACTCTACTCACTCAGCTTAGCTTTTTCACCTGCTTTCTAGCAAGAAAATCTTCCTCCTTTCTGTGCCCTTAACACTCCTCTGCCCATCACCTCAAAGAGAATCCTAGGAGTCATTTTCAACATTTTTATCTTGAGCCATGTACCAAGTTCTACTCATTTATTTCCTTATTGTTTCTTGAATTCGACTGTTGTCCTTCCAAGGTGGCTCTGATCAAAACTTTCCATTTCTCCTCATCTGGATTAGCACAGCAGTTTCCTAAATGGTTTGTCTCCCCCTAGACTCTCCCTGCCCAGTCTAGCTTTCCCTCTGTCTATCTTTCTGAGATAATAATCTAAGTGTGTGGTAGCCAGAGAGGTGGTGCAGTGGATAAAGCACTGGACTCTCAAGCATAAGGTTCTGAGTCCCCTCCTCTTTGGTCTAGCCAGTCCCAGCTCCTCACTCTGCTCAGGTATAAGCCAGGATTCCAGGACAGGTCTCTGACTTCCCTGCTTGGGAAGTCCTCAGAATCTCTCACACAACCTTTCCTCACATAATGCATACTGCCTATTACTTGTGTATTGTGAGCTATTTAGATTCTTAATGTCTAGTGTCTAGGACCTAATTCCAGATGTGGAAATAAGGAGTCAAGATATATTTAATGAAAGATTGAGTAAATTCTGGTCGACCATTCACATGCATAGATGGTGTCAAGTCACCAGCCCTGCCTTGGCCAGAGCCAATGCACACGAGGAGGTGGAGTCTCTCTCTCTCTCTCTCTCTCTCTCTCTCTCTCTCTCTCTCTATCTCCCTCTCATTCTTTGATCAACTGTCCAGTACTAGTCAACTCTCCTGTAGGGAGATATTTTCAGATAGATATAAACATTTGCGGGCAGGCTTTGTATGAAGAATGAGAGATATAGATATAGATAGATAGATAGATAGATAGCTAGAAAGACAGACAGACAGACAGGTGGAACAAGAGATATCTGTAGCACTGCTCCATGGTTTGTGAAGCTTCCCCCCTGCAGGTGGGCCTTGGGGGCTTGAACTCTAGTCTTTGCACATGATGTGTGTGCTCTACTGGGTGAGCCATCACCTGGTCCCTGTTTTACATTCTTAATACTTTTGCCACTTCTTAAAATGCCATGTTCTTTGTACTACTTGGCACATGATTCCACTTTAAGGGCAAACTGATTTATTTAAACAAATCATCCACAGAATGGACACCTAAGTTTTTTTAATTTTTAATTTTATTTATTTATTTATTGGATAGAGACAGCCAGGGGAATTGAGAGGGAAAGGGGAAATAGAGAGGGTGAGAGACAGAGAGATTCCTGAAACATTGCTTCACTACTTTAAAGCAGGGTGGGGACAGGTGGGGACCCAGGGCTTGAACCTGGGTCCTTATGCATTATAATATGTGTGCTCAAGCAGGTACACCATCACCTGGCCCCCATCTAAGTTGTTTTTAATTTGATTTTATAAATATCACTACAATGAACATCACTGACCTAGGTCTTAGGAAATTTGCTAAATTATTGCTCTTTGGTTCAATCCTAGAAGCAGAATTCCTGACTCAAGGAAGTATATAATCTAATGTTGATCTGCCTAGTCAATTTTAAGTGAGATTTTAGAGACAAGTGTGGCCAGTATGGAACAGGTTAAGACAATCAGTCCACCAGATCTACCACCAACTTGCTGTGTGACCTGAGGCAAGCAAGCATCTGCTCTCTCTGGTCCTCTCTTGCCTAATAAGTAAGGGCAGTGATTTCTGAGGTTTGTTCCAGCCCTGAGGTTTTGTATCAGGGAATGTTCAGAATGAGTTACAGATGATGGGGCAGGGACTCACCCTGAGGTGAGTGCCAGAGATGGGGCCTGGGGTAATGGACTTCCATTGCTCAGAGCCTTCTTCCTGGACACTGATGTGGTAGCCTGTGACTGGTCCAGCCCCTGTGTACATTGGGGGCTCCCAATGCAGCATCAGGGAAGTGGCACATATCTCTGATGCCCGAACATCATATGGGGGGCCTGTGGAAGAGAGGATGAGGGAGAAGGAGGGGAGTGGGATAGGGAGTGATACTACACAGCACTTTCTCCAATATTTGGAGTCCGTCCTTGAACCTGGGTTGTTTACATAGCAAAGCAGTGCACTATTTAAGTGAATTCTTTCACCAGCTCATCAGATAATTGTTAGTAGCCATTTGAGTGGAGAACCCTGGCCAGCAAGCTTGTTGACCAGCAGTGGCACTTGCTCTGAGCAAGGTGGGGACCTGGTCAGTTAGGTTCATGATATGCTCAGCATCACTTCTTCTCAGAAGCAATCTTTATCTTCCCTGACATTGGAGTTCACATCCCAGCTCCATTCTATCTAGCTATGGGGACTCTAGACAGGTAATTCAGCCTGTAAGTGTAAATACATCTGCAAAGGGGTAGTAATAATTGCAGTTCTTACAATGCTATTGCTTGTATTAATGGCACAACTTATGGAAAGTGGGGTTGTGGAAATACTGGTAGTTTAAAATCATTGTTATCTAAAGCATTACACATAATAATAATCTGCCAGGCAAAGTTTTGTGTAGAGAGTAGAAATCAGGGTAAGAGAATAGTAGAAGGTTATAGTCCTTCTTTCCTTTGGGGGGACAAGGAACTGTTGTGTAAGAAAGCTAAGGGGCTTCTGGGATTGGTGTGTCAGAGGCCAATACTCCCTGCTTATCCAGAACTGAGTGGCTTCCTGGGACCTGGGACTTTCAGGGACAAAACCAGGAACGCTCAGGGCAAACTGGCATGAGTTGGTCACCCTGGTAGTGTGGTTTAAGATTGGTTAGTCACCAGAAAGAGTGAGTTGGTGTATTAACCTAGGGGACAGTTTATGTTGAGAGGACAGGGCCAGTGGATGGTCTAGGTCAGGTGTCCTTTGAGTCAGGGTTAAGATGGACTGTGCCAGAGATTATTGTGGTAGGTGACAGACAGGGGTTGGGCCAAACAGAGTGAGCTTGGACACACAGAGAGCTCTGTGGTTGTTTACCCCTTGGCTAGGTTAGTGGAGGGAAGGTTGATGAGGGTCAGTGCTGAGCCCCAGTCCCCCACTCCCCCAAGGTGTTTACCTGGTTGGGGCATTGTCCACTCTTTGCACTCAAACAGGTTGCTGGGTGCTGACAGCTCACCGACACCTGCCCAGTTTGCCGCTCGGGCTCGGAACTCATAGAAGTGGCCTTGGCAGAGGTTGCTGACCTTGAAGAGCAGAAACAATCTGTGAAGAGGTGCAGACCCAGCACTCTCTGGGACTTTAAACAAGATTGGCTAAGCGGGCTAGCACTTGCACATGAGTTGGCTACACATGGCTGAGTCTTCTTTCAGCCTCTGACCATCCCACAGTGGCCCGTCCTGAGATCACGGTCCTGGCCATATTCCAGGCTTACTTTGCACACTCGAGTGGGGACCAGTTGCTGGTTGATTGGGTGCCAGTCCAGCTCCTCTGAGTCATGTTGGTCTAGGAAGTAACCTAGGATCTTGCCTCCTCCACAGCGCTTAGGGAGTTTCCATCCGATGACCATGTCATTTTTCCCACAGTTCAGGAGGGTGAAATCATATGGGGCAGATGGTGTAGCTATGGGGAGACAAGAAGGTTAAGGGCAGATACTCCCTTGGGGTAACCAGACTGAGTGGTGGGGCTTGAGGGAACCAGCAACTTCTCTGGGTGGTTGCTACTTAAGAAGTATAATTTTTTTTTTTAAGAAGTACTATCTTAACCAGCCGTATCTGCCCCAGGCTACTGTCATATTTTCCTCAAAGGAAAGAGTAATCAGGGTGAGCCCCAGCTCCCCACACAGGGCTGTGCCCCATTGGCCTCTATGGCTGGGCCCTCCAAAATGGGGTCTACAAACCTTATTTTTCTACCCAATCCAGGGCTGTCTCAGAGATTTTCAGGCTGGACCTGCCCCTTCGGACTCACCCAGAGCCTGCTTGACTCTGATGGGTTCAGTGGCAGCTGAGCTTTCCCCCACGCCAGCCTCGCTGACTGATCTGACACAAAACTCGTACTCCTTTCCAGTCCTCAGCCCTGGAATTGAGAACCTGGGAGACAGAGTTGCAGGATTCAGAGAAGGCCAGGCATCCCAGAGACATTCCTACTCTTTTTAGAACTTTGTGGGGTAACTGGCTACTGGTGGGAGTCACTCAAAGTGATGGCTATACACTGGAGGGTGAAGTCCTTAAGGATTTTTAAGGATGTGGCTCTTGTAGAGTCCACTATTAAACTGAAAACATGCTGGAAGAAGTTATCAGTTGAAAGTTCAGGTAGCCAATCCCTGAACTGTACTGCTCAGTACATCTTCAGAACTGTGGGCCTTGACCTTGAAACACAAGTGGCTCTTACTAGACGTATGAATGCTGTAGTTAGGAAGCAGAGTCCTCCTAAGGACCCTTCAAAATGGGCCTCAGACCTGCCCATTTGTCATTCATTCATTCATTCATTCATTAATTCATTCATTCTTGTATTGTTTGAGCAACACCTGTGAGCAAGGTTCTCCAGGGCCTAGTGATTCAGCAGCACACTGTATCACTGCAGCCTGATGGTGTGTACTGAGTTCTCTAGATATACAAGGGAGTGTTTCATCCTCCTGTGTCACTCCTTTCATATGGCTCTCTCAACTGCTTCCCCTCCCCCTCAGGGAAATATACTGAGTACAAGTGTGTGGGGTGGGTTGGGGTGGGGGAGATGCTATTCTTGGGATAACCTAGACTCTGAGCTAATTTTCAAAAGCCTTGCTATTTACCAACTTGGAGACTTCAGCAAAAACTACTAGAAATCATCAACAAATTCAGTAAAGTAGCAGGTTACAAAATCAATACTCATAAATTAGTGGCATTTCTTTATACAAAAGATGGGCCAGAGGAAAAGGAACTCAATGAGGCAATTCCATTTACAATTGAATACAAAAAGATAGTATACCAAAGAATAAATCTAACAAAGGAGGTGAAGGCCTTTTCAATGAAAACTATAAGACAATGTTAAAAGAAATGGAATGACCTAAAGAAATGGAAGAACATCCCCTATTCATAGATTGAAAGAATAAATATTAAAATGGCTATCCTGCCAAAAGCAATCTATAGATTCAATGCAGTCCATATTAAAATCCCAATGAAATATTTCTATATACATTTTAATTAATTAATTAATTAATTTGTTATTGGATAGGGACAGAAAGAAACTGAGAGGAGAGGAGGAGATATAGAGGGAGTTAGACAGAGAGACACCTGCAGCCCTGCTTCATTACTCATGAAGCTTTCCTCCTGCAGGTGGTGACCAGAGGGTTGAACATGGTTCCTTACACATTGTAATGTATGTGCTTAACCAGGTGTGCCATCCCCTGGCCCCCCAATGACATATTTAAAGGAAATTGAGCAACTTATCCAAAAATTCATGTGTAACTAGAGAAAAAAAACCCCACAAATAGCAAAAGCTCGCCAAGGGAAAAAGAAGAAAAATGGAGACATCACAATTCCTGACTTCAGCTTATACTTCAAAGCAGTATTAGTTTAAATAGTGTGGCACTGGAACAAAAATGGACATATGAACCAACAGAACATGATAGACAGCACAGAACTAAACTCACACATCTATAGGCATATTATACATGATAAATGTGCCAAAACTGCCCAGTGGGGAAAGACGTCTCTTTAACAAATGGTATTGGGTGAATTGGAAAGCTACATGTAGACAAACAAAACTAGACCACCACCTAACACCATGCACCAATATTAACTCAAAATGAATAAAAATATTCAAATATCAGCGTAAGGATCCTGGTTCGAGGCCCCGGCTTCCCACCTGCAGGGGAATCCCTTCACAGGCGGTGAATCAGGCCTGCAGGTGTCTATCTTTCTCTCCCCTTCTCTGTCTTCCACTCCTCTCTCCATTTCTGTCTGTCCTATCCAACAATGATGATGTCAATAACAATAATAACTACAACAACAATAAAAAACAACAAGGGCAAAAAGGGGAAAATAAAAAAATAAAAATAAAAAATGAATAAAGATCTGGATATTAGATCTGAAACTATAAAATACATAGGTGAATAAATCTGTGAAACATTTCAGGAACTTAACAGTAAAGACTTATTTGGAGATTACACTCCATGAGCAAAGAAACAAAACCAAAAATGAACACATTGGACTATATCAAATTGAAAAGCTTTTACACATCAAAAGACAATTCCATAAGGATAAACAGGAAGCCTAGCAAAAAGATAGTTGCACATTACATTTTAGATAAACAGTTGATACCAAACATCTATAACAAAGTCATATAACTCAGCAAAAAGAAAAAGAACAGCCCAATAAAAAGTGGGCAGAAGATATGAATAGATAGTTCTCTAAAGAAGAGATACACATGACCCACAGACATATGCAGAAATGCTCTGATTCACTTATCACTGGAGAAATGTACACTAAAACCACATTGAGATTCCACCTCACACCTGTGAGAATGGGCTCCAATAAAACAAGATAAGAGAAGTGTTGGAGAGGATGTAGAGAGAGGGGAACTCTACTGCACTGCTGGTGGGAGTGCAAATTGGTGCAGCCATTGTGGAGAATCCTTAAAGAAATACAAATGGAAATACCTTATGATCCAGCAATTCTACTCCTAGTCATTTACCCTAAAGGATATAATAACACTGATTTGAAGGGATATATGCACCCCCATGTCCATAGCTGCTTTATTCACAATAGCAAAACCTTGGAAACAACCAACATGCCCTTCCAACAGATGACCAAATAAAAAGGTTATGGGACATATACTCAGTAGAGTACTACTCTGCAGTAAAAAGATAACATTGTGTCCTTTGGGATAAAGTGGATGTAATTGGAGAAGATGATACTTAGTGAAGCAAGTAAGGAGGTGAAGGACAACTACAGAATGATTTCACTCATATGTGGAATATAGAGAATTGAACATACAGATGTGAAAAAAAAGATCAACCTATATCTAAGACTGTGGAAGAACTATAGTGGTTGTCTATGAGGGTGGGGATGAGGACACAGACCTTTGATGATGGGAGTGGTGGGATTAAAAAAAAAAGACTCACTATACTGCAAATTGTTACTCAATAAAGACCTATAGTTAAGAAAAGAAACTTCATCAGTAATAAATTATGAGTTACCTATCACAAAGGCCAGCGAGGCTCAGGGACCTGACCCTTTCTTTGAGGAAGATGATGTTGGCCTCATGCCCCATGGTGAAGGAAGTCCAACCAGCCTTGCTCAAGGCCTGGCCAGTTCATTCATTCTTTCTGGTCGAAAGGGAGGAGAGAGATATTGCCACCCAATTCCCTCACCTCACAGCCTCCAAACTGAGATGCTGTATGAGCCGAGGAGCTTGAACCAGGCCTCTGTGATTGTACCCTCTGTCTCTCATCTGCTGTGGGGAAAAGTAGTGGGATGGCAAGGCCCAGTCAATTGCCTCACCAGGTATTTGCTGAAAAAAGAGGCCACCAGGATCAAATGCTAGTCCCTTCTTTTTTTTTTTTTTTTCTGATAGAGAATGAAGGAGAAAGAGAGAGAGACAGAGAGATAGAAGAAGAAGAAGAAGAAGAAGAAGAAGAAGAAGAAGAAGAAGAAGAAGAGGAGGAGGAGGAGGAGGAAGGAAGAGGAGGAGGAGGGGGAGAAAGAAGAGAAGGAGGAGGAGGAGAAGGAGAAGGAGAATGGAGGCAGGATATAGCATTGAAGCTTCTTTCAGTGTGAAAAGTTTGGGCTTGAACCTGGGTTGTGCACATGGCAAAGCAGCACACTATCCAAGTGAGCAATTTCACAGCATCTAGTCCCTCCACTGCCTAGCTAAAGGAGTTTTGCCAAATTAGGCACACTGTGTTTAAGGTTTGTTTTTTTTTCCCATTTGCTCAAGAACAATAAAAGTAATAGCCTCAAGTTCATAGGATTGAAGTCAGGATTAAAAGATCCAGTGCATATGTGTAAGCTTAGAACAGTGGCCCATGCCCAGTGCTGTATTGTGAATGGCACTTCACTGTTACTATGGCTCCTGGGGGCAGAAAGCTGTGGGGCACTCACTTATTGCCGTGGATGGGTTTGTTATTAACTGTTTGCCACTCAGATGATCCTGCTTCCCGAGAGTAGATGTAATACCCCAGGAGCTCTGGGCCTTCTTTCACAGGATTCCAGATCAGGGACACTGAGGTCTGGGTGTCTCGGAAAGCTTGAACTTGAGTTGGAGGAGGCAGGGTAGCTAAAACACAGAAACATGTATCACAATGTACAACTGTAAAAAATAATGCAATCTTCTCCTTTGCTACATCTTGGCTGGACCTTGAAGGAATCATGTTAAGTGAGATCAGCTAGGAAAAGGATGCATACTGGACACCATCACTTATAGGTGGAATTTAAGAAACAAGGAAAGAAAGGGAAAACTGAGAATGAAACCTGGACTGGCTGTGGTCTGTGGTAGCAAAGCCAAGGACTCTGGGAGAGTGGGAGGAGGGTATTGAGAGGGTACTGGGGACCCAAAGCCCAATGGTGGAGGAGGACTGAAATTAGTGGAGAAATGATGTACAGATACCTATTATGGCGAGATAGGAAATTATACTCATGTGACAACAACTGTCTTATAAATTATTATTTCCCTAGTAGAATCATTAATCCCACAATCACCATACACCCTGCTCAGAAATACGGGCTGGATGAGGATGCTGAGTGACTTGGTGGTGACAGGCTGGGGGAGAAGCAGGGAGCTGTCCTCTCTGCACTTGAGGTGGTTCAGGGAGTCCAGATGGGCTTTGGGACTTGAGGCCACAGTTGTGCAGACCCAGAGATGTTCCCCAGACTCTTGTATTCTAAAAGTCCTATGGGGGAGGTGGTGGTTTACTTGGTTAAATCACACACCTATCCCTCACCTGCAGGAGGATGCTTCACAAGTGGTGAAACAAGTATTACAGGTGTCTCTGTCTCTCTTCCTCTCTATCTCCTTCTCCCCCTTAGTTTCTCTCTATCCTATTAAATAAAGAAAAAAAACTAAGGGGAAAAATGGCCACCAGGAATTGTGGATTCATTGTTCAGGCACCAAGCCCCAGTGATATCCCTGGTAGCAGTAAGAAATAATACAATACAATAATATAAATAAATAAGTAGATAAAAGTCTTCTCCTGTCTTACCTCTAAGTATCTCTTCGTCACAAAAGAGCTCCATTTCTTTACATAACCCAAACAACTTCTCTCCCTCTCTCTTAAAGGTCATCAAATCTGATAGTTTTCCTCAGTCATTCATTCTCTAGAAAACTTAATTTTATTTTCTTGAAACTTCTTCCCAGGAAATCTCATGGTTTCCTGAGACTAAACTCCTTCAGGTTGAGGCTACTGTGAATTTTAAATAGACAATGGATTAGTGGGTACAGGGATAGAAGAGTGCGTGAATGAACAAGGAGATGGAACGGATGCACAAATGGCTTCCTTACTTCCTCCCTTCTTTTCTTCACCCCTTCCTTCTCCCTCCCTCCCCCTTCCTTCCTTCCTTCCTTCCTTTCTTCCTTCCTTGCTTCTTTCCTCCCTTCTTTCCTTTTCTTTTATTCTCTTTTTGTCAAAGCACCATTCATATCTGGCTTATGGTGGTGCTGGGGACTGAACCTGGGGCCTCTGAGCTTCGGGCATGAAAGTCAGCTGTGTAAATCACTTTTACTATCCCTCCTCAGCATATGATCAAACACTAGAAGTCAGGCACCCAGACAATTGCTGCAGTGACCTCTGGGTAGAGGAGTTATAGAGAATGGAGATGGGGCATTCTTTACTGTTTCTCTTCTTCCCTCCCTCCCTCCCACTTTCTATCTTTCATTTTTCCCCCATAATTTTATTTTATTAGTAAAAGTAAATGTCATTTCATTCACTCCTCCCCTCTCTTCTTTTCTCCTTCTCTACCATACCAGAACCTTCCCCTAATGCTTGTGGATCAGAGACAGTCCACATCCAGTCACAACCACTCACTGAATTTAGATTTCTGAATCAAGTCCAAATGCTAGCTGGGTCAGAATTAAAGAAAATCAATGGGGGCCAGGCAGTGATGCACCCAATTAAGCGCGCATAATATTATGCTCAAGGACCAGAACAAAGATCTCAGTTCAAGCTCCCACAATCCTTGCTTCCCACCTGCAGAAGGAATGCTTTACAAGTGGTGAAACAGGTCTGCAGGTGTCTATCTTTCTCTCTCCTTCTCTATCTCTCCATCTTCTAACAATTTCTCTCTGTCCTATTGAATAAAAAGGAAAAAAAAAAAGAAAGAAAGAAAATCACTGAACTCTGATGGTTAGTAGAGAAAGGGGGAGGCATAGGACTTTGGTGGTGGGTGCAGTAACTTATACAAACACATATGGTGTGAAAGTACATCCCTGAAAAATTTTTTTAATATTTATTTTATTTATTTATTCCCTTTTGTTGCCCTTGTTGTTTTATTGTTGTAGTTATTATTGTTGTTGTTGGATAGGACAGAGAGAAATGGAGAGAGGAGGGGAAGACAGAGAGGAGGAGAGAAAGATAGACCTGCTTCACCGCCTGTGAAGCGACTCCCCTGCAGGTGGGGAGCCAGGGTTCGAACTGGGATCCTTATGCCGGTCCTTGTGCTTTGCGCCACCTGCGCTTAACCCGCTGCGCTACAGCCCGACTCCCCATCCCTGAAATCTTATGGTTTTGTAAGCTACTGTTAAATAAAGCACCACTTGATCACAAATTCATTTACATTACATTATCTATTTATGTCTGTCTGTCTATCTGTCTGTCTGTCCATGTTCTATGTGGATCTAGAATTGGGAAGATATTTGAAACACAGCAAGTCTAAACTTTGCAATCTTCCCAACGGATTTAAAGCATATCAGACTTTTTGTAGGTGGGTAGTGCTCCAACTGGTTTCCCTAAAGGATTAATTGATAATGTCAGCTTCAGGGAACCTCTTGATACAATCTGATCAAAAAGAAAAGAACCCTAGAATCCAGGGGCTACAGAGGACAAGAAGTTAGGACAAAATGACTCGGAAGCAGGAAGACTGGGGAAGGGGACAATGGGAGCCATCACCACGCCTTTGAAAGGATGATGGGTTTGGCGGGTGAGGATTCCAAGGTCTACATGCTGCCCAGGTACGGGTGCTACAGATGAGGGGAATCCTGCCAGGACTGGCTGAGCAGGAGACTCGGCCGCTGTAAAGGAGAGGACAGGGCTTGCTCAGGAAATTCACTCCTGACTGCAAGAGGAAGCCCGGGCACTGGTCAAAGATGTCTAGCACTGATGGACCACTTGCTCCTAAGCTGCACCCCCTGCTGGATTCTGCAGCCTTCGAATCATTGAGATGTAATCACAGATGTCCTAGCATTTCGTAAGCCTGAGATAGTGTTGCTTTTCAGCTGCATGATAAGTAGATGGGACCAGGGGTGGGAAAACAGGCTCAACTCTGTTCTGGCAGCCATAGGAATCCAAGCCCAGGATGCTGACACCTGTCTTGGCCCAATCCCTCTCCCACATCACATGGGTACCTGGCTTCCCCCTCAAGACGATGGGCTCGCTGGGCTCCGAGGGATCACTCATGCCATACTGGTTCATCGCTCGTACTCTGAAGACATATGACTTCCCTTTCTCCAGATCCAGAAGGGCGAATCTTGGGGATTTTACAGGAGTCTCCAAATTGATGGCCTCCCAGGTGCCACTGCCTATGACTGACTGTGACACAGGGGAGAACTTGAGCTGGTTACGTGCTTACTTAAGACTATGCCAGATTCTGTGTGGTACCACACACACACACACACACACACACACACACACACACACACACACACTGTCAAGAACTCCCATCCCCACTCAGGCTGCCCCAGAGCACTGAGTCCTCCTCCTCCTCCTCATCAGGTGCTGACTGAGTACTGCACATCCAACATGCTCAGAACTTATCACTGGGTCTCAAAGTGGTACCCTTTCTCCCAATTACTTAGGCTCTAATCTCCAGACCATCTTGACCCTTCCTCTTCTGTCTTTTATTTTTATTTTATTTTTAAGATAGAGGCAGAGAAAGAATGAAAGAGACCATAGCATCAAGACTTTCTTCAATGTGATGGGAGCCAGCTTGATCTTGGGTCACGCAGATGGCAAAGCAGGCACACTATTCAAGTGAGCTATTTGGTGACCTGCTTAATGGGTTTGGAATTTAAATTCAGTTGTAGATACCCTAAACACGTCCAGCCTCAATGGAATCAAGGGGTCTAAAATGTAGCTACAAACACCACTGCAACTCTGGGCAGATAGATTCTAGAGCTAAGAGTGAGACAGGCCAGTGAGACACTCCAGTTTGTGTATGAGAGTTAAGACCGAGATGCACTAGGGGTAAAGGGTGCAAGGATTAGGTTGGGGGGGAGGACCCACTGACCTCCCTGAACTTTTCCCTCCCATGGCCTCTCTGGCCGTTAGGGGCTTGAAACGCAGGTAAAAAAAATTGCTATAGAAACCAATGGCATTGCTGAACCCCAGAAGAAGACACAAGCACTGAGAGACCAAATACCTGGACAAAGTTGCACAGCTAGTAAGTAGCAGAGATAAGAGGAATATTTGAACACAGGAAGTCTGAATCCAAAGTCTTAACCATTTTTTTTGTTTTATTACAGCCTCATAAAATAGCACCTCGAGAGTCCGGCGATAGTACACCGGGTTAAGTGCATGTGGCATAAGCGCAAGGACCGGCGTAAGAATCGAGCCCCCAGATCCCCACCTGCAGGGGGGTTGCTTCATAGGTGGTGAAGCAGGTCTGCAGGTGTCTGTCTTTCTCCCTCTCCGTCTCCCCCTCCTTTCTCCATTTCTCTCTGTTCTATCCAACAATGATGACATCAATAACAACAGCAATAATAACTACAACAATAATAATAAAAAACCAACAAGGGCAACAAAAGGAAAAATAAATAAATAAATAAATAAAATAACTCCTCATCTGTCTATCACCTTCCTATGCTGGAGAAGTAGGATCACCTGTGAGTGTGCTGAGGCTCATTTAGACAACCACATTCATAACCTCCTCCATGGAACTTTTTGATTCATTGACTGAAGAAATCTTTATTTTTAAAGATTTTTTAAAAAGGTAATCACTCTTTTAAAAAAATTTAAATTGTCTTTATTGTATAGAGACAGTCAGAAATTGAGAGGAAGGGGAGAGAGAGACAAAGATACCTACAGCCCTGCTTCACCTCTTGCAAAGCCTTCCCCCTCAGGTGGGGACCAGGAGCTTGAAACTGGGTCATTGTGGACTGTAATATGAGTGCTTAACCAGGTGTGCTACTGCCTGGCCCCTGAAATCTTAATTTTTTAAATTATGTGTCAGGCATTGTGCTGGGCGCAGGAATAATGAGACAGCAAACTTGCTTTCTTTCTTGAGGGGGCTCAGGCTTAGACTGTCTCCCTATGAAATGTTCTTAGTTGTGTGCTGTCTCCCCTTTCTTCCCCACAGAAGAGGCTGTACATTCTATGCTGGAGGAAAGTGAGGGCCATAAAAGTTAGGAAACAAGGCCCAAATAGCAGAAGCCAGGGCTCAAATTGATTTTCTTTTTTTTTCTGTCATCAGGATTATTGCTGGAACTCATTGTCTGAGAGACAAATTCTCTGCTCCTGGTGGTCATTTTTTTCTTCTTCCTTAATTTGGTAGGACAGAGAGAAATTGAGAGGGGAGAGGGAGGTAAAAAGAGAGGGAAATAGAAAGAAGAGAGACACCTGCAGACCCGCTTTACCCTGTAGGTAAAGAGTGGGACCTGGGTCCTGACATATGGCAATGTACACGATTGACCAGGTAAGCCACCACCAGCCCCCCTTGAATTGATTTAAACACCTGAGTTGCTCTTTACTCTGCCATGCTTCCACCTTTCTCTTTGGTGAATCCACTGCACAATAGCTGCCTCCCCTTCTAGACACCTGTCCCCACTCTGTCCTCAGTGAGGACCTCCTCCCAGGGCTATCTCCCCTTCACATACCCCTGAGTCCTACCTAGTGAGTGACTCTGACTGCTGGGTGCTAGTTTAGTTTCCCTCCTCACACAGCCCTCACTGAGAAGAGTGACTTAACTCCCGTGTGTAACCCAACATTATTAGCCAGACTTAGGGGTGGGGAAGTAGCTAGGAAATTTTTCAGAGCTGGGGCCTCACATGTGTGATTTCACCATGCCAGGTTGATTTTTTTTTTTTTTAATCTGCAGGGGTGGGTGGGGTCAATGGAATAAAGGAGAGACACCATAGCGTCAGAGCTTCCTCTGGAGGGACCATAGCACTTTTCATGTGGTGCCAGGGACAGAACTCAGGCTGCTGACATGGCACGACATGCCAGTGTGTCTGCTCCTCAGGCTTGCCTGAGAGCGTGGTTCTTGGGGTCTCCATACCTTCTCTAAGGAGTAGGTCAGTGGGGACTTGCCCCGGGGGCTTGGCTCATCCCAGCCCAGAAGTGCGTAGGCCTCTCGGATCTCCACAGCATGGACATTGGTTGGGGGTGAGGGGATGACCACAAAATCTGAAATCAGAGTCGTGAGTGAGTCTTCAGAGACTTCTAAGTTTAATCCCTTGTTTACTCATTTTTTCACCCCTATGGTCATTGTTGGGGCTCAGTGCCTACATGACTCCATTGTTGTCAGTGGCCATTTTTTAAAATTTCTTTGTTCTTTTTTGATAAGACAGGAACAAGTTGAGAGGGGAAGAGGGAGAGCAGAGAGAAAGAGAGACAGACACCTGCATCCTTGCTTCAACACTTGTGAAGTTTCCCCTTTGCAGGTGGGGACCAGGGGCTTGAACCCAGGCCTTTATACTGGGTATGTTACCACCTAGCCCCAGCAAATTAGTTTTTGATAGAGACAGAGGGAGGGAGGGAGATGCAGAGAGGAAGAGAGGCACCTGGAGCACTGCTCCATAGCTCATCAGCTTCCCCCCTTGTAGGTGGGCACCTTGCTTGAACCTGGATCCTTGTTTACAGTAACAGATGTGCTCTACTGATCTATTTCCTTGACTTCATTTTTCAGAGGAGGAAACTGGGGCCCAGAGTGGGGTAGGAACTTGCTCTAGGTCACCCACCAGACCAGGGAGAGCTGGAGCCAGAACCCAGGTCTCCTGACAACCTACAATGGGACTTTTCTTAATGGGCTACCTTCTCCATGAGTAGTCAATAAGGTGGGCTACTGTTTGGAGAAACTTGACCTCCTCTGACTAGACCCTCTCACTTTTGCCATCCCACTGCTTCTGCTTCTTTGTTAGTTTGTGTTCCAGAGTTTCCAGAGCCACAAAGGAGGCTGGAGTGGTAAGTCAGTGTCATGAGGTTCCCACATACCTTCAAAGTCATCTGTGCTGATTGTGATCTTGTTTCCCAGATCAAATGCAATCTCTAGGATGAAGAAGGGGGATGTTGGGGAAGAAACAGTAGGTGAAGGATGTGTAGGGGTTGCTGGGTTAGGAGGGGTCAAACAGGGCCACTCTCTGGGTGCTGATTCCTCCCCCTGCCACCAAGTTTGTGTCCCAGAGTTTCTAGAGCCACAAAGGCTAATGAATCTCCCTCCCAGCAGGTGTGTTCTTAGGGCTTGAATTTGGGTCCTCATGCATTATAACATGTATTGCTCCATATAGTGGTATGTCTCCTCTGTCAAATCAGGGTTTCCTGAGGGTTGGATGTTCTATTCCACAGAAATAGGGCTTGGAGTGGAGGCTGTGCCATTAGTCTGCTGTGTGAGGCAGTTCTGGATGTGTCCTGACTGATGGCCAAAGCCATCAGTACTCACCTGTCTTCTTATGGGCTTCAACATGGTCACCCATAACAATGGGCTCTGAGGCCTTGGAGGGGAGGCTTCTTCCTGCTTTGTTGATGGCTCTCACCCGGAACCGGTAGCTCTGACCTTCCATGAGACCTTGGATGGGACACCGACAGGTTCCACCTGGGGCCTCGTGGCAGAGCACCCATTGCTCAGACTCACCTTGGCACCTGTGAGAGAGATCCTGGCTCAGCACGTCCATGACTCACCCAGCTGGGCTGTTGGCTGGGGATGAGGAGTACTTCAGTCTGAAATTGGAGTCATTCAGGTACAGAAATGGGTAGACCTTCAGAGACCTCTTTTTTTTTTTAACTTTATTTTACTTAATAGGATAGAGAAAATTTGTTAGGGAAAGGAAATAGAGAGGGACAGACAGAGAGACACCTGCAGCACTCATGAAGTTCCTCCCTGCAGGTGGGAATTGGGGGCTTGGACGTGGTTCCTATCACATGGTAATACCTGCACTTAATCAGGTTTATCACCACCTGGCCTCACTAATCTTTTATTTTATGTTATTTTTTTTAAAAGCTCTCAAAAGTTTTACTATAACATAGATCAATTGCTTGTATCTGTGTATTCTGGAGGGACATTTAGACACAGGCTCCCTATGTTTTCTTGGTGCCAGTGTCCTTGGGGGGGACCTCAGTATATGTTGCCATGGGGAGGGGGGGATGTGGGTCATGTGGGGTCCAAATCCAGACTCCACTGGGCAATGTGACTTGTAGAATGGGACAATGAAGAGTCCTCTCACCCACAGGCTGGGGTTATTGTTTATAAGAACTATTTATTGGGCTAACCAGATAATTTACCTCAGAGTGTACCTGCTTTGCCATATGCATGACCTGAGTTTGAGCTTGATTCCCACTGCACCAGAGGAAGCTTCAATGCTGTGGTGTCTTTCCAGCCCACTGTCTCTTCTATCTGAAAAAGTTGACTTGGAACTGTGAAACCCCATTGGTGGCAGAAAAAGAATTTATTTACTTATTTTTTGCCACTAGGTTTATTTCTGGGACTCCATACTTGCACAACGCCACTGTTCCCAATGCCATACCCCTTCCTTTTTCTTTCTTTTTGACAGAGGGTGACAGGGAAGGGAGAGACGGACAGACATCTACAACACTGCTCTACCACTTGTAAAGCTTCTCCCCTGTAGTTGGGGACCAAAGGCTTAAATTTGGGTCCTTGTATGTGGTAAGGTGTATGCTCTACCATGTGAGTCACCACCAAATACCCATGTGCTTATCTATTTTAATGAAATAAAGAGGCCAGAACTCTGCTCAGCTCTTGCTTATGGTGTGTGTCAGGGACTGAATGTAGGACATTTGAGCCTCAGGCATGAAGGCCTGGTGTGTGACCACTATGCTTCCCCTCAGCCCTAAATAGAAGCAGCTATAAGGATTTAAAGAGATAAAGAATACAGTTACAGATGCCTCTGGGATTACAGATGCCCCAGTATTAGGTGCTACCTCAAACCGAAGCCTTTGAGCTGTCAGCATGTTTCAGACATAGTGTTTGGTCCCTTCTCTGCAACCGCTGTCCCTTACTTGAGGGAGTGGTTCTGGGAGGGGTCCGCAACACCTTGGGAAACAATGTGCCCAACTGGGAGGCTTGGGCAGCCTTCCGTTGTCTAAATTATGCAATGCTGTATACCTCCTGCCCTATTCAGAGGCCAAGCACCAGGCCCTTCTTTCCTATGGTCCCACTCTTGTCCTCATGACAGGGCAGTCTCCCCCCTGCTCCTGGGCTCTACCACCTGACTCACCACTCAATGGAGTAGCTGCTGATAGGGCTGCTCCTGGAGTCGCTGGGTGGGGTCCAGGTCAGGAGGAGGCAGTCTCTGTTCACATCTAGACACTGGACATTTAGTGGGGAACCTGGGGCTCCCTGCTTCTCGGCTGCAGCATCTGGAGCCCGGAGTGGCAGAGAAGAAGGACTGAGCAATGAGCTTCTCCCACTTCCACCATGCATTTTTTTTCCCCTCCAGTGTTATTACTGGGGCTTGATGCCTGCACTATGAATCTACTGTTCCTGGAGGCTATTTTTTTTCCCTTTTGTTGCCCTTGCTGTTTATCATTGTTGTTATTGCTGTCATTGCTGTTGGATAGGACAGAGAGAAATGGAGAGAGGAGGGGAAGACAGAGAGGGGGAGAGAAAGATAGACACCTGTAGACCTGCTTCATCACTTGTGAAGTGGCACCCCTGCAGGTGGGGAGCTGGGGGCTTGAACCGGGATCCTTCAGCTGGTCCTTGTGCTTTGCACCATATTCACTTAACCCACTGCACTACTCTCTGGCCCCCCACCCTGCATTCTTATTTCATAAACCCTCTGGGTTCCAGCTTCCGTCTTACAGATCTGAACTTGTACAATAGCTTCTTCCTTTTGTTTATTAGCCTCTTCATTTTATTTATTATATTTATTTATTTTATGGACTGTTGGGGGATATTTTACCACACTGACTAGACTTATTTTTGAGAGGACACCATCAACTGTCAGATACTGTAGCACCTCTCATGTGGTTCTGGGGTTTAAATTTCGACTGTACACACAGCAAGGCTATAGCCCTACCCAGTAAGATTTCTCTCTGGCATTAGCCTCTCTTTTTTCCTCTCTTTCTTTCTTTCTTTTTTGTAAATTATGGCTTTAATTATTTTCTTTCTTTTTTTAAGAAATAAAATATTTTATTTATTTTATTTTAATGAGAGGAATACAGAGAGAAACACCAGAATTCAGCTCTGGTTTATGGTGGTGTTGGGGCTTAAACCTGGGACCTGATAGCCTCAGGCATGAAGGTCTTTTGCAAAACCATTATTCTCCCTCCTTTCCTTTCTCTCTCTCTCTCTCTTTCTTTCTTTGTTTCTTTCTCCCTCCTTCCCTCTCTTCCTTTCTTCTTTCCTTCCTTCCAATTTTTTTTTTTTTTTTTTTTTTTACCAGAGCACTGCTCAACTCTGGCTTCTGGTGGTGCTGGGGATTGAATCTGGGACATTTGGTGCCTCAGACATGCAAGCTTGTTTTGTAAACCACCATGCTGTTTCCCCAGTCTCTTAGTTTCCTTCTTCTAAGCAACAGCCTGTGTGGGTGGGTGGCAGGAGCATACTTCATGAGGGGACCTGGCTACACCACACTCCTGAGGAATTGTTATGGTTTATCTCTGAGCTGTGCAGCAACCCTTCATTTTGCAGGTGGGTAAACTGGATCTCAGAGTAATACAATGACTTGCCAAAGATCACCAGCTAGTGAAGAGACAAAGCCAGGATCCATACCCAGATGGGTTCAAAGACCATAAAGCAGAAATCAACCAGGAATGGAATCACCCTGGTTTATGCTCAGCTCTCTCTTCTTAGTGTGGAGAGCCACAGGGTGCCCCAGAAAATCTTAAAAGAGTCTCTAGCCCAGCATGCCCTTCTTATAGCAGGGAAATGACAACCTTGAGAAAACAGAGGGTTTGTGCAAGTCAGTTTAGATGCCAGCTGCCTCTGCCCCCACAACTTCTGCCTCCCATCTCACCTCTTACAAACACATAGGTGCTCTGCTCCCGAGGCCCGAAGGGTGAAGGCACCTGCACCATGTAGAGCCCCTCATCCTCCTTGTAGGCACAGGATACTTTCAGGGACGCCTGGCGGTTTGCATAGAAGGACTGTCTGTGTTCTGAAGACCTCAGCAGCCTCCCTGCAGAGGGAGGGAACCTGTGTGAGTTTGTGGAGGATCCTGGCTTCACTTCAGAATCCCAGATGCTTGGGACAGGGTGCATGCAGGTCTAGGCAGAGGCAGGGTTTAGTTGTGGAATTTAGGGCAGGTGGGGCAGGGGGACTCTAGGGCTCAGCCAAGGTGTCCACAGAGTTCCTCTGCTGAGGGTTTGAGAAGTGGGGCAGGGCCTAGGAAAGAGGTTGGGGGTTCAGCAAGGGAGTAAGAGCTTATTGAAATGCTGGGTAAGGAATTGAGAAGAGGAGACCTGTTTAGTGGTCAGGGGCTCCTGTGCAGGGCCTGGGACTCATGGAAGGTGTAGGGGACTCCATGGGTGGGGATTATAAGCTTAATGGAGGAAGTGGGGGTTTATTGAGAGGGACCTCAAGACCGTGGTGGGTCCACAGTGAGAGAGTTGAACGGAGTGTCAAAAAGGATAATAAAGACCTAGTTGCTTGGGGGGCTGGAGATCAGTGAGCAAAATGAGGCTCCAGTAGACAAGGCCTTAGGGGCGTGGGGTCTGGGTAAAGCATTCTGGGGCTCAGGGAGTAGGTGCTGCTATGAGGCCTTGCTATTGGGCTTTTCATGCCCTTTGTCCCACTCAACAGTCCCTCCCTCCTGTCAGCAACTCTATTCTGGAAGATTTATAGGTTTGGGAAAACATCTCAGCCTTGTTAGTGCAGCTGTCTAATAGGGCTTCTCTGGCCCATGGCTCCAGCAGGTGCAGCCTCCCAGACTCCAATCTAGGGGGGTCATGGGGAAGGCATGCAGTACTCCTTGTCCTTTGGCTGCAGACCTGATCATTGATGAGGCAGGAGGTGTCCCTTCTCCTCCTTGGCTACACTCTGTCTTCCTGCCTTAGCTGATCATCTATCTTCAGCCTTTGTCTCGGACATGCTCAGAGTCTTGCAGCTCAGTGGGAACAGTTCTTCATCTGGACTTACACCCTGACTCTGGAAAATCCTATGTAGCCACCAGCCTGGTCCTGTGTGCTATCCTGCTTTCTGGCGTTGGCCTCTGTTACTCTTGCTCTTAATGCCATCCCTCCCCACCCCAGTGGTGGTGAGGGCCCTCAGGTATAAGGGACCTTGCCTGTGCCTGACCACTGTAGGGTCCCAAGGGGCAACAATCACAACTGTGTTTTTGATTCCTTCTTCCTCCTTGAGGAAGGACCCCCCCCCCTGAAGTTCATGAACATCTGAGCCCGACCCTGCCCCTGACCTGTCACATAGCATGCCCCAGCACCCTAGGTATTTGGTGAATTTTTGTAGGCTGAGCTGAGCTGACTTTGCTGACATTCCAGTTTCTTGTTACCTCTTCAGCACAGTTTAGGGCATGTGGAGGGACAGGGAGAGTGACATTTCTGAGTTCTTTTTTCCACTGTGTGTGTGTGGGGGGGGTGGGTGGGGAGGTTGTCTCAGGGTTGGGATGGAGCCAAAGTTCTAGATACTCATTGACTCTCTCGCCTCTGCTTCTGAAGACTTGGGAAGGAGTTGTCCAGATTAGGGGTCCTCACCATCTTGGAACCACTGGATGTTCTTCTCAGCATCTAAAACATCTTCAGAAAATAGGCAGGACAGGGAAAAGGGCTCCTTCTCTCGGGCAAAAACTGGCTTCAGTACAGATGCAAACTCCACATTGGGGCCAAACATAAGTCCTGGGATGGAAACAGGAATTTAGGGCAGGAGCCTTTTTAGATGGGAGCAAGAACATTTCTGGGGTCCCCATCAAAGTCAGTCTGCAAGTGTTAACAGCTCTCAGGTAAATCTCATATGAACACCACACTTTTGGAAGCAGAATATTTGTATTTTGAAAGGGGGCTGATAATGAGTCCCAGAAACCCTCCACCTCCAGGGTCCCTTGGTTGCCCGGCCTCCTTACTTTTAAATATCTCCGAATCGAAGCCAGCATCCTTCCCCATGTAAGCTGAAAACCCAAAACAAATGCAGTTTAGGTGATAAGACTTCACTTTGCTGATAGATCTTGGAGGTCTGTAGTTTGAGGCAGCTTTGAAAGGGCTTTTTTCATCTTTTGTGCCTCAGTCTCTTCACTGGTAAAATGGGGACAGCAATTCCTACTCAGTTGGTGGTGGGCTCTGAATAAACAAGCTTGCTGCGACATGTTTGAAAGTGGCCATTTCCCTCCTCTGCTAATACCCTCAGGGTCACACTGACAAACCATAATAAAAGCTGCTTCCATTCACAGCTGTGTATCCTGGGTCACTTATCAACCCATCTAATTCTCACAACAGCTATGCTGTGTGGTGCCATTATAATCTTCTCACACAAAGCAAGAAACTGAGATGCAATTGCCCAGCTAGTATCCCAGCAGCCTAGAGCCATGACTTGACACAGGTCCTTAGCACAGCCTTTCCTGAGCAAGACCAGAAGGTACAGGAGGATGTGCAATGCTACACAGAGGGTCGGTTCGAGGGGATCCAGAACTATAACCCAGGGCTTCCCACTAGGACCACCACCATTTTGCTATGGAAATGAGAGCAAGAGAGGGGTGGTCAGTAGATGCTAGAGCCTGGGAGGTGGTGGGCAGGAAGGAGATTGGTGGATCCTGATGTTACTGGCCTTGATAGAGGAATCTGGAGGAATTTAGGGGTGGACTAAAGGAGGTAGGGCCCTGGTGCCTGACCTTAAACTTGACTCTGTGCTCAGCCTGTCAGGATAGCTCAGATTCTGAGGAGAGCCTTGCCTGGCAGGTGGGGATAGCTGCTGCCCAAGAGCTATTTGGGGAACAGGGCTCAGGGTGGTGAGAACCGTGAAGGGCAGTTTAACAAGGTTTAATGAGAGGCAGGGAGGGGAGCTGGACTTCTGCCCATCTGGTGCCCAGGGAGTGTCTGTGTGTGTGCCTGTGCCTCAGGGGCCCTGAGGGCAAGGTGCAGTATTCTGGGGGCCCAGAGGTGTGGTCCCCTGGGCTGTGCTCTGCTCAAGTAGGGAGAGGGAGAATTATAAATTCCCAAGAAGCTACTATGATCTACAAGGGAAGCTATAGACTGGAGGCTCAGAGAAGTGTAGTCACATGCCTAGACTTACACAGCCTGTCAGCTGTAGAGCCATGAGCTAGCTCAGCCTTGAGTGTCTCCCCTGCTTTATGCTGTGACTCTAGATGCCTCCAGGAGACCCTTCAGGAGGTATCTGAGCCCACCTGGAAACTACCAGAAGACAGGTGTGGCAGAGGTGGTCAGATAGGGAGTTTGTGTCTGAGTTCTCCATAATATGCCTGGCAGGACCAGGCCACCCTCTTAGGGGCTTGGACCAACTCAATGGGGTCAATAGCTAGGCAGTGGGGACCCCTTGCTTGGCAGTGGAGCTTGCTCTGAATCCTCCAGGCTCTGTTGACTGCCCTGGTCACCCGATCCCAAGCCACTCCTGTGTCTGTTTCTTCCACCGAGTCTGCCACAGACCCACATCCTCCTCTGCTCTTTCGGGCCCAGCCTCTTGGAGTTGGGAGGGCTTACTTTGGACCAGGACTTTAGCAAAGGAGGAGGCTTGGCCATAGATGTTCTTCACCATCACGGTGTATGTGCCTGCATCCTCGGTGGTGCATCTGAAAAAGAGAGAGGGAGAAGTCTGCCCAGAGATCTCTGGGACCCATGCAAAACTCAGGTCCCTACCTAGGGGTGGAAAAGATGAGGGTTAATAGAAGGCCCTGGGAGAGGGGGAGGGGGAGGCTCTCAGCTCTGGTTCAGTCTCTATCTCTGAAAAGCAGTGTGCTTCTGGATTGGCCACACCCCCTTTCCATATCTCAGTGTCCTCCTCTGGAAAATTGGGAACATAATACCAACCTAACCTACCTCAGGTTAAAGTGCTTTGAAAAACAATCATTGTTATAGGACCAGAATAAGACTCCCAGAGTCATAGAGCAACTGGAATTTAACCCAGTTCCAAGGTGACGAGCCCTCTCCCAGGCTGCTGCCTGCTCTATTAACACCTCCAGATCAGAACCAACGAACAGGGACAGAGCACTGACTTGCTTGTGCACAGTACCAGTCTGCCAGGGATGGGCCAAGTGCCCAGGTGCTCTTGATTTCAGGCCTGGGTTCCACCACAAGGAGAGCAACCCTGTCATGTTGCTGAAGAGGACTGGCCCAGCTCTATTCCAAGATTGCCTCGGTGACCAAGAGGGTAGTTGGTAGAAGGGGTAGAGCTGGCTCATTGGTGCTTCCTCTCTCCTCAGCTGACCAGAACAGATGCCTTTCTTGTTCCAAGGGCCTTTCCTGGCCCCACATACCTTTCCCCAACTGTGTAGCCTGTGGGGTTCCTCCCTTTGTAGCAATGTATGGCCAGGTGGCTATGGCTCATGTGGGCACAATTTGCTGCACTCTGGAGGGCAGAATGATGTCCCATTCATTCTTGTATCCCTGGAGTCCCAGGTGGTTGAGGGTTTGGTATATTGGGAAGAACCTAGATGGAGGGTTAAGTTGGTATTATGTCCCCAATTTTCCAGAGAAGGACACTGAGATATGGAAAGGGAAAGTGGTCAATCCAGAATTCAAACCCAAGACTTGCTGTGCACTAGGTCTGTAAAACCCCCAGTCTTTGGGAAGCTTAGGTTTTCCTATTTGCAACCTAGACACCATGATACCTCCCTATAGAGTGCTGACAGATATTGTCAGCCATCTGCAGGGAACACTGAGCCTAGGGTCCTGCACAGGGAGGAATGCAACACTGGCAGCTTCTATGAGTAATACAGAAGGAGACTGTGCTCCTTTAGAGATAATTATCCCTCTATTACATTTAATAATCCCTTGGGGCAAACTGCCTTTGCCTTCAAAACCATGCTTGAGAGTCACCATCTTGGGCTGGAGAAATAGCTCATTTGGATAGTGCATTTGCTTTGCCACGCACACGACCCAGGTATGAGTCCAGCTTCCAGAGCACAGGGGGAAGTTTTGGCACTGTAGTGTCTTTCCTTCTCTCTGTGTGTGTCTCTGTTTCTCTCTTTCTATCTATAAAAGTTGATCTGGCATGGTGACATCCGGGCCACAACCCCTCTCACCAAAAAAACAAACAAACAAACAAACAAACAAACAAAACAAAAACGACCTGGTAAAGCACACACATTAGTGTGTTCAAGGACTGGGGTTCAAGTCTCTGGCCCCCATCTGCAGTGGGGAAACTTCATGAATGGTGAGACAGTGCTGCAGGTCCATCCTCTCTCTCTTTCTCTCTTGCCTTTTCTACCTCCCCCTTTCCTCTTAATTTTTCTGTCTCTATCCGAGATACACACACACATACAATATTTTAAAAAGTCACCATCCTCTGGGACACCTGTCTAATTATCTCCCCTTCAGCGTTTGCCTTGTGTATACACATGTACACATGCGTGCTCATGTACATGTAGATGTGTGTGTTTCCTCTCTCCCAGCAAGGTGATATCTCAGTATGTCTAACTTAACATTTAAGCCCTCACTGCTGGCTTCTTAGTCCCAACTTTCTTTCTCTCTCTCTCTTTTTCTTTCTTTCTTTCTTCATTTCTTTCTTTCTCTCTCTTTTAATATTTATTTATTTACAAATGAGAAGAGGGAGAGAGAGAATCAGAGCTTTAATGGTATATGAAATGCTGGGGATCAAACTTGAGATTTCATGCTTGAAAGTCCATCCTTTGCCCACTGTACCACATCCCAGTCTGTTTGAGTCTCAACTTGTCATTGTGCATTCCAAGGCATTAGAATCACCTCAACTGTATTTTAATACTGTTCCCTGGGTCTCATTCCAGACTTATTTAATCAGACTCTTAGGGTACCAGAGGAGGATCTATCCTGTCAGCTGGTGCTTTAAGAAAAAACCCTGACACTTCTAAAGATGAAGGTGACTCAAGAACAGCTTTGAGGAAAGGACTGGAAATCAGGCCTAGCCTCAGTGTTCTTAGGGCCTATGGGTCATGGGGGCCTCTGGGGCTACAGTCTCACTTCCTAATTTCTTTTTTGTTTATTAGTGATTTAATACTGATTCACAAAATTTTAAGGTAATAGTGGTATAATTCCATATGATTCCCTTCACCAAAGTTCTGTGTCCCCAGTCCCTCCACTGGAAACTGCTGTAGTTCTCCCAAGATCACCTATATGGGCTAATTCTATAATTATCTATATCTATGTATGTTTTTTCAATGGTCCTGCCTTCAGTTCCTTTTTTTGTTTGTTTGTTTTTATTTATTTACCAGAGCACTGCTCAGCTCTGGCTTATAATGGTGGTGGTGGTGGGGGATTGAACCTGGGACTTTGGAGCTTCAGGCATGAGAGTGTTTGTATAAACATTATGCTATCTAAGCCCCCCGCCTTCACTTCCTTTCTTTTAAAAAAATATTTGTTTACTCATTCCCTTTTGTTGTTCTTGTTTTTTATTGCTGTAGTTATTATTGTTGTTGCCATTGCTGTTGTTGTTGGATAGGACAGAGAGAAATAGAGAGAGGAGGGGAAGACAGAGGGGGAGAGAAAGATAGACACCTGCAGACCTGCTTCACCACTTATGAAGTGATTCTTCTGCAGGTGGGGAGTCAGGGGCTCAAATAGGGATCCTTCAGCCAGTCCTTGTGCTTTGTGCCACCTGCACTTAACCCACTGTGCTACCGCTCGACTTCCCGCTTCCTTTCTAAGTCACCCCCACACCTATTACTATTTCTGGGTGTCCTTCCTTTTTTTCTCTTCTCTCATATAAGAAACTGTGCCTGGCTTCATCTGGCATTTTCCAGATTTGCTTCCCTTTCATATAAAAACAAGATTCCTGCTTACCTCCTAATTTCCAGGGTCAACAGCCCATAGTTGTTGGTGATGCGATACTTTCCAGCAGGAAAGAGGCGAGGATCAATCCGCACATTGTTTTTGTACCTGTGGAGACACAGTGGTCTGTGACAGACAGTAGTTCTGAGCAGGAAGGATTCAGACAGCCTTAGACTTGGACTTCAACCTCAGTAATGCGCTGCTTCCTTGCTTATGAGACCCAGGGCAGCACTCTTGCAGCTTTGAAATCCTGAAGTCCTCAGCTATGAAACGGGGAATAATAGCAGCATCAACCTTTTAGGGCTGCTGAAATGATTAAATGGGACAAAATATAGTAAGCTTTTCTTTCTGATACCGAACATTGGATCATTTGCTCAAGGCTTATTCCCTTTCTGGGAGGTAGGAGAGAGGGAGCACACAATCAGGTGTGGTAGTGCCTTCTCCAGATAACCCCAGAGGACAAGCCCCGTCTTTCCTTCCTGTCTGAGGAGGAGGTTTGCCAAGGAAGGAACCCTCACATCTACCTCCCCACTGCTTCTTCAGGATAACAGTTCATTTTCTTGGTTCTTGGTAGAATCACCTGAAAAAACCTAGAGAATCTCCATATTCAGATATGAACATAAGCCACTAGGAATTTGCATCAAAATTATTAGTTGTTCTCTAATAATTCATTATTATTATTATTATTATTTTACCAAAGCACTTCTCAGCTCTGGTTTATTAGATGGTGGTGTGGGGGATTAAACTGGGACCTTCAGAACCTCAGGTATGAAAGTCTTTTGCATAACCATTATGCTACCTACCCCACCCTTCCCCTCTTATTTTAAAGGAATGAAAATTTAAGTCTAGAATGATAACTGAGCTTTAGAGCACTAACTTAAATGCTTGAGACCCCAGTGTTCCAGGGTCAATTACACCAGAACTCAACAGTGCTCTGTGTTCTCTTTCTTTTCCTCTTTCTCCCACTCTCTGTTTCTCATAAAAAGTAAATATTTTTAGGATAGCAAAAAGACTAAAAACATTATTATTAAAACAGTCTTTCTCACTGAGCCAGTCCATATAGAGCTTATTTTCCAGGTTTTTTCTGATAGGTGTGGCCCTATGACTAAGCCTTGTCAAAGAAAGTAAGTACAAATGTCACTTGACTGTTTCTGATGACCTGTTTTGCCCCCTTATGCCTTATTTTCCTCTATCCTATTGCTAAGGCATGGCTATGAGGTAGTTGTCCTGCATCAGGAAGACAGTCATCTGTGGGCGAGGTGCTCATAGCAGCTATACCCATCTATATCCAGACTCTGACGAAAGAAAAACAAACTTCTATCTCACCTAAGTCATAATAAAATAATCAGTGTCCAGTCTCCATTCTAGATCAATGATACCAGAATTTCAGGGAGTGAGACCCTGGCATCAGTGACCTTAAGTTCTCCTTGTGATTTCCAAGGTTGGCTTAGTGGATCATCATGCATCTGTACCTCTGTACCTTGGACACCATCATGCATCTTCTGTAAACTCTGGGGTCTTCTTCTCCTTTCTATAGACACTAGACAGTAAGGTGACCTTGCCTCTATTCATAGTGTATATAGGGGGGCTATTAGTAGGCCTAATAAGACTAGGGAATGAAATTTTAGAGGGCTGAGTTCTTGATACAACTTGCTGTGTGACATTGGGCAAACCTCTCTCCCTATCGGGACTTCTGTGTTTTTGAGGTTGTTGAGTAAACAGTATCCCAGTGGGGATGGCTGAGGTAGAAGTGTCCTCAGCCAAAGGAAGGCCCCCTGGCCTTCTTTTGACCTGTTCCTCCCATGCCCTGTTTGTCCCCATGACAACCAAACAAGGCGAAACCTGACCATACAGACCCTGGACTGTGCCCTCTTCTGAAAGAGGCCCCACTGACACTTGTCAGGGAAGAGCAGTGTTTAATCTGGTCACCCAATCTTTCTCTCCCCACTGCCCCCCAAGGGGGCCAAAGTCAGGTCCTCACACCTATCAAGAACATTCCAGAAGTCATAGCCAGGGCACCCTTTGCCTTTCCTGGTAAAAAGCAGCAGCTGCAGCTCTGAGCACTGTCTGGCCAGAGGATCCCTCAGCTCTCATCTTGCCTTCTCTGGGCTTCTATCCCTAGCCCATATACAGAACATGGCTGTACAGAAGATTCCAAGTGGGCATCAGCACTAGAACAACATTAAAAGAGGCCACAGAAGTGAGGTGCCCAGCTGGGCACCTGGGTCAGAGAGGATCTCATCAAAAAAAAGATTTATTATTTGTTTAAATTCTGCCTGGCTTAGGCCTCTCATTGAACAGTGAGATTTTAGTTACTTAAATTTACCCCTACATATTTTGATGCTATATTAAACTATTTATTTATTTATTTATTTATTTATTTATCCTTTTAAGATAGAGATAGAGGCAGAGGCAGAGGGTGAGAAAGACAGTGAGAAAGACCATGGTACCAGAGCTTCTTGCAGTGTAGTGTGTGTGTGCGGGGGGGGGGCAGGCTCAAATCTGGGTTGCACATATGGCAAAGCAGTGCACTATCCAAATGAAATATTTCACTAAACCATAGATTTTACTTTTTAGGAGTTTGGTGGTGGCACACCAAATTGAGTGCACATATTACAATGCTTAGGGATCCAGGTTCAAACCCCAGGTCCCCACTTGTGAAAGAAAATTTCACGAATAGCGAAGCAGGACTGCAGGTGTTTCTCTTTCTCTCTTTCCCTTTCTATCTCCTCCTTGGCTCTCGACAACTCTCTGTTTCTATACAATAACATTTTAGAGGCTTCTTGATGGCTGGGGAAATAACTTAGATGGTAGAGCACTGGACTTGCATGTCTGAGGTCTGTGGTTTAATCCCTGATATCACACATACCTGAGTAGTGCTCTGGTTCTCTTTCTCTCTCTCTCTCTCTCTTTCTCCTCTCATATATAATATATATATATGTACATATATACATATATATACTTTTTTACAAAGCCTGCATGGCCTGGGAGATTGATCTGATGTCAGGTGGAGTTACAGCCAGCACCTGCCTCTGCAGCATAACTATGGTGGACTAGGCCTTGCTTCAGTTGCCCAGCTGTTGTCTTTGCATTCAGGAAATGCTCAGTAATTGCTAAATGACAGAATGCTCCTGACATCTTCCCTGATCAAGATTTCTAGTCATATTCCCAACTCTTACACTATTTTCCTAGACAATACTTGCAACCCACCTGCATGTTAGCTGTCAGGCTCAGGCAAAATTTAATAAAGTCACGGGCCCCTTGAAATATACCTAAAATAGACTTACTAGCTTCTTCCAACATGAAGACCCCAACCTCAACTGATATATTATTACCTTTAGGTTCATGATTATTAAATAATTTGTTCTTAATGCTTTTCAGCCACCAAGTTGCTGATGCTATCGTGACACCACCTGACTTCCCTGGGCACATGTCCTCACCAATGTGTCCTGGAACCCCACCTCCCCAGAGCCCTATCCCACTAGGGAAAGATAGAAACGGGCTGTCAATGCCCATGTCCACTTGAGAAGCAATTATAGAAGCCAGAACTTCCACCTTCTACGGGGATAAAGAATAAGGAAGCTTCCAGTGGAGGGAATGGGATATGAAATTTTGGTGGTGGGGATTGTACTCCTTTATCTCATAGTCTTGTTGGTCATTATTAAGTCACTTTAAAAAATAAAAACAGGAATGATTCTGACAAACCCCCTTCTTCAGTCCTGGGGCTGAGGTCTTCACCAGGGCCTGGCCCAGGCAGAGGTCAGAAGCCAGTTCAAAGATGACACTGGCCCTATGCAGGGTGGTGGATTATGGACCTACTGGAGTGGGATGGGCAGGACCTTTGTTCTACCCCTTGCAAGGAATGCCCAGCTCCCTGTTGTGGCAAACTTAGAAGCCGGGAAGGAAACAAATCCCCTTCATAAGAGCCTCCCTTGGAATGCCTCAGATTTAGTCTCCATGCCAGGGCAGGGGAGGGCAGGACTGTCAGACCAAGCCAGCTGAGATGCTGACCTCCACTTAGTTCAGGTTGTTTGTCAGAAGCAGATCTTCTGGACCAGCATGTTGCAGGCAGGATCTGACTCAGTCTCCCCAAAATTCCTGTGCCAAGTACAGTGTCTGGTATACTTTTTGGAATGAATGCCAAATGGCAATTTTTCCAATGCCAAGTCTTCCCACAACACCTTTTTAGATAGTTTCTCTGGTCTACTCTCCTCTTTTTTTTTTTTTTTTTAACCAGGGTTATTGTTCCCGATGGCCATTTTCTCTTTTTTTCCTTCCTTCCTTCTTTCTTTCTTTCCTTCCTTCCTTCCCTCCTTCCTTCCTTTCTCCTCTCCCCCTCTCTCCTTCTTTCTTTTTCCATTTCTCTTTATTTTATTTGATAAGTCAGAAAGAAATTGAGATGGGAGGGAGATAAATAGGCACCTGCAGACATGAGACATGCTTCACCACTTATAAAGCATCCCTTCTGCAGGTAGGGAGTGGGGGCTCAAACCCAGGTCTTTGTATATGTTAATGTGTGTGCTCAACTGGGTGCATCATCTCCTAGCCCCCACTTGCTGACTTCTGAAGCACATCATATGTGCTTTTTTTGTTTTTTGAGGGGGGGCAACTGTCTTGATCACTTTCTTACTTGCTTGGCCAGTTGAAAGAGTTATGGTCTAGGAGGCAAGAAGACCAGATTTGACTCCCTGACAATCACATTACATCCCCAAGTCTTGCTATCTGAGATGGAGATAATATTTTGGGGGCCAGGCAATCGTGCACCTGGTTAAGTGCACACATTACAATACACAAGGACCCAGGTTCAAGTCCCTGGTCCCCACCTGTAGGGGAAAAGCTTCATGAGTGGTGAAACAGGTCTGCAGATATCTCTTTCCCTTTCTATCTTCCCCTCTCCTATTAATTGCTATTTGTCTCTATTCAACAATAAATAAGATAAAGATAAAAAGAGTAAAAAGACCTTTAAAAAATTCCCCACTATTTTTTTTAAAAAAGGGAGAGAGAGAGAGAGAGAATTCTCTCTATCTCATGGATGACCTGAGGCTTAAAAGAGAGGGTAGTGCTGGATCAGTGTTAAAAGCATTTAAGCACATATATATTTTTCTTCCTCTCTGTTATTTCTATTATATTTCTTTCTTTCTGTTTTTCTTTATTTATTCTTGTACTTCTTTTCCCTCTCCTACTAGATAGATTATGGTCTATTCACCCTGAAGATCTGGATTATAGGCCATCTTCTCTGAGAAGCCTTCCCAGATCTCCAGGCAGAGGCAGTCACTTCTTTCCCCATCATCTTTACTCTTTTATCGTAGATGTCACTCATGAATGCACTTCTCTGGGTGTTGACATTTCTCTCCTGGGATGAGTGCTCCTTGAGTAGACATTGTGTGCAATTCATTCCTATGCCTCAGATACACTTGCAGGGTCTGGGACAAATTATGTTCCTGGTAAATACTTGTTTAAATTTCTCCCTTGTTCCCCAAAATGCCTCATAATGGGAACCCAGGGAACTCAGTAATCAGTGGGCTCAACTGTGTGAATGGCATGCTTCCCTTTGTGGTAAGATTTGAGTCCCTGGACATAGTCGTGTTCACCTAGTCCTTTCCCTTTCCTTCCCTGACCTCTGATTCCCAGCAAAGTCTAGAGTCTATAGTTCTGCTATGGTTAGACTCCCAGGAATATTACCTCCTGCTTTTCCAGTGCCTTCCAGGTTCTGAGAATTTTCAGATTGCTCTGGTATTTAATCTTCACTGTATGAAAGTCAGACGGGAGGAGGTCTTCAGTACCCACCCCCCCCCTTTTTTTTTCTTAATCTATCAGGGTTATTGCTGGGCTCCACCATTTCCAGCAGCCATTTTTTGTTATCAAGGATGAGAAGAGAGAGAGAGTTACTCACAACACTGTTTGTTCCACTGCTTGTGAAGCTTTTCCTCTATAGGGGGTTATGGGAAGGAGGCTGAACCCAGGTCCTTGCATATGGTAATGTGGCTACTCTACCAGGTAAAACACCACCTGGCTCCTTCAACTGAAGTTGAGCCAGAGAGGTCAAGGGGTGTGACTGAGTTAGGAGACAGATAGACAGATGGGCCTGGAGCACTGAGCTCCCACTCCAGACCCCTGATCCTTCTGACTGTCGGTCCCTACCCTTGCCACCTCCTTTCTTGCTGTCCTTCCCTCAGCCCTGCCTTCTGTCATCATCCTCCCACTCCAGGGGCACTCAAGTCTGAACAGCTGCCTTTCACACCACCAGAATCATATTTTTACAAGTGTTGGCTCCCTGAAGGTCCCAATCTTCCTGCCCCAGCCTGGCTGGGAGGTGGCTAAGAATAACCAGAGCAGAGCCTCCCCAGCAGCTGCAGCTCTATTTGAGGAGTGGGCAGAGCTCAGAGGCCTCCAGACTTTCTTCTGGGAGGAGGAACAGGGCTCCTAGGATGGAGGAATGGGGGTGTAAGGAGCCACACTCACAGAATCCTGAGGCTTGGCATATGCAGCTCTGGGTCTGAGGTTTTGCTTACCATGTGACCTGTGGTGGAGGTGAGGCCCGTACTGTGCAGATGAGCAGGACAGTGGTGTTCTCCCAGACGGCATGGGAGCGCAGGGGCATCCAGAACCAAGGACCCCGGCCAGAGCACAACTCCCTCAGCTCTTTGGCCTCCCGGATCTTCTCCTCCGTCTGCAGATGGGAGGGGAAGTGTCTGTGACTCCTGTGAGCCAGGACTCTTCACTGTCCCAACATTGCTGCCCCTGCTCTCACTCCAGCACATACACTGGGGCATGACGTCAGAGTTACATGGCTAGAGGGTCCCTGCACTAGCACAGTAGTGGTGCCACCAGCATGGCACCCAGGCAGGCTCTGCCACTTACACAGTTGGGAGAACATACACATGTCTTCAGTTTCCTGATCTGTAAATGGGGAATATAGAGCCCCCCCCACACCTGCCTGTTGAGTGGCAGTTAACATGTGAACATTATGGACACTGAAAAAGTTCAGCTTAGTACTTATTATTTATTTGCTTGTTTATTTTATTTTTTAACGGAGCACTGTTCAGCTTTCTCTCTGGCTTATGGTGGTTTCAGGGATGGAACATGGAACTTCAGAGCCTCCGGCATAGAAGTCTTCTGCAGAACCATTTTGCTACCTCTCCCCACCCTTTTCCCCCAGCTTAGTATTAGTATCCTGCCCCAGGGAGGGGAGTTGACACAGGGGGTGACACAGGGTGGATTCCTGGCATTCATCAGGAGTAGCAATTCCTGAGGAACTTGTGTGTCTTGGACACTGTTAGAGAGCCCAATCTCATTTAGCCCTTACCTCAACCTCGAACATAAGGACAATTTCACAGACCAGAAAACTGAAGCCCAGGAAGAACACTATGCTTGCCCAAGCTCACACAGCAGTGGAGGAATGGGACTCAAACCCAGGTTGAAGTCCATGGCCCAGACTTTCCCCTCCATGTCTAGCTGCTTCTTCAGAAGGTGGAGTCAGGTGGGCAATATGTGACGGTTCCCACAGCCCTAGTGCCCCAGTCAACCCCCTCACCCGCTGTCTCAGCATCTTCCTGTCACGTCTCTGGCGTAGTAGCTGTCGGGTCCTCAGGAAGGCTACCTCCGTTCTCTCCCAGTCATTGCCGAAGCCCACCCGTTTCTGCCCTCGCTCCTCCAGCTCCACGGTGGAAGTCTGGCGCCTCAGCTTGGCCTCCCTGCAGAGAAAGAGGCAGCCAGGCTGAGGACTGGGCCTAGGCAGCAGGCATCCCAGCTACTTTCACTACATACCCAAGATTACCAGTTGGATTTAAACTTCTTTAAGACAAAAATGACTTTTTCATGTTCTCTTGCTTGCCAAATGCCCAAAATGAACTCAGTTACTATAGGTGCAAAACAGATAATCTTTTTGATGGAGTAGAGAGATAGATATAGAGACAGAGAAGCACCCATGAAGCGTCCCCTTTGCATGATGCTCCTATCTGGTGGCTAGGGGTGAGAACCCAAGTCCTTGAGCATGGTAAAGCATGCACTCTATCCTAGTCCCCATAACAGATACCTTTGATAGGGTATTGTTGCAAGGTTTATTCATGACTCCTAGCTCTTGTTTTTACAATAGCCAAGTGGACAAGCATTTGTGCCATTTCACAGGGCAGGGGTCTGAGGTTCTGGAACCAGTTTCAGCCAGCTAAATAGGGACCAGGATATGGCCTTCTGATCTTGGGTCTTGGATCTGAAATATGGGTCTTTTTACTGGACCCTTTCCCTCCAGCCCCCATCTTCCCACTGAGTGAAATCCTGTGGTGAAGTGGCTGTCATCCCCCTCCCTGTGGTGGACTGCCTTTCACTGCTGCCTGTGGACCCACCCAGAGTGTGGTGTCATGGGGGTGTAGTAAGAGAGCCCTGGACTTGACCCAGGGTTTAGCTCTTTTTTTGAAGGTCACCTCACTTACCGAGATGTCTCTGAGGAGGCCGTAAGAGCCAGGGCTGCTGCCAGGGCATAGTCAGCTGAGCTGAACCTGTACTCTTCATCACTGTCCAGAAAAGGGTGTTAATAGCTCCTGTGGGGCTGGCTGCAAAGTGGGCAGGAGGGTCCCTGCAATTAAGACTACAGCTACCCACCTCTCAGCCTCAGGATGCCTTGGGCAAGGTTATACCTCCCTCCTCCAACTGGGGTCAGAAAGTAAGGTCATGCCTCCCCATTATGAGTGGGGTCTTCTGATAGCAAAGTTTCCCTCAGACTGGGGATCTGGAGGGTAGGACAGAGGCCAGGTCATGGGGGGGCCCTGATCTTTACCTGCTGCGGTAGGTCCTCCTCTGAATGGAGGAGCCCATATGTAGGCTGTGCTGCCTCTCCTCCTTCTGTTCTTCCTCCTGGTAGTGTTCCAGTCTGTGGACCTCCACAGCCTGGGGGGGGCGGGGCTCTCCCACGTTTCCAGGGCTGTGTGGCAGAGTCATGGCTGCAGGAATGACAACCTGGCAAACCAAAGCATGAGGTCACTTTTCTTGGTATCTTCCCAGCAACTCATAGCTAGGGCCTCCCAGCATCACTGGGAGGGAGGTAGACTTGGCCAAGTTTGCAGACACAGGCAACCACTCCCCACTTTTGTCTCACCTTGGAACAGAGTCATACAGCCAGAGATGGGCCCTGGCTTCCATCTGCAGCTCTGTTTTTGTGACCTGGGGCCAAGTCTTCCTTTCTCAGGGCCTGAACTTTGCAGTTCATGAGCTAGTGAACACTGTGATGATCAATGACAATTCTGTGACATAAGATGGCAGACAGGAGTGAGCAAGGAGACTGCCACCTCAACTCAGTATTGTCTGTTCCTACTTCTACCAAGGGGCCTGCTGGCAGCACTTGGATAATCATTTTTCTGAATCCAGAGGAGCTGGGCCTGCAGCCTCACCAGCAATACTTGGCAAAAGGGTTGGGGTTGGGGGTAGGCTCTTGTGAGGTATTAGGGGGCTCAAGCTGCTGAGGGTCAGTCTCAGTGGGTATCCGCTTCCTCCAGCGCCTAAAAGTTTACTTCTTTTGCATGTCCACAAGGCAGGCCACATTACTGAGGTCTTAGCCAGCACCAAGAGCCACCACTAAAGCTTCTGAGGCCTCTTGGTAATCCCTTAGCTGAGTCTAACAAGAATTACCCTTGGGACCTTTCAGAGAATGAGGTTCTGCCTGCTGCAAGAGAATGACCACCTCCTAGTTCTGCTCCTTGCTCCTCACAGCTCATGAGGCCAGCAGCAGGGTACCAAATGAGCAGGGGAATATTCCTGGGACTCTGGAACCTTGGCCCCTACAGCTGAGGGTTAATGTTCCCTGCACTGACCACTGGCTCCCTTCCCTGATGCTCTGTTTCTGATTAGCACAGCTGGTTAGGCCTGGCACTCACCCCCTAATCTCCTTGGCCTCCTGTAGCCAGACCCCCTGGTTTGAGAGGATGAGCCATCCTTTCTTTTTAAAGCACTGACTGAGCCCGGGATTAAGCAGCAAGGAGCACAGCCTCCCCTGCCCTCTTCCCTGGACACTGTGTACTGCTGTTGTGTGTGTGTGTGTACTTGTGCAGTTCACAGGAGGGGGGAGATTGACAGTGTATGGGTCAGGATGGAAAACTGCTCCCCCACACCCTGAACCAGAGGTCCTGCTGTGTGGTCTTTTCAGTCAGTCCCACTTCCTCTCCAGCCCCACATGCTTTCTCCTGTTCCCTTTCTGAGTGAGGGGGCTGCAGGAAGGAAGTGCTTGGAGGCTGAGTGATCCAGTGATTCTGCCTGAGAGCAGAAGGCTAGTTGTATGAGCAAAGCACAGTATAGTCTGTCTCTGTCTGTCCGTCGGTCTTTCTAGGCTAAAATATGTGCCAGCTTCTGAGAGGCTGTAGTTCTGACCCTGCTACCAAGGACCCTTGGCAACTCCCTGCCAGCTAGGCCTTGGAAAATCTGTCAGCAAACTCAGGCTGGGCAACCTGGTCCTGAGGATTGGTTCCTTCCTTTGACTGGAAGGCCCTGCTCATAGCTCTAGGTTTGCGGGGCTCACTTGCTTACTCCAGACCCCAAGGATTACTGCTTCATTGAAGAAATCCCTCCAAGTCTGCTTGTATCTTTCAGATTACAGAGGGCTCAGAGACCCCAAGTCAAACAGAACAGTAGGATAGATGGGTAGGGGTTTTGAAGACGCTCCCATTTTTACTTGTGATGCTGACCAAGTCAATGTCTGCTTTCCTTTTCTAACCACCCATGTGTCTCTGGTTCTTTGTCTGTCTACACACACACACACACACACACACACACACACACACACACACACACACACACACACACTCACACACACACACACACACACACACACACCCTCACTCACAGACATACACACACACACACACACACACTCACACACTCTCTCTCTCTCTCTCTCACCCTCCTCCCCAGTGAAAACAGAGGGTCTCATTTCTGGAGCTGATCCCCTCCTTCTGCCAAGCCCTAGACGACACTCACAGAAACAGCCGTGTCCACTCAGGAGTCTGGAGAGAAGTCCAGAGGATGAGTGAGGTTTCCTAAAGAAATGGTCTCCTCTGGCTCTGGGCTCAACAAGTACTGAAGGAAGAATGTGGCCTGGAGCCTGTGCAGGCTTTAAATAGAGCAGCTGAAACTGTGTGATGACAATGGATGGAGACTATGAAAAGGGGCGGGGGGGGGGGGTAAGGGGAGGGCCGTTCTGTCCTTCCAGCATTGCTTGGGCTGTGGCAACAGGTGGAGCTGTTTCTGTCTCCAGCCAGCTGGGCATAGGGTTCCTTCTACTCCACTCAGCTCGATCCACTCTGCCAACTCCAGCCCCTAGTGAAGTGGAAAGAAGGTAATGACCCAATCCTGGCTGTGTGGAAGGCAAAGAAGGGGTGAATTCACCAGCTGCTGGGCCTCCTGATCTAAATCCTCTCCCCATTGACTGAGTGCCTTTGGGAAGTCACTACCCAGCGTGTTGGGTCTGAGTCCTCTTCTGAAATGGGTAGTGAGCTTGGGCACCCAAACTTCATGAAGATACGGAGGGAAGGAGGCTTAAAAATTGGCCTCTCATGTTAAGATTTCATCACTGGCTGGAAAGAACGTTTGTGGTTTCTCATCTCTGGACCTTCTCCCATAGCTCTGACCCAGGGTGTCCCTGCCAGGGTCAAGTGTGGGTGGGGCTGGCATGGGCAGGAGACAAGGGGTGGGAAGGGGATGCCAGGTCCAGATGCTAGGGACTGCAGATAGGTCACTGCGGGCTCCTACTTTCTAGCCTTTGCCACATTCCTTCTCCCATCTCAACATATTCACTCATACCTGCCTTTTACCAGGTCTAGGGGACAGGAGGATGAGGAAGGGAATAAGACCAAAGTGATCTAGTGGCTGGGGAGGTGGCCCAGTGACAGAGAACATACTTTGCATGTGTGAGGCCTTGGGTTCAATCCCTGGAATTGCATATAACAGCAGCATGGCTCTCTGCTCTCTTTTCATTTCTCAATAATAATGGGAAAATGAGTAATGTGAGTTCAAGAAATACCTCCCTATATAGGGTGCATGCTTGCCATGCACACAGCCCAAGTTTGAGCCCTGGGACCATATGGGGGTAATATGGCACTGGGGGAAGCTCTGGTGCTGTGGTTACAAGAGAGGGGAAAGGGAGATAAGGAAGACACACCTGAACTAGGTATTGGGGGTGAGCAGGTCGGGGAAGGCTATGCCAGCTGAAGTCCAGAAAGAACAGCTTCTCACACTGTCCTCCAGCGTACAATGTTTGGCTTCTCAATCTTTTTGGAGAGAAAGGGAAAGAGGAAGAAGGGACAGAGGGGAAGAGGATGACAGAAGAGAAGACCTAAGTCACATAAATGAGATAATTTCTTTTTTAAAATGTAAGTCCCAGGGTCCTGAGCAGAAGTGATACTACTGCTAGTCTGTCCTTTTGACCACTAGCCCCATTTCCCCCTCATTGTTTTATTTCATAGAGACAGAGAAGACAGGAAGAAATAGACATGGAAAGAGGAGAAGCCCGGTGTCTACAGTGTTTCCATGTGGTGCTGGAACTCAAACTCATAGTCTTATGCACAGCATAGTATGTAATCTGCTGGTTGAGCCATCTCTCAGCTACACCAGGAAATTCTTTAACCAAAATCTCAAATGGTGGGGGTAGGTATGGGGTAGGGGTCAAGGAGGGTTCAGTCTTTTGCTCTATTTGAAAACAGTCCCAGGTGTATTCCTTCTTCTCCTCCTTCCTCCCTGGCTATAGTGCTAACAACATCTTGGCGGGGGGGGGGGGGGGGAGAGAACACAGTAGCCACTAGGATCCACAGTTACACATTCAGGAGTAAATTTGCATTTATAGCAAAGATAGGCAAACAGCCAATCCAGTTTAAAACAGACACATAAACTGACTCTGGGTCCATCTTTCCTACTAAGGCAGCCTGGTGAAGGTGCCACAGGTCCTTGTTGTCTGTATCAGTTGACTTTTGGTCAGTGGGGATGGTGCTAGCCTCAAGGTAAAAGCAGAGAAGATTCTGTTAAACCACGTGAATGATTCTGCACAGGCCCTAGCCTCCAGGAGATATTTGCTCAGTGAGATCCCCAGAAAGAACCTGAGGACTCTGAGGGCACTGAGAAATTTCTTTTGCCCCCTTTGCAGACAAAACACTGATCCACCATTTGTGGAGTTTCTCTGGCATCACGATGCTCTCATGGGTTGTGGGGTTCACCCATGGTAAGGCACATGCTCTACTGAATGAGTTATCTTCCAGACACTAAGGGCGCCTCTTTGAATACTGATTTAACTATGACTGTCCAGAACCTCCACACCACTGTTTTTTTTTTTTTTTTTTTAAAGAATTTCCTTATTTATTCATGAGAAAGACAGGAGGAGAGAAAGAAAGAACCAGACATCTGGTACATGTGGCAGGGAGCTGAAATCAGGACCTCATGATTGAGAATGCAACACTTTATCCACTGCGCCACTTCCTGGACCACTGTTTTTGTTTTTTTCAAACAGCCACCAAACTGTTTTTGGCTGGTGCCTCCACCTGGTGGCCATATGGAGAACTGCCTAGTTCAATGTTTTACCTTACTCCCTCCTTTCCCCAGTCCTAGTCTCCCTTCCCAGCTTCTAATACTTCAGCTAATTCCACTTGCTGTTGTCCTCATACTTGGAGGTTAAAGTGTATCTTCCTTATGCTCCTTCAGTGTGGAAGCGGGTTTAAGCAGAGTAAAGGTGGAGCAGTGGCAAGGTGCTCCACAGCTATGTCCCACCTAGCCCTAGCAGGGACTGTCTGTATCGCTCTGGTCATTCCTGCCTCTATATTGTTGCTTCTGTCCCACTTTCTGGAAGACAGGGTGGAGAGCAGCCTTGGTGATAACATCTGGCTAGAATCTCCTTATCCAGGCTGACACCCAGAGACAGTGAGGAAGAAGACCCAGTCCTTTGGAACCCTGGAGGACACCCTGTCTTGGGATCAATCCTAGTTTCTGGGTGGAAACTCAGACACCCTCCATAAATTTCAGGGCTGAAGCCTTGGAAGGCCAAGAGTTGGCTGGTTTCATTTCCTTGCAGTTGCCTCATGCCATCTAGGGTCATATGGGGGGTGGGGAGAGACAACTCTAGGGAGGTGATTTGAGATGATGGCCAGAGAAACTGTTGATATAAAGGCATTGTTCCCTTCACTTGCCTGAAGGAATCAGACAAAGGAATAAACCAAAGGAGTTTATTAAACATCCAGACTCCCCAGGAACAAAGGATTTAGCAAGTTTAAGGAGGGGCTGGGGAGGAAGCTATATTTCTAGCAATAGAATCTTCCCAGGGAATTCTAACTGGGGCAAATAACTTCTCTGAGGCACATTTTCCTCCTCTGCACAAACAAGTAATGCAATCTATCACAGAAAGTTAACACAAGGAGCAGCGATAAAGCACAGAAACTGCCCAGCTGCATGGCTGCCTTCCTCCTCCTCTTTCTTTTCACATATGGTACTACCATTCCTGACCTAAGCGCTGCTGTGCCTTGGACACAGACAATGCCTTGGGGATTCATCTTTCTCTGAGCCAGGTGGGGCCAGACTGTTAGGATTCTTGCTGGTGGGGTCAAGACCTAGGACTCTCAGGGGTGCCAAGGCCCCAGACCAGTCCCCGGGGCCTCAGACATTCTTCCCCCGGAAAGTTTCTGCTGAATATGCAGCCCTAGGGTCCCTGCCTGGGAGACTGTTGACCCGAGGTGCCATGTAGCCTGGTGCCTGGCCCTCACCGGGGACAAGGCCAGCCTGAGGAGGTCACAGGACTCAGTCATTTGCCTCCCTCCCCAGGCACTCAGGCTCCACCCTTGAGGAGTCATGGAGGACTTGGAACATTAGTCACTTCATGGAGCTTGAAGAGCTTTGTGGCACGTGAATTGGAAGAGAATTATGACTTTTGATAAAAACCTCTGTGACTCCCTGCCCTACTTACCTGGTGAGAATAGTCCTGCTGTTAAGCTGTTTTTCATTACTGAACAAGGTGAAGATGGCCAACCTTTAGCCAAGTTTATCCCAAGTGACATAAAGCAGATTTGTTCTCAAATCTGTGTGTGTGTGTGTGTGTGTGTGTGTGTGTGTTTGTGGTGGTGGTGGTGGGGTACCATTAGGGTCAACCTAGTGGCTGCTGAGGGAGGGTGTACAGAAAAAGCTGGGGTGCTCAGGGCGGCTCATAATCCCTTCACCAGGGAGATATTGGTTTATTGACCCTGGAGGGATGTTAAATATTAGTTATAAACAGATAAGAACACCACCACCTGGTACTGGGGAGGGAGGGGGAAGGAAGAAGCTGAGGGCATATCTGGGTACAGTGGAAGGAGGACACTGTGTACTCCATAAGGGCCCACTGAGGTCATGGGACTTTGATCTTGCTAGAAATACTCAGAAGGGACTTTGGGAAAGCATGGTGGGGCCATCTAGCTCCCAGCAACCCCACTGCGGGGTCCTCCCCTCCTTATGTCCCATTAGACTCAGTCTCCAAGCATTCACAAGGGTGCGGAACATTCCTTCTCTTGATGAGGTCCGAAAGGGCTAGGTGTGGGCTGCAGCTATGTCAGTCTCAGGAGGTGGCCATTGGGTTTGCCTCCTTTCTGCCTCTGTTTCTACATCATCTCAGATGCAAATAGTGCAAAGTGTTTGACAGCACTCTGAAAGCACAGATCAAGGGATACTAGGGACCGCCTATGGTGGGGTGTGGAGGAGGCAGACTTGGGGGTTCCAAGTGAGTAGGCCCACTGGGAATATCATCAGGAACTGGCCTTCCCACCCCTTCCCCCCAGCCTCCACTTCAGGGAGAAGGCTCCAGTTGTTTCTGGACCCTGTTTCCAGAACACCCTATAACTCCTTCCCTTGCCCTCTAGCTGAAACTGGAACATAGAGCCCATCAGAAAATACTTGTTCCCAACCCCTCATGAACACAGGATTAGAGTGGAGGTGCACCTCCTTTGTTGCCTGATTACAAATTCACAAGAGCAGGGTGCTGGCAAGATTCTAAGCTGGGAAGATGCCTGCTTTGCCATGCCTGGGATCCAAGTTTGAGCCTGGCTCCTACTGCACTGGGACAAGTTTTAGTGCTGTGGATTCTCCCCCACACTCCGCCTCTCTGTTTCTCTCTTTCTGTCTTAAAATGCCAGTCTGGAGTCATAAAGCACTGGTGAGAATAGAAAAAATATCATAAGAAGAGACATCTATTAATTCTTGGGCACTGCCCATGTACTAGGCACTATTAAGCCTTCTATAGACATTTAATTTCCTCTTCACCAACCCCATGAAGTAGGGATTGTCCCCAACTCTACAGAGGAGGAAACAGAGGATGTGATCGGTGATTCATTTACTTGAGGTCACCTCGCTGTAAGTGCTAAAGCTGGAATTTGGTCCCACCTGGGCTGAAGCTCAAGCTGACTTTCCAAAGTTGTGAATTTAGTTCAGTTCATGATTGTGGCTCCTTCTGGGGCTGCATGGTCCCAGGTTCCTTTCAAGCCCAGGTCTTAGGGGAGGCTCTGAAACTTCTGTCTCTAGAAATGATTTCTGGCTCTTTCCTCCACATGGGCACTGCTTTCTTTGGGGACAACACCTTCAAAGAAGAATGGAGTTGTATGGGTGTAGTTTGATTGAGATGGAAGCTCTAGGTGGGGTTGTGCCCCAGACTGCGCCTCCCACACTCCTCCCTGGAGTCATGCCTGTGCCGCCTCTGGCCTTGGCAGAAGCACAGGTTGTGCTGGTTCTGCCCAATCTGCTCTGCCATGTCTTTTTCCATCCTCCTTTCTCCACTTTGGGGAATCACAGAAGAGATAGGAGCTTCCGTAGGACTTGATTATGAAACTGTCCACAAGTGAGGAGAAGAGAGAGGTTAGCTCCTGTGAAATTCCAAGTTTGGGCAGAACCTTGATCTTCCAGAAGTCTCTGGCATTAACTCTTTGCCCTTTGTGGGTTGGTCCTGCTCCTCGAAGTTCTGCACACATGAGCTCATTGCATAAGCTCAAGCACATACACACGATGCCTGCCTACGGCTCCTCTGGCTGGAGGCCTTTCTGGGCCTGTTCCTCCCATGAACACTCACCCTTGGCAGGGACCAGGGACCTCTTTTGCTCAAGGGCACTCAACAAGGGCTAGGCTTAGAGGGCTGCATGGTTGGTTGTGGTTGTGCCAGTCATAGTTGTGAGGCTGGGTGGATGCAGAGAGGGAGCCCTGGCCCTGCCCAGTTCTCTGCTCAGGATTCCCACTGCACAGTCAATGCCAGGTCTCTGAAAACAAAGTCCACCTCTGCTTGTGGCTCTACTTCTGAGTCCTGACAGTCTAGACTCTTGGCTTTAGTTTCGGACACTAGCCCCTCATCCTTGGGACACATGATGGAGTCAAGTAGGCCCCAGGAACTTGGACCCTGGTTTGTGGGGGAACATGGGAGGGAAGCAGTCTGCGGAAGGAGGGACATGGGCTGGCCTTCGATCTGGACAGAAGAGAGGAGAGGCAGCTGGCCCTTTAGGTAGTCCGGAGTCCCTGGATCCTCTCTATGTAACAGATTTGGATCCTTGTGACTTTCCAGATGCCGGTAGGAGAATTTTGCTTCTTGGAGCTCTTCTGAAGCCAGATAACTTACCTCCTTCAGAGAAGGGCCACCTGGAACGTAGCTGCCTGCAGGTGCTTCTTGCAAAAGCTGACCTTCAGACCCAAGGTGTTTGGGACTGCAGAGTGTCATAGGTGGAGAGTCTGTGCCAGAACCTTCCATGCACACCCCATAGGAAGGAGGCCAGGTGTCCAGAGTGGCCTGAGGCATGTAGGAAGGAGGCTGTACTTCAGGATGGGGCTGTGGCTTGTAGAATGAGGGCTTAGCTTTGGAGGTTACCTGAGGTGCATAGGATGGGGGGCTGACCTCAGTGGCAGCTTGGGGGGCATAGGACAGTGAGGACAGGGTCTGGTGAGGTGGCATTCTGGCAGGCTGAAGGATAGAGCTGTCCAACTGCCCAAGGTAGGTGGTCTCAGACAGGCTGTGCAGCTGTGGGGCTCCCAGGGGCTCCCTGGGCAGAGAGACCTGAACTTGGGAATACTGGACCGGCTGTGCCAAATTGCTGGAGCTGCTGAGCTCAAAGACAGGGATCAGGACATGCTCCTGGATGAACCGCAGAGGCTGGAAGGTCAGCACAGGCTGGATGTTCTGTGCAAGGACAACATTCTACCATTAGGACCTGCTCTATGCACCTTGAGGGGACACTGGACAGTGAAGTTCCCCATGGAAGGCTGAGGAAGGGGCAGACTGTCAGGGGGGTGTTAGAGATACACACACTCCATGTTCCCTTTGCTTCCCGGGGATTCCTCTAAATTCTGGATTCTCAGTGAAGGGAAAGGCCCAGCCCTTTTTTTGAGGGCCACTTCTAAAGTCTGGACTATCACTGGGAGAACTTTTGGCTGAAATTTTACTAGGAGATAGGCCATACAGGAAGCAGATGAATCAGACTTGGGGTTACCTCAGGATATGGTCTCTATATGGGAGCTTACATTATTCTTGGCACACCAAGAACAATGCAGGTGGCAAGATGGGACAAGATGGGGAGCAAGGGAAGGCCAGGACATGGATCATTGGATTTGAACCTTGAGAGAAATGTCCTGAAGTACTTTTGTCCCTTTGAAGGGTGCAAGCCAACTCCCTGAACCCCAGACAGCTCAATGGGGTGGGGGTGCTGCCTGGGGCCCTCTCCTCTAGCAGAACCACAGAGATGGTGGTCAGTTCAGGGCTGTTGATGTAGCTTGCATGAGACTTTATATTTAAAGGGCCAGGTGGTAGCACACCTGGTTTAGTGCACAGATTACCATGAATAAGGACCCAGGTTCAAAGCCCTAGGGTGCTTCCCATCTGTGGGGGAAAGCTTCACTAGTGGCTGCAGGTGTCTCTCTCTCTCCCTCCCTCTCTTTCTCCCCTCCCATCTTAATTTCTGTCATAGCAATTTAAACAAATATTTATTTATTAGAAAAGACTTTATATTAAATAGTTGTTGACAATTAAGAATTGGGAGATTTGGGGTGGGGAGAGAGCATAATGATTATGTAAAAGATTATTATGTTCAAGTATCTATGGTCCCAGGTACAATCCCCAGTGTCATCATAAGCCAAAGCTGAGTAGAGCTCTAGTTAACAAAAGAAAAATAAATTGGGCGATTTCCCATTGCAGTCTGAACTTTCTGACTTCTCTTGAAAACAATCTGGTGGCACTGGGCCTCACCCCCAGTTGGCAGTACTCAGCTGCCTGTTTGGATAGGACATGTTCTCTGCAGCTTATCTTGGTGTCTGCTGATCTTCAGACCCCTGCAGTGCCTTGCTCTCTTAGGTCCTACATCACCTGTCTGGTCCTGAGCACTGTGATGCAAAATCAATCCTGCTGTTTCTGATCACCTGTCCTTCTCCAGTCCACCCAGAGAGTTGCTGGGTCATGCCTCCATCAGATTTCATTGGAGCAATGAGGCCTAATAGTATGCTTTGTGTGGGGATTCCTGCTCTTCCAGGAGAGCAAGGGGTCCCTGAGACAAGCCATCTGCTGGAGGCCTTGGAGCCCTTGGAGCCCTTGTGGGCCCTTTCCTCTTGTCATGATACTCACCAGGGAGTTGGGAGGTGAAGGTGGCTTGGTGACATATCTATAGCTTAGGTAGCAGAGCACTGCAACCAGAAAACCCATGAAGAACAGGAAGGCACCTGAGAAGGAGTAGGTCCATGCCGGGTCTAGATGAACAAAGGGACAGAGCAGAGACAGTGAGGTTGAGATCCCACCTGGCCCTGAGCCTAAGTATGGGTGCTACAACTTGGGACTTCCCTTCACCTGTCCTCCTGAGTTAGACTTGGGAAGGTATCTCTTCCCCCATTATTTGGGGTGTGGAAATCTAGGTAAGAGCACCAATGGAAGCCACATACTAGATGCTCAGAATTCATAAACAAGCTTTTTACAGTTAAATGAAATATATTCTACACTACCTTCTCATCAACATAAGTCCTTTTTATAGACTCCTTAGGGTAAATTGTACTGAAATGTGGAGGTACAGAGAGCACTCACCTAACTTTATCCTATACTGCTGAGCTATGAGATCTCCAGTCAAGCTCATCCAATACTCCCCCACCCCTGGCCAACCCCAAATTGTCACCCCATGGTCACTTTGGCCAAGGATCTCCACAGTAGCAGAGTATCTGGCCCCAGGAACTGGGATATAAGGAGGAGGTGTGCCCAGGCTGGGCACAGACTAGGGGCATTTGTACAAGGAGTTTTGGAATCACTGGTACTCAGTGTGCAGTCTAGCAGAGAGGCTTCAGACTTGACAAGGACTGTCCACTTAGATGTAAAGACTCTTTGTATGGTGAAGGCCATGGTCAGAGCAGAAACAGAGAGAGACTCTAAAGTCTCAGGTGCTCAGCTAAGGGTCCCTCTTGCCTGAGTCTGAGGTTCCGCTGTTCTGGCAGGGGATATAGGGCAGAGGCAGAGGGAGAAGGGAAGGTAGGGTATACAGCTACCCAAAGGAAGTAAGAAAACGAAGAGTGCAATAGCTGCAAAGAATGCTGCAAAGTGGTGGTCAGAATTTAGTGAACTTAACTGTGAACCTAACCAGGTTCACTGACCTGTTGCTATGTGATCATGAGCAAATTGCTTAATTTCTCTGAGCCAAAACTCCTCCCATGTCACATGGAAATGACTCTTCCTAGCTTGCAGGATTGTTGTAAAGATGAAAGGGGACTGTATATGTAGATTATTTACATAGTGGCTTGACAATGTAGTAGATGCTTAATAAATGGTAAGGATGAGTACTAATATGCTTTATTTGGAAAGATAAAGTTCCTTCTGTATGCCAGAAATAAATAACCCTTAAAAACATGAGTTATTACTACAGCAACAAAACAACAAAGGCAACAAAAGGGAAAATAAATAAATATTAAAAAATATTTTTTAAAAACATGAGTTATATAAAAGTAGCTACAGCCCTAGAGGGGAAATGACACCACATGGGGGCTTGACACTGGTGCACCTAGCAGAGTGCACATGTTATCCTGTTTGACAACCTGGGTTCAAGTCCCCAGTCCTACCAGCATGGGGGAAGCTTCAGGAGTGGTGGGGTAGTGCTATAGGTATCTCTTCTTTCCCTTCTTCTCTCTCTCTCTCTGCCTCTCATGCTATATCAAACAAACAAACAAAAAAAAAAAGAGAAGGGGGAGAGAGAGAGAGAGAGAGAGAGAGAGAGAGAGGGAGAGAGAGACCTATTGGGAGTGGTGGGGTTATGCAGGCACTGAAGCCCCAAATGATAAACCTGTTGGAAAAAAAACAAGGAAAGAAAGGAAGAAAGAAAAGAAATGGTACCACATCAAGAACTAGATCAGGCAAGGCCCAGCCAACAGAAAGGTGAAGACAGTCTCCTCTCCCGGATCAACTAGGAATACCAAAGGAGACCACCCGGACCGAAACAAGACAGGACTAGAATGACCACAGAAACCCAGTAAATCACCCGTGAGTACAAACACGCGTGGCTGGTAACAGAGAGGAGAGAGGGGCCTAAGGAGAGATTAAGTGACTGCTAACAGTTCGACAGTTTGTCAGTGGAGACACCACCTCCAGTCTGCTCCACCAACAAGGGGACAGCTGAAGGGAGGAAAGGACTCCCCAGAGACTCACCAAGTACAACTCTGAGTCTCCATTGCTATTACCCTCAGAATCTGGAGCAGCAACAGGGAGGGCACAGAGATCTAACCGGGAAACTCAGGAGAAGACCTATACCTCGGTGGCATAGCTGAAGGGCTGTGAAAGTCTCTTTGCATAACCACTGGATTATCTCTGCCACACCCTGCTTTATCTCTTGGTCAACAGTCATTGATTAAGCCAAGAAGCCTATTGATAGTTTAAAAGCCCTCAGGCTACCATAGCCTACAGGGGAAAAAAAAAGGCTTTTACACCACTGAACTCCAACTCAGGGATTGAAAAAACTGTTAACTTATATAAAATGGTTAAAACAACAAGAAAAAATAATGGAGACTCGAACCAGGACAAGAGTCCAGCTAAAAGTCCTCCAGAGGGCGAAGCACAAAACAACGAGTTCAACATCCAAACATTAGCTAAGGAAATAATAACAGGAGTGAGTAAAGAATTTGAAAAAATTGTAATCAGAACTGCAGGAACAACAAATGAGAATATGGAAGAAAATTCTAATAATCTCATGGTTATTAGAGAGCTGAAAGCTGAAATGGCTGAGCTAAGAAGGCAACTAGCTGAACAAGCTAAAACAGTATCAGAGCAGGGCAACAAAATAGATGAACTCCAGAAAGCAGTAGAGGGCAGAGAGAATAGAATCAATGAGGCTGAAGACAGAATTAGCAAGATTGAGGATGAATTAGAGACAACTAAAGAAGAAGTAAGAGACCTCAAAAAGAGATTAAGAGATGCTGAAAACAACAACAGAGTCCTATGGGATGACTTCAAAAGAAACAATATACGCATTATTGGCTTACCAGAGGAAGAAAGAGAAGGGGAGGAAGAAAGCGTTCTCCAGGCCATAATAGCTGAAAATTTCTCTAGTCTAGACAACACCAAAGACATAAAGATTCAAGAAGCCCAGAGGGTCCCAAACAGAATTAACCCAGACCTAAAGACACCAAGACATGTCATACTTAGATTGGAAAGGAATAAGGATAAAGAAAGGATGCTGAAGGCTGCAAGAGAAAAACAAAGAGTCACCTACAAAGGAAAACCCATAAGATTAGCAGCAGACTTCTCCATACAAACACTACAGGCCAGAAGAGAATGGCAAGATATCTATCGAGTGCTCAATGAGAAAGGCTTTCAGCCAAGAATACTATATCCTGCTAGATTGTCATTCAGACTAGATGGAAGCATCAAAACCTTCTCAGACAAGCAACAGTTGAAGGAAGCAACCATCACCAAGCCTGCCTTGAAAGAAGTTCTGAAAGGTTTCCTATAAACAACCAGACCACCACAAATAGAACATATATCAAAACACTCTAAAACTCTACAAGAATGGCGTTAAAATATCTTCAATCTTTGATATCAATAAATGTGAATGGCCTGAATTCACCTATTAAAAGACACAGAGTAGGAAGATGGATCAGAAAACACAACCCAACAATATGTTGTCTACAGGAAACTCACCTAACGCAACAAGACAAACACAGACTTAAAGTGAAAGGATGGAAAACTATCATACAAGTCAATGGCCCACAAAAAAGGGCAGGAACAGCTATTCTCATATCTGACATGATAGACTTGAAAATAGATAAGATTAAAAAAGATAGGAATGGACACTACTTAATGCTCAGAGGATCAGTCAATCAAGAGGACTTAACAATTATTAATATCTATGCACCCAATGAGAAGCCATCTAAATACATCAGACTTCTACTGAAAGAGCTACAGAAATATATTAACAGTAACACAATCATAGTAGGGGACTTCAACACCCCACTATCTCAACTTGACAGATCATCCAGGAAGAAAATCAGTAAAGACATAAGGGAGCTAAATGAAGAGATAGATAAACTAGAACTATTGGACATTTTCAGAGTCATTCATCCCAAGAAACTGGAATACACATTTTACTAAATTCCACATGGATCATTCTCAAGGATAGACCATATGTTAGGCCACAAAGACAGCATCAGCCAATTCAAGAGCACTGAAATCATCCCAAGCATCTTCTCAGACCACAGTGGAATTAAACTAATACTTAACAATCAACAAAAGATTAGTAACAGTCCCAAAATGTGGAAGCTCAACAGTACACTTCTTAACAACTTCTGGGTCAAAGAGGAAATCAAGGAAGAAATCAAAATGTTTCGAGAGTTCAATGAAAATGAAGACACAAGCTATCACAATATTTGGGACACAGCTAAAGCAGTCCTAAGAGGGAAGTTCATAGCTATACAAGCACACATTAGGAAACAAGAAAAGGCACAAATAAACAGCCTGATTGCACATCTTAAAGACCTAGAAGAAGAACAACAAAGGAACCCTAAAGCAACCAGAAGGACAGAAATTACTAAAGTTAGGGCAGAAATAAATAACATTGAGAATAGGAAAACCATACAAAAGATCAATGAAAGTAAATGTTGGTTCTTCGAAAGAGTAAACAAAATCGACAAACCTTTAGCCAGACTCACAAAACAAAAAAGGGAGAAGACCCAAATAAATCGGATAGTAAATGAAAGAGGAGATATCACAACATACACTGCAGAAATTCAACATATCATGCGAGGCTTCTATGAACAACTATATGCCACCAAGTTAGAGAACCTGGAAGAAATGAATGATTTCCTAGATACCTACCAACTTCCAAAACTAAGTAAAGAGGAAGTGGATAACATGAACAGGCCCATCACAGCTAATGAAATTGAAACAGTTATCAAAAATCTTCCCAAAAATAAAAGTCCTGGACCAGATGGTTTTACAAATGAATTCTACAAAACTTTCAAAGAAGAACTAATACCTCTACTTTTAAAAGTCTTCCAGAAGATTGAAGACACTGGAATACTCCCTGCCAGCTTCTATGAAGCCAACATCACCCTGATACCAAAAGCAGACAGGGACACAACCAAAAAAGAAAACTACAGACCAATATCTCTGATGAACATAGATGCGAAAATATTGAACAAAATTCTAGCCAACTGGATACAGCAGTATATCAAAAAGATTGTTCATCATGACCAAGTGGGGTTTATCCCAGGCATGCAAGGTTGGTTTAATATACGTAAATCAATCAATGTGATCCACCACATCAACAAAAGCAAGACCAAAAACCACATGGTCATATCAATAGATGCAGAGAAAGCCTTTGACAAAATACAACATCCCTTTATGATCAAAACACTACAAAAAATAGGAATAGATGGAAAATTCCTGAAGATAGTGGAGTCTATATATAGCAAACCTACAGCCAACATCATACTCAATGGTGAAAAACTGGAAGCATTTCCCCTCAGATCAGGTACTAGACAGGGCTGCCCACTATCACCATTACTATTCAACATAGTGTTGGAAGTTCTTGCCATAGCAATCAGGCAGGAGCAAGGAATTAAAGGAATACAGATTGGAAGAGAAGAAGTCAAACTCTCCTTATTTGCAGATGACATGATAGTATACATGGAAAAACCTAAGGAATCTAGCAAGAAGCTTTTGGAAATCATCAGGCAATACAGTAATGTGTCAGGCTATAAAATTAATATTCAAAAGTCAGTGGCATTCCTCTATGCAAACACTAAGTTAGAAGAAATTGAAATCCAGAAATCAGTTCCTTTTTCTATAGCAACAAAAACAATAAAATATCTAGGAATAAACCTAACCAAAGAAGTGAAAGACTTGTATACTGAAAATTATGAGTCACTACTCAAAGAAATTGAAAAAGACACAAAGAAGTGGAAAGATATTCCATGCTCATGGGTTGGAAGAATTAACATCATCAAAATGAATATATTACCCAGAGCCATCTACAAATTTAATGCTATCCCCATCAAGATCCCAAGCACATTTTTTAGGAGAATAGAAAAAATGCTACAAATGTTTATCTGGAACCAGAAAAGACCTAGAATTGCCAAAACAATCTTGAGAAAAAAGAACAGAACCAGAGGCATCACATTGCCAGATCTCAAACTATATTATAGGGCCATTGTCATCAAAACTGCTTGGTACTGGAACATGAACAGACACACTGACCAGTGGAATAGAATTGAGAGCCCAGAAATGAGGCCCCACACCTATGGACATCTAATCTTTGACAAAGGGGCTCAGACTATTACGTGGGGAAAGCAGAGTCTCTTCAACAAATGGTGTTGGAAACAATGGGTTGAAACATGCAGAAGAATGAAGCTGAATCACTGTATTTCACCAAATACAAAAGTAAATTCCAAGTGGATCAAGGACTTGGATGTTAGACCAGAAACTATCAGATACTTAGAGGAAAATATTGGAAGAACTTTTTGCCGCATAAATTTTAAAGACATTTTCAATGAAACGAATCCAATTACAAGGAAGACTAAGGCAAGTATAAACCTATGGGACTACATCAAATTAAAAAGCTTCTTCACAGCAAAAGAAACCACTACCCAAATCAAGAGACCCCTCACAGAATGGGAGAAGATCTTTACATGCCATACATCAGATAAGAGTTTAATAACCAACATATATAAAGAGCTTACCAGACTCAACAACAAGACAACAAATAACCCCATCCAAAAATGGGGGGAGGAATTGGACAGAATATTCACCACAGAAGAGATCCAAAAGGCCGAGAAACACATGAAAAAATGCTCCAAGTCTCTGATTGTCAGAGAAATGCAAATCAAGACAACAATGAGATATCACTTCACTCCTGTGAGAATGTCACACATCAGAAAAGGTAACAGCAGCAAATGCTGGAGAGGATGTGGGGTCAAAGGAACCCTCCTGCACTGCTGGTGGGAATGTCAATTGGTCCAACCTCTGTGGAGAACAGTCTGGAGAACTCTCAGAAGGCTAGAAATGGACCTACCCTATGACCCTGCAATTCCCCTCCTGGGGATATATCCTAAGGAACCCAACACATCCATCCAAAAAGATCTGTGTACACATATGTTCTTGGCAGCACAATTTGTAATAGCCAAAACCTGGAAGCAACCCAGGTGTCCAACAGCAGATGAGTGGCTGAGCAAGTTGTGGTCTATATACACAATGGAATAATACTCAGCTGTAAAAAATGGGGACTTCACCGTTTTCAGCCGATCTTGGATGGACCTTGAAAAAATCATGTTGAGTGAAATAAGTCAGAAACAGAAGGATGAATATGGGATGATCTCACTCTCAGGCCGAAGTTGAAAAACAAGGTTAGAAAAGAAAACACAAGTCGAACCTGAAATGGAATTGGAGTATTACACCAAAGTAAAAGACTCTGGGGTGGGTGGGTGGGTGGGGAGAACACAGGTCCATGAAAAATGATGAATGAAATAGTGGGGTTTGTATTGCTAAATGGGAATCTGGGGAATGTTATGCATGTAAAAAAAAAAAAAAAGAAGTAGAAACGCAAAGCAGAAATTGACTGAGTTTGGAGTATGGCACCAAAGTAAGAAAGCAGAAGTATACTAGCGTTAGCAGTGAGTACCTCCCTAATAAAAATTAAAAAAAAAAAAAAGAAAGGTGAAGACAGGGTGGTCAGCCCATTGTTGAAAAGCAGGGAGGGGAGGGATAGGTCAGGAAGGGTGAGATTAATCTAATGTCATCATGCAGAGAGAGTCACAAATCTCATGTAAGCTTTTTCGAGTCCTTTTGCCAAGTTTTATTTTGGTCTCCTGAGTCAGCCTCTCCCCAGTAAGGCCATGCCCTGTGGCAGGGGTCAGAGATGCTGCTCTGCCAGCCTCATCTGATCCTAGGAATATTAATGCACTGGGAGTCCAGTGGAGAGGTCAGTCACTTGTGGACTGTTGGGCCTCTAATAAGCTTCTGAACTGGGACCTGCCCAGTGATGGTTCTCCCAGGCTGCAGTTACTCCTTAGAACAGGCTTTGAAGTTTTCAGGCCTCATTTTGTTACTGCAGCTCCAGCTATGCTCCCCCTACTTCTAAAAGGGAGGATTGGCCTGCTAGCTGACCCATATCTGTGAACTGCCTTCTGAGCCTCCTTATTCCTCATATGGTACCCCTCTTTCCACTATGCATTGAGCTGTGTCCAGCCCTCAAATTAAACTCTGATCTGAATGTTGGTGTGGTTGAACAGTAATCACCAGCTAGCATCATGGTCTGAACAGAATGGTTAAAATGGACCCACTGCTATCACTTTCCTTCTCCAGACCTGCTATTCTACGACACATCTATCTCTATGAAAACAGACACTAATAAAAATCATGGCATTTATGATGAGAGTTGGGTTACAATGTGCTAGAGCAAAGAGGCCTCACTTAGCAGGTGACTCAAGATGATTTCTATGAGTGGTGTAGTGGTGAGGATATTGTTTCCAATATTAAGCTGAGTCCCAGTTCTCACCAACTGTGCAACCTTGACCAAGGCACTTGACCACCCTTAGCATCAATGTCTTTACTTGTAAAGTGAGCATCTCAGTGGTACCTGCCTCATCAGTTGTTTACCAGTTCTGCACTTAGTCATGCCTGGTCCCAGCTTCGAACTGCAGAAATGCTGAATGCCACCACCACTGTCAGTAATATTAGTCTTTTTTAAAAATACATCTATTTTTAATATTTATTTATTTTCCCTTTTGTTGTCCTTGTTGTTTTTTATTGTTGTTGTAGTTATTATTTTTGTTGTTATTGATGTCATCATTGTTAGATAGGACAGAGAGAAATGGAGAGAGGAGGGGAAGGCAGAGAGGGAGAGAGACAGATAGACACCTGCAGACCTGCTTCACTGCCTGTGAAGCAACTCCTCTGCAGGTGGGGAGCCAGGGGCTCGAACCAGGATCCTTAGGCCAGTCCTTGTGCTTTGCACCACATATGCTTAACCCACTGCACTACTGCCCAACTCCCCAGTAATATTAGTCTTTGAGAGCTAGGAAGGGATCTTTTAAATCATGTCTACATAGAATATCTCACTCAGGTTGATATTAAAGTGAAATTACTTTGCCAGGATATGTGAGCATCTTGGTAGTAAGAGGAAATCGACATGAGCTGGAGGCTGGAGCTTCAATAGGTGCTTATCACAAGTGATTATCTGTTTGCAGATAAGCGAAGATTAATTCTGATAATATACTAATAGCCCTTTTATAGTTTCTTTCTTCCTTTATTATTATTATTATTTTTCAAAGAACCAAGCCTCACCTTGGTCGCAGGAAGTGAAAGTACAGAATCAGAATGGGGCTGAGGAGATAGCACAATGATTTTGCAAAAGACTTTCACGCCTGAGGTTCCTAGGTCTCAGGTTTAATCCCTAGCACCACCATAAACCAGAGCTGAGCAGTGCTCTGGTATATTAAAAAAAAAAGTGTTCAGCAATAACTCAAGATAGACAAGACAGTTTATTGACAAATCACAATTCTTCTAGCGTTTGCCCTTCTTCCATAGCCAGTCAATGGCTTTGAAAGTGACTGGAATCCATGTGGATTCAGTCGGCTAGGAAGGATTGTCAGTTTCCCCAATGAATGGGTACTCACGGGATCACAATATTCCATATAGCCAGAAATTAAAATAATTCAGTAAGTACTTAAAAAAAAAAAGACTTGAATGTAAGAGTCCCACCACCTTCTGATGTCAGGATACTTACCAGGCAGTGTTTTCACTCGGCACACATAGGGGGAGCTCTTTTTGGACAAGCTGGGAACCATAATTGTGACAGTCCCACTGAATTCTGTGTCAGGGGTCAGTTCAGTGAACTCATATTCTCTCTGCTTCCCTTCAAGGGACTGAGTCTGACAGAAAAATAAGAGTGATTCCTCTTAGCTTGCCAAACTACATATGTAGCCCAAGCTGCCCATGCCTCCTGCTAGGTTACCAAATTTAGAAGAAACTTGAAGCAGAAACTGCTGGGTTGGAATTTATTTATTTATTTATTTATTTATTTATTACTGCCACCAGGGATAAAGTTGGGGATCATCCCGGCATTACAAGTCCACCCCTCCTGGTGGCCATTTCCCCCCTTTTTTCTTTTTCTTTCTGTTATACCTGATAGGACAAAGAAATTGAGAGGGGTGGAGATAAAGAGGTAGAAAGACAGGGAGTTGGGTGGTAGTGCAGTGGGTTAAGTGCACATGGCACAAAGCACAAGGACTGGCATAAGGATCCCAGTTTGAGCCCCTGGCTCCCCACCTGCAGGGGGGTCGCTTTATAAGTGGTGAGGCAGGTCTGTAGGTGTCTATCTTTCTCTCCCCCTCTCTGCCTTCCCCTCCTCTCTCCATTTCTCTCTGTCCTATCCAACAACAATGACATCATCAATAGCAACAACAATATAATAACAATACAACAACAGAGGCAACAAAAGGGGGGAAAAAGCCTCCAGGAACAGTGGATTCGTGGTGCAGGCACTGAGCCCCAGCAATAACCCTGGAGGCAAAAAAACAAGGTAGAAAGATAGACACCCACAGACCTGCTTCAGCACTTGTGAAGCTTCCCCCTACAGGTAGGGAGTGGGGGCTTGAACTTAGGTCCTTGTACATGATAATATGTGCACTTAACCAGGTGCACAGAATATACCACCCACCACCCACCCCATTGGTCTTTGATACTCCATTCCCATCCCACTACCTTCCATTTTATTCCCAAAACCGATGAATTTCACCAAAATCTGTGTGCTTTCTTGGAGAACAATGTCTGGCTCTAGCAACCACTCTACAGATACTAGATGATGTTAATCACCGCCACTGTTATCACTACCGCCATTGTCACATCACTACCAGCAGCTCTACCACTTCATGATCCCTTTTTTTAATTCTTCTCCTTTTACTCCATTTTGGCAAACATCTAAAGCGCTTTGAATAGCCATTCCTCTCTTGAATTCCTCATGGCTACTGACTTGACTATTATGCAGTATCTTTGGCTTGGACTCATGAAGTAGCTTCCTTACTGGTCACCTTTCTCCTATTTCACCTTGCCACTTCCATATTCATTCTGGTACCACTGTAATCTTTCTTTTGCATTTAATTTTATTTATTTGTATTTTGCTGCCTTATTGTTCACTGGGGTTTCATGCCTGAACAATTCCCGGTGGACTCTTCTATCTTTCTTCCTCTTTCTTTCTTCCTCTTCCTTCCTTCCTTCCTTCCTTCCATCCTTCCTTCCTTCCTTCCTTCCGTCCTTCTTTCCTTCCTTCCTTCCTTCCTTCCTTTCTTTCTTTCTTTCTTTCTTTCTTTCTTTCTTTCTTTCTTCCTTTCTTTCTTCCTCCAGGGTTATCACTGGAGCTCGGTGCCTGTCCTACAAATCCACTGCTCCTGGCAGCCATTTTATTTTGTTTTGTTTTTGTATAGAACAGAGAGAAATTGAGAGGGGAGGGGAAGATAGAGAGGGAGAGAGAAAGACAGACATCTGCAGATCTGATTCACTGCTTGTGAAGCAGTCCCCTTGCAGGTGGGTGCCGGGGGCTTGAACCAGGATCCTTGTGCTTCGTACTATGTGCTCTTAACTTGGTTCACCATTGTCTGCCCCCCTCTTTTTCTTTTCTTTTTTTTTTTACTTTAAAAGATTTTTTTACTTATAAAAAGGGAAAAACTGGCTCTTTTTTTTTAAGGGATAGAGACAGAGAAGGAGACAGACACCACAGCACCACTCTACCACGTGTGAAGCTTCTTTTATATGGTACTCCCATGTGGTGACTGGTGGGTTTGAACCGCAGTCCTTATACATGGAAAGTATGTACTTTACTGATCAAGCTATCTCCTGTGCTGCCCCACATTCCTTCTAAACAGTTAATATAGTTATAATGCTCCTTTATTCAAAGTCCTAAGGCAGTCTGGCTCATGTTACAGGATAAAAGTCTGGTCCCTGAATCCTGTCCATTTCTCTGGTCTTACAGGTCATTTTTCTCTTTAGACTTCAGCAATGCTGGTTTAGAAACTGGACCTTTGTATACTTAAATTTTTTATGTGTTAGGGGCCTGGTGGTGGCACACCAGGTTGTGCACATACAATACCATGTACAAGGACAGGGGTTCAAGCCCCTATTTCCCATCTGAATGGGAGAATGCTTCACAAAGCAGGTCTGCAGATATCTGTCTTTCTCTCTCCCTCTCTATCTCCCTCTATTGTCTCAAATACTCTGTCCTATCAAATAGAAATAGAGCCAGAGAAGGAAAGAAGGAAAGGGAAGGAAGGAAGGAAGGAAGGAAGGAAGGAAGGAAGGAAGGACCACTGGGGGTGCTAGATTCATAGTGTCAGCACTGAGCCCCAGTGATAACTTCATGGCAAAAAAAAAAAAAAAAAAAAAAAAGCCACACGGAGATCCCTATCTGCTGGAAAGTGAAGGGAGAAAAACAGAGTCCCAACGTCTGCGTATAAACTTTGCCCACACTCTGGATGCTAATTGAGGGGAATCTCCAAGAAACCCAGGTAAATTAAAAAGTACTTAGATTTCAGGGGTTTGAATTTAGCTAAAGTAACTGTCTACTAAAACAGATAAACAAGCAGATAAACTCTTTAGAAGAATGTAACAAACCAAAACCCCCTCAACATGTCTTTCATAATGTCTAGGAAACACATCAAAGTTGTTAAGTCTACAAAGAAAGAGAACTTGATTCATACTCAAGAGGCGTCATCCCGAAGATGACAAAAATGTTGAAATTTTTAGGTATTGGTTTTAAGCAGTTAGTACAACTATGCTCAAGGCAGTGAGTTCAATAAAATATGCTCATAGTGAAGATGAGTGGGAGATTCTAGTAGAACACAAAAACTATAAAAACTGGAAATTCTAGAATAAAAAACAATATCTGAAATTATAAAAACAGTGAATGGTCTTAGTAACAGTTTTGAAATGACAGAAGAACTAAAGAACTTGAAAAAGTTCACTGGGACAGAGAGAACTAGATTATATTAACACTTGAGCACATCTTTAATACATTAAACACCATTCAATGGCATATTTTCAAGCATACAATTTTATGGTATGTGAATTATACCTCAAAATTTTTGTCTCAATAAAAAAGACAAAGTGGTCAGAATACTATTTGCAAGAAATATGTTTTAAATATGAAGATACAGATAGGTTGAAAAGGATGCAAAAAATATACAATGTGCAAGCTTCAAGGATAAGATAGATGATGAGCAGAGGCAATGATACAAAGGATAGCTCAGCAGACTACCAGATTTTCATGCCTGAGGCTCTGAGATCCCAGGTTCAATATCTAATACCACCATAAGTGAGACATGAGCAGTACTTGATTTTAAAAGGCTACATGCAGGGGCCAGGTGGTGGTACACCTGGTTGAGCTCACACATTGAAATGCACAAGGACCCAGGTTCGAGCCCCCTAGTCCCCACCTGCAGGGGAAAGCTTCATGAGTGGTGAAGCAGGGCTGTCTCTCTGTCTCTCTCCCTTTCTATTTCCCCCTACCCTCTCAATTTATAGCTGTCTCTATCCAATAAATAAAAATAATTAAAAAATTTTTTAGAAAAGAATGTTTTTAAAAAAGGCTACATCATGAAAGATAGAGCTGCTACAACATACTTCAATGTAAAGCATATTACTAGAGATAGAAAAAGACATTTTGGGGCCAGGTTGAGTGCAAGCTGGTTAAGTGCATACCTTAGTATGCTTAAGGACCAGGCTTCAAGTCCCTGTTCCCTACTTGTAGGGGCAGAGAGAAGCTTGATAGGCAGTGAAGCAGGGCTGCAGGGGTCTCTCTCTTTCCCTCTACCCTTCCCCTTCCCTCTCAGTTTCTCAGATCCTACTCAATGAATAAGTACAATAAAATATTTTTAGAAAAATTAAAAAGAAAGAAAAGAATATTTCATATTGATAAAAGCAATTTGTTAGGTGGCTTTAATAATCATAAATGAATATGTGTCAGATCAGAGTTTCAACTATACATATAACTGAAAGCAAAGTAGACAAGTCCACAATTATAATTGAAGATTTTCATATGCTCAACAATTAAAAGAATAATAGACCTCCCCCAAACGAGGAAAGACACAGAAAAGCTGAAAGGTGCTCCTAGCCACCTTTTATCCTATTGGTATTTGTGGAGCATTCCACTAAACAGCTGTCAAATACACATCCTTTTCAAGTGTACCTGGAACATTCATCAAAACAGGCCATATGCTGGGTAATAAAATGAGTCCATAGGCATAAAAGGACTGAAATCCTACAGTGTAAGCTTTTTCTGACTGAAATGAATTTTTAGTGGTTAGATTTCAATTTAACTCACGGTTGAACTGAAAGTTGATAATAATAAAATATTCACTAACACTACAGATATGTTTCATAACATAGTTATAAAAAGGATTCTTCCTATTTGATGATTTCTAATTTCTCCCGATTGACTATTGAAATAAAGATGTCTCCATTCACCATCCCACACCTCCACAGCATGACTTTGCCTAGCTTCTCAGGTGCAGAGCTAATAGAGGAAAATTAGTTTCCCAGATTGGGAAAGACCAGGGAGGAACATGTATTTACCATTTATTTACCATTTTGTAGGTGTGGTTGACACTGAGCTCTAAATGGTAACACAGATCATCATAGATGTCCTCCAAGGTTAACTGTTTTACACCTGAGTGCACAGGTGTAAAGGAAGGATGAACAACCATCTGGATGGATCTCACCTTGGGGATACATGTCACATCAGGTGGATTTATGTTAGCTGTAAAAGGGAGATAGAAAAGAGAAAAGAAAAAGTCAGAATCAGACAGCAGTGGCTGTCCTGAACTGTTGGTATGCATGAGACCCCTTCTGTTTCATTTGGTTTAAATCCCCCCTGCTTAACACTATTCTATTTACATAACCACTTCATTCTATTTATATAACCGCTGTTAACAAGCACCTCCCTCCAGGGCATTGGTTCAATCCCCACTGTTTCATGATATGTTTTTGCTCCACCCCCCTCCTTGTCACACCCTGATCCTCTCCTTGTCACACTCTGATTGTCACCAGTCACTTTTCTCTCCACCCTCTCTATGTCACACCCTGTTTCCACCCTACTTGGCAAGTATATATAAAGACAGCATTGTGAGTTTTAGAGTACTGTACTTTGAGTTTAACTTAGCTCGTCTTAGATTATGCTGCGTCCTGCATGAATAAAGAGATACTGCCTACAACCCAGCCATGAGTCCCGGGTCATCTGTTACCCGCCCGTGAAGCCAGCCCGGCGAAAACAACCTAACCCGTCAAAAACGACATATGGCGCCACAACGTGGGACCAGACCTGCGCAACTCCCAGATAAGTGAAGACTTTGCCTACCTATGCACTATGGTCTTCTCTTTTACTTACGAAGAGGTTTGCCAAAGCCTCTACTGTTTCATTATGAGACAGTTTCTCTGTCTCTGGAACATTTTACTCTGGGCCACATTTCGGTTCCCTGACCAGGAACTTTGGTTTCTTATGACCGGGATCATAGAGCTTGGGAGATGCACGGAGATTTCTCCTTGGACTTTCTGGATTCCCTCTCTCATGTTTCCCGAGGAAAAGGACTACATTTCGCTCCAGGCCATAATTTCGTTCTTTATGACCGTGATCGTAGACCTTGGGATATGCATGGGGATTTCCCCTGGGACTTTCTGGACTTCTTCTCGAATGTTTCCCGTGGAGAAGGACTACTCTAGTTTGAGGAGCATTCTCGAGTACCCTGGCAGTTCCCAAGTATGGAGACACGTGGTTAGTTCTACTCTCTTGATTGGATTCTTTCTTCAATGGGAAGACGCTTTTAAAAATGGGTGCCTGAAGCAATCCAGCAGGAACAGTCAGAAACACCCTAAATGGAATTTCGAGGACCTTTTTGGACTAGGTCGCCCTCCGGGGATTCTTAATCCTACATGGTGAGATCTTGATAATCTGGTTCTAGTTGCGTTTCATAAGAGAATGATTTGAATGACTGAATTTTTGTTTGACATTGACTTAAAAAAAAATGCTGGACGCAGCCATGATTTCTAGAGACATCCAGAAACAATCCAAAAAATTGTTTTTTCCTCCTTTGATTTCTCTTTTACGTCTTGACATGAATCTGAAACGTTTAATCCTGAAAACTGTATGAGTTATGGGTGGGGCAGATAGTGCAATGATTATGTTAATTATTCTCATGCTTGAGGCTTTTAACCGTGGTTCTTCTGTTTACCTTTCCACATATTATTGAGTTTAAACTGTTTAAACAACCTTAAAATCATACTAGAAACGACTTCCAATTATAATGGAGTTATCAATTATAGTAAACTTCTAATCTGCTACAAGTTTTGTTTGACAAATAAGTGAATTTCAGCTGTCAAAATCTTCACATGAAAAAGCATCTACTCAAATGGAATTCCTGGAAATCCATTTGGATCCTGTTCTCTGACATCGCCCCCGGAAACCAATGAGGTGACCTGGCACGACCTGAAGAAACAGATTCACAGACTCCAAAGATCACTCTCTACAGAAAAGCAAAATTCTGGTGGCCAACATTCCCCATCGAGACAGACGTGCAGCGTTTCATCCTCCGGCATTTTCTTCTGCGGTCAGCTACTTTGGACTGACACCTCCATTGGACTTACTGGTACACACTGCTGTGTTTCTCAAAGACTAACTTCAGCCAATTGCCTTGAAACTTTATAGACCATGTCCCCTCGCCTGCAGGCTCTGTCCCAGAGGCAGAAAGCTCCCCCTCCTTATTAGGTTATGCCCACAGAGGCATGAAGCGCCCCAAGAGGCAAGAGATGCCCACAGAGGCAGGAAATGCCCTTTGAGGCAAGAGATGCACCCAGAGGCATGAAGCATTCCCAGAGGCAAGAAATGCCCTTTGAGGCAAGAGATGCCCCCAGAGGCATGAAGCATTCCCAGAGGCAAGAAATGCCCTTTCGCCTGCTAGGCCTTGCCCTTTGAGGCAAGAAAAGCTCCACTTGGCATCACACTGGTTATTGCTGCTCACCTATTTTGTTTTCCATGTCTTATGCCAGTTCTTTTGAAAACGCCTGTACGATATACGTTTCTGTTCACCCCACAATGGCCATTAGTTAAAAAGAAAGGGGGAATTGTTGGTATGCATGAGACCCCTTCTGTTTCATTTGGTTTAAATCCCCCCTGCTTAACACTATTCTATTTACATAACCACTTCATTCTATTTATATAACCGCTGTTAACAAGCACCTCCCTCCAGGGCATTGGTTCAATCCCCACTGTTTCATGATATGTTTTTGCTCCACCCCCCCCTCCTTGTCACACCCTGATCCTCTCCTTGTCACACTCTGATTGTCACCAGTCACTTTTCTCTCCACCCTCTCTATGTCACACCCTGTTTCCACCCTACTTGGCAAGTATATATAAAGACAGCATTGTGAGTTTTAGAGTACTGTACTTTGAGTTTAACTTAGCTCGTCTTAGATTATGCTGCGTCCTGCATGAATAAAGAGATACTGCCTACAACCCAGCCATGAGTCCCGGGTCATCTGTTACCCGCCCGTGAAGCCAGCCCGGAGAAAACAACATAACCCGTCGAAAACGACACTGAACCATGAAGATTTTTTGCACACTATCTCTTATCCAAAACCCCACCTCATTTCTGAAAGTGTCGGCTAAATAAAGAGGAGAGGAGAGGATTTCTGAAAATATTTGGTGTTTGGATTAAGGGCTGGCTCAGGGGTAACCAAAGGTGAGAGGAAAGAGCCCTAGGAGCAGGGAACTGGGCCTCTAGGTTGATTCACGCCCCCTGGCATGGTATTATGCAGCAATGAAATAGAATTTTGTGGGAAAATAGTTAATGATATGAGAAAATGTTTATGATAATATTATAAGGGGAAATCTAATCAGATTATAGAAGAATAGATACAACTGATAGTAACTATAGTTATATACAGGTGGTCAAGTTATTTGAGACTATTTTCATTTCTCTTATCTACTTACTGTTTTCCTGTAATAACCACATCCATCCTCCAAGTTAAGAAACAATAATATCTTGATAGGTTTTATTTTCTATTTTATTAAAAATTTACATAGCTATGGTTGTTAAGTCAGTTGGTGAACATGGCTGCCTGATTAACTGGTATGAGGAGTTTGGTAACTCACATTCACTCATTTATTCATTCATTTACTTCTTAATTATGTATGAAGCATGTCCTATATATTAGGTACTCTGCTAAGGGCTTGAAATACAGTGAATTCCAGGCCCACACAAAGCCCTCTCAGAGTTCATGTTTCAGTGGGGGAGGACCTGCCTCCTTACCTAAGCAAACATAGTAATTGCAGATTGTGCTATCAACTGTGAAGACAATGAAGGGCTTATTCTGACAGAGTATACTAGGTGGTGGCCCAGTGAAATCAGGTTGTTGGGGCTGGGAATAGAGATAGTCACTTAAAAGATGATGCTGGAGCTCAGATGAGGACGGAAAGAGCTGGCTTGAGGAGATCCCCAAAGAGTGGGGGCAGCTGGAGTCCTGGGTCAGAAACTGTCAGAGGCTGCTGTGGTGGTATAGCTGGGGAGGGCTTGAATTGTGAACCCAAATAGGCAGAGCCTCATAAGCCATGGCAGAGTCTGATCTTATTCTGGGAAGTATGACAAACCTCTGGAGGGTTTTAAGCTAAGGATGGTTCCCCCTCCCCACCACCACACACACACTTGTGAGCCAGGCTCTTGCACATACTTGGTTTCACTATTCCTGGGTCAACTTATCATTCAGATCGAGAAGTAGAGTTTCCTCCAGTGCTGCTGTGACTTTCCTGTGTGGTGCTAGGGTTTGAATCTGGGCCATAGACATGGCCAAGCATGTGCTGCATCTGTCTGGCATGACATGGAGGTGTCTGAGAAGACCCTTCTGAGTGCTGCATGGAGAATGGGGCTTGGGAAAGGGGCCAGAGGGGCAGTGAAATGAGCTGGGAAGCCTGTAGTCAAGAGGCAAGGTCAAGGGGTGGGTGTCAGTGTGGGGGAGATGGAGAAAGGTGAAAAGACACACTGCAGGTGTTTTCTAGCCAGAGCTGCCTTCCCTAAAAGCCACATCCTTAATTGGCTCCTGGAGGAGCCAGTTTTCTACACTGCCCACCTCCTTGTCTGCAATGACGGGCTCCCACTTACTCTGTGCCAGAGATATGAACCTCGGTGTCATCTTGCTGACTGACCGGCCTCCTGTGCTGATGGCGGTGACTTTGGCATAGTAGGGTTTCCGGAATTCGCTTGTCTCCTTGGTCAGGTTGCAGAACTTCCTGGTGATCTGCTGGCAGCCCTTCTTAATCAGCCAGTCTTTTTCTCCGTATCTGTAGGCAGGGGAGTGGTAGAGTGCAGCTTTAATGGACAACCTTGGCATCGGGTTTTATTAATAAAGATAATGATATGTATACCATGTTTACTTAGCACATTATGTGTCCCAGGCTCTTTCTGTGGGTTATCTATTAGTGTTCACAATGATCTTGTGAGGAGCATGCATTATTCTCCCATCTTTTCAGATAAGGAAGGCGAGGCTTAAAGAAGTCAAGGTGAAGCTTACAATTCAGAACATGCACATACAGGCTCAAGAGACCCCAAACAGTTTGAGTTTAATTTCCTACCATAACATTCTAAGGCATATGCTTTCACCCTCATTTTATAGATAAGGGAACCAAACCCATGTCAACCTGCCATGGGGAGACAGGAAAGCAAAACAAAAATTTTGATTGATCTGCTTTTGCCAGTAATAATAATAAAACAATTATTGGTATCTTATAATCTGTCAGGCACATGTGTTAATAAATAGTGTATTTGATCTACCTTTTTAACAACCCTGTGATGAAGATACTAGTGCTACCCTGGCATGATGGGTGGGAGAGCAACAGCTTGCTCAGCCTACCCAGCTGCCCAAGGTTATATATAAGAGAGCTGGTATTCTAGCCAGGTAGTCTGACTCCAGAACTTATCCTTTTGTTTGTTTTGCCACCAGGGTTATCATGGGGCTCAGTGCCTGCATGATGATTTCACCATTCTTGACAGCTATTTTACTAATAGGGCAAGAGACAGACAGAGATGGAGAGAGATAGAGAGAGAGATAGATGGATAGATAGAAGATACACCTGCAACACTGCTCCACTGCTTGTGAAGCTTTCCCTCTGTAGGAGGAAACTCGAACCCCAGTTTTTGTGCGTGGTAATATGTGCACTTTACCAGGTGTGCCACTACCCAGCCCCTCAGAACTTGCACTTTTATTCATTATTTTATTCCCTTCAAAGCTATATGGGGTGTATGTGTAACACTAAGTGAGGGGACTTGGGGGACACTTGGAAGGAGGGGATTTTCTGGGAGGGATTGGTTTCAGTGCACAGTCAAAAGAGATCCTGTTAGGAAGGAAACCTACTCCTTGTACTCAACACTGTAGACTGTGTCCACGGCATTCTCTGTTCCACTGTCCCATGTCAGGTTGGTCTCGAAGTTGCTGGACTGGAAGTTCACGTGCTGAAGGAGATCTGAGGCATCCTCAGCCAACTGAGCTGCAGAAAGTGGGAGTAGCATAAACAGGTAGCATCAAGGACCCTGCCTGCCCCGTAGCCTCCTAAGAGCTGTCCAGTGTGTGGGGGTCTAAGGGCTATCACCACCTACCACCCCCCAAAAGTGTTCGCAATTACACCCATCTTCATTTGTGCATCTGCCTCTTTTATGAATAATAATTCAAATTCCATAAAAATCTACAATTTTATTACTTTTAAAGATTTGTTTTCATTTATTTCATATTAGAAAGAGAGCTTTGGGTAGTTGGGTGCTAGCGCAGCAGGTTAAGAATGGGTGGTGCAAAGCACAAGGACCTGCGTAAGGATCCCGGTTCAAGTCCCCGGCTCCCCACCTGCAGGGGAGTCACTTCACAAGCGGTGAAGCAGGTCTGCAGGTGTCTATCTTTCTCTCCCCCTCTCTGCCATCCCCTCCTCTCTCCATTTCTCTCTGTCCTATCCAACAACAACGACATCAATGACAACAATAATAACTACAACAATGAAACAACAAGGGCAACAAAAAGGGAATAAATAAAAATAAATAAATATTTTAAAAAAGAAAGAGAGAGCTTTGCATGAGGGAGGGAAGAGGGAGAGAGAATGAGACAGGCCAGAGTATGACACCTGTACTTGCACAGCTGAGGCTCAAACCAGGAGCCTCAGGAATGTAAGTCCCATGCTCTACCAGCTGTGCTGTCTCCTTAGGCATGCAAAAACTCACCATTTTAAGGTGCACATTTTAGTACTTTCTTAGTATTATAAGTCTTGCAACCATTTGCACTCTCTAATTCCAGAGCATTTTCATCACTCCAAAAAGAAACTCCTTGTTCAGGGACACAGTTCATTACTCACTGATCCCCCTTCAGCCCTAGGCAAATACTAGTCTTTTTGTCTCCATGCATTTGCTTACTAAGACTTTTCATCTAATAGTCATACAATATATGACTTCTTGTGTCTGCCATCTTTCATTTAGCGTAATGTTTTCAAGAGTCATCCACATTTTAGCATGAATAATACTTCACCATAATAATATATTGCATTTGTTCACCTTCTCACCAATGATGGGGAGTTGATGAATATTTGGATTGGCTCCACTAATTTACTACTATGAATAATGCTGCTACGAATATTTGTGAACAAGGTTTTTTCCCCTTGCTGTCAGGGTTTTCACTGGGGCTGCTTGCCTGCATGATTCTGCAGCTCTTATGAATTTTCCTAATATTTTGAAGGACTAGAAAACATTTCCACAATAGCTGCATCATCTTGCATTCCCACCAGCAACATTTGAGTGGTCCAAGAAATTTACACATTTGCCAGCACTCATGCTGATGCTTCACACTATCTGATGCTTCACACTTCACACCATCTGATGCTCACCAATTTGATATTTGAGAGATAGTAAACTAAAACACCTAAGAACTAGGTTTCCCAGTGGCCATAATTTCAAACATGGTTGAAGAGGTTTGTAAATTTCTGTCTAACCTGTCTCTGCTCCTCTACTGGTCAAGCCTTCTTAGGGTTGAAAAAGACACCTTCTCTGACCAATGGGCTTTGGAAAGGGGACAGATGCCGACTGAGGCCACATGCAGGCAAGATGACTTTGCTGCTTCAATGTCTTCATCTCCACAATGATAATAATTTGATTTACTGAACTATAAACCATAATGATACCACCAGCAGTGACAGCTGGTTGACTGGTTAAGCCATTTTGATTTATCAAATCCTCAGGACAGGCAAATGAGGCAGTAACTGTCATTTTGTGGGTGAGGAAAGTGGAGGCCCAGCAAGGAATATTTGCTCTCTCATAGTTGACAGGTGTGTGTGAAGCTTGCAGTACTTCACACTGGCCAACTGTGGGGTGGATGTATGGGGGAGACATCTGTGAAAGTTTCCAGCACATAGCGGGTGCATACACATGTGGATTTGTGTGTTAAGTTTGAAAGAATTTGAGAAAACAAGAGATTTACTGAAACTGGGCCCTGACTTGTTTACCGTTTATAAGGGGCAGCTTCTACAGTAATGGGACCAGTGTAAAGAGGGTAGTTGGGGAGAATCTGATCCAGCCTGGGACTTCGATCATCACTGCTAATGCTGGGCAAAAAGGCAGCAAAGGTCCTCTAGAGCCACACAAAGGGACTTGGGGAGAGACTTCTGTCACGTCACTAATGTTACCTTCCCTCCAAATAAGTGCCCTCAACTTATAAAACTCAACTCCCCTGGGGCAGGGCAGTAGCACACTCAGTTGAGCATAAATTGCCATGTATAAAGACCCAGGTTCAAGTCCCCAGCCCCTACCTACAGGGGGAAATCTTTTTTTTTTTTTTTTACATTTTTTTTTTATTTAAGAAAGGATTAATTAACAAAACCATAGGGTAGGAGGGGTACAACTCCACACAATTCCCACCGCCCAATCTCCATATCCCACCCCCTCCCCCGATAGCTTTCCCATTCTCTATCCCTCTGGGAGGGGGAAATCTTCTTGAGTGGTTAAAAAAAAAAGGCGGGGTTGGGGGGGGCAGTAGCACAGCAGGTTAAGTACACATGGCGTGAAGTGCAAGGACCAGGGTAAGGATCCCAGTTCAAATCCCTGGCTCCCAGATGCGGGGGGGGGGGGGGTCACTTCACTAACGGTGAAGGAGGACTGCAGGTGTCTATCTTTCCTCCTCTCTCAGTTTCTCTCTTTCCTATCCAAACAACAACAATAACAACAATAAGGGCATCAAAAATGGAAAAAAATGGCCTCCAGGAGTAGAGTTCATGCACCAAGCCCTAGTGATAACCCTGGATGCAAAGAAGAAAAGAAAAGAAAAGAAAAAAGGCCTGCAGGTGTCTCTCTCCTTCTCTTCTTCATCACCCCTCCTTCTCAGTTTCTCTCTGTCTCTACCCAAATAACTAATAAATAAAGTATAATAAAAAAAAACACCTCAGTTCCCTAAACTTGGCTTATAGACAGAGAGAGCAAGCACAGGAATGTGGAGACCAGAGCTGGCACTTGGCTTGGGGCCTAGTGGGCTGGGGCGGGAAATTAACAGGTGTAGCCTTGGCTGAATTCAGACCTTGAAGCAGAGAGAGAGAGAGAGGAGGGGGGAGCGCTTGCACCTGCATGTGACCATGACTACCAGTGAACCGGAGTTGCAAGTGTAAGGCCAGATATGGAATTTCTGCAAGAAGTTTCCATAGGTTAGGGGGTGGGAAAGGATTAGGACAGCCTGATCACAATTGCATCTACTAGTTAAATCTAGGGCTGCATTCCATTCTGAATCTGGGTTGGTTAGACCCAGACACTGTAAATTTTTCCCCCCCAGGTTTCCAGGTTACCTCCCACCCCACATAGTGGGGCCTTGGTGGGGGTGTCTTGCTTCCTCTACCTAGAATGACAGCGGTGTCCTCAAGGTGTTGCTAAACTCTTATTTGGATCTGAGACTGGCAGACTTGGTTGTCTGTTCTGAAGAGAGGGACTAGGACTTAGTAGCAGAGAGGAGTCCTCTTGTGGTCAGAGCTGAATGCTGACTTCCAGCAGGTTGATGAGCTCAAGTCTGAGGGTAAACCGGGGTCTACCCTGACCTGGGCTTGATCCCTTAGAAATGGGTTAGGACCTATGGGGGTAGTTGCTGATTAGGGCCTGTATCTTAGAGGGGCAGTGTGAGTTCAGGGGAGACTGTGGACTGAGGCTGGGGCTTAGGAGGTAAAGGCAGACTAACGACCCCATTGGATGGGGGTGGTTTCCATCATATCTGAGGAAATGAAGTTGACCACCTAAGGTGAGTTGCCATGTACCTTGTTTCATCCTCCTTTTGTGGGGACACTGAGGGTGATCCAGACCCCCCTCCTCTCATCGTATCCCTTCTTTTCCTTTTCAGACCTATCCTCCACTCCTCAGTCCAATTTCTTCCTACAATTTTGGGGTAAAAATCCACATTGTGAAATTCAGGGGTAATGTGTGCTGTCTAGAAACTGGTAGACTTTATGAAAGCGAAGTCTTAATATCTCCTGGAAAAATGATTTTATGTCAACCACTTGAGAAGCTAAAGAAAAACAATTCAACCTGCTATGGAATGAGCCTAAGAGTGCTGGGGAGAGGAGACCTAGATTCCGTCTACCTTTGGGATTCCTCCACTCTCAGCTGTATCTTTTCCACTTCTTTTAATCTCAGGAAGAAGAAGAAAAGAAGGAGGAGGAGGAGGAGGAGAAAGAGAAGAGGAGGAGGAGAGAGGAGAGAGGAGAGAGGAGAGAGGAGAGAGGAGAGAGGAGAGAGGAGAGAGGAGAGAGGAGAGAGGAGAGAGAGAGAGAGAGAGAGAGCCAAAACTACCTTTAATGCAGTGGGGACTGGGCTCATGGCAAAACACCCTGGTCTTATCAGATGAGGGGCCATGGAAAAAAGCCTTTAGGAAACTGTTAAGAGTAAGGTGGGGGTGGGAGAGAGGTCAACCACTTGGTAAAGAGCACACACTTTACCTTGTGCAAGGTGGGATTGACCCCCTCCCCCAATGCCACATGGGAGAACCATGCATGGCACCAGGGAAAGTGTCACAAACCGTGGATAAGTGCTATGGTGTCTTTCCTTTTTCTCTCTCTTAATATTTTATTCATTAAATAGAGAAAGAGAGAAATTGAGAGAAAAGAGGAAGATAGGAAAAGAGACAGAGAGATACCTGCATCACTGTTTCACCACTTGCAAAGCTCTCCCCCTCCACATGTGAGGACCAAGAGCTTGAACCTGGGTCTTTGTGCACAGAAACTTGTGTGTTCAACCAGTTGTGCCACCACTTGGTACCCCCCCCCCCCCACACACACACTTTTTGTCAAAACAAAACAAGGTGATCAGGAGCCTCCAAAACTCCTAGCCAGAGTGGATGAGAATCCAGTGGAACATCTTGGGAGGTTTGGGAGGCTGCATCAAGTTTTCCCATCTCAGCATGGACCCATGGGCTGGGCATGCCAATTTAATTCCCCAGGGAGGGCAGAGTGCAGGGGCTGAGTAGCAGCTGGGAGTACTGACTGAGAAGGGTAGCAGAAGAGCTTTGGACCCTCTGACTCTAGAAGGGGACTCGCAGAAACTATTCCATTCCTTCTTTAGCCAGGCCTACACTTTCACTTTCTGACAATGTTTTCTGCATTTTATTATGCAATCTAGGATCTCATGTGTCTGAAGACTTATCCATAACGATAACAACTATCCATAACGATAAATTAGAAAAATCCAATTTAATGGAATTGAAAACTATGTCCCTCAATCCTGTTCTCAAAGCAGCCCCAGAATTTTTAAAAGATTCATTTTTAAAATAAATGTTTATTAATGAGAAATAGAGAGAGCAATAGAAAACCAGAGCATTATTCTGGCATGTGTTGCTGGGAATCTAATTCAGGAGCTCATACTTGAGGGTCCAGCACTTTTCTCACTGCACCATCTCCCAGGCCATGGCATTTTCAGACATAACTATCTAGTAGATGCTGTGGAAGTTACTATGGGGAAAAAAAAAACTTCTCTTTATTTTCCAGGGACTTATCCATCTTGCCCCTTCTCTGCCTCTGCTTACTAAATTAGCACCACCGGGAGCAATTGAATGGATGGTAAAACTTCGACCAGAATGATTTCAAGGGGTCACAATATACCTGCCTCCTTTGAGCTAAGTCTCCATGCATGAGCTAGGGGTCTAGCACTCCCAGTTCAGACGGTTGGCTGCACCCCCAAATCTTTAAAAAGTGCTACTGTTTATACGGGAGTGGTGGGGAGGGAGAGAGAGAGAAAGCTCTGACATATGGTGCTTCTGAGATTGACCCTGTCACCAACGAGGTCTCAGGTATGAAAGTCTGGTGTTTCACCATTGTGACATCTCTTCAGCCCCATTCCCAAGTGATGAGGGTCAGGCAACTCTCTGGAAGAGCCCATGGTCTGAGGTACCCTCTTAGCCTTCCCGGTAACCTGAGCCCCCTCCAGAAAAGTGAGGATCCCAGTTCAGCCTCGGCAGAGATAAAACTGAAACCAACCACACAGGGGCAGGACGAGGTGTAGAGGAGATGACATTGATCCATGGCCCCAGAGTAGCAGTGAGTGTATCTGTTGGGGAATGGCAGGTAGCGGGGTGGGGGGGGTTGTATGACCAAAGGTGGAAACTCACCAGCCAGGGATCCTGCAGCCAGGATGGTCATCAGTAGAGTCCTCATCAAGTCCCTGCACAGTGCCTTCATCTGGTCTCCAGTCTAGACTGAACACAGAGGCAGAGTGGGAAGCTTTGGCGCCTTGGCAGATGGCTCCACCCTGGGCGGGGAAAGAAGGGAGGTGGGACCAGAGCCATGGGGAGCGGGGTACAAAGGTACCTGGTCTGTGTGCTTCAGAATTCCAGCTCTTGGGAGGGATCCAAGGGAGTTCCCTTCCTAGTTACAGAAAGCAGCAACAATGACAGGCCGGCTTGTTTATCTGGTCTGGTGGCTGATTCATCCCAAGACTCTTATGGCCTACCAGAGAGCTGAGATGAAGAAAAGGTAAAAATAATCTATCACACATGAGTTTATCGGAGAGCCATTTGGCACTGTGCATGGAAAGCCTGCAACACATTCATATCTTTTGCCCTAGTCATTCTGCTGTTGGGGATTTACCCTGAGGGGGAAAAACTGAAGCCAGCAAGGGAGTGGCAAAGCCATGACTCCTTGGTTTGGTCCTGGCAGGAGGAGATATAAGGTATGTGCTGTCACTCCTTGTGCACCCTAATGCCTCCCATCCCATGCTAGTCAGTAGGCCTGGGGATAACTTTCTTCCTCAAGAGAACACTGGGATGGGAGCCTGGTTATTCTAATCTTTAGACTTTTTGGTCTGGGATGTGGTGGAGTAGATATAGTTTTGAGGGACTATGGTTATGTATGGATTAATAGGAATAAAGACACCTGGATTTTTAAAGAACTTCATTTCTGATAGTAAAGAAAACACAACACTTGAGATAATCCTCTTTTTAATTTTTTTTAATTTGTGATTAATAATAGGTTACAAGATTGTAAGATTACAGTGTATAATTCCACATCACATCCACCACCTAAATTCTGTGTCTGCACCCTCCCACCTCCCAAAGACAACCACTGCAGTTCTCACAAGTGAGAACAGCTTCTTGTCTGGTGACAGGGGTTTGGTTAAATTAATTATGTCTACCTGATGCAAGAAGAAAGCAGCCTTGCACAAGCACAATGCTGAAGAAATATATATGGTAGCTTGCAAACTGTCACTGTATTTCGTCAAATGAAGAGAGGAGTGGTATAAGCTATGGACAGTGCAAACCTGGCTACAGCACACACACATGAAGCTGTCTCTAGGTGGGAGAGAAATCACAAGTGGTTCTTTCCTTTGCTTATATTCATTTTTTCTAGTATTTTTAAAGATTATTTTATTACTTGATAGAGATGTAAATTGAGGGGAGTGGGGAGAGAGGGAAAGAGAGAGAGGCATCTGTAGCTCTGCTTCACCATATGAAGCTTTCCTTCTGCAGGTAGGGACAAGGGATCTGAACCTAGATCCTTGTGCATTATAACATGTATACTCAACCAGGTGTGCCACTGCCGGGCACCTCATTTTCCAGTGTTTTTATAGGAAACATATATTTTTAAAGTTACTAGTGGTTCAATATGATTTATAACATTACAAGATAACAGGGGTATAATTCCACACCGTTCCCACCGCCAGAGTTCTGTGTCCCCATTCCCTCTGCTGGAAGCTACAGCAATTCTCCTAGGGTTGCAGATAATGGATGAAACTGGAAATGATTATACTTTTAAAAGTAAGTGAGGAAGTGAAAGACAACTACCAGATGGTTTCACTCATACGTGGAATATAAAGAATTGAAACAATGAAATTAAAAGAAAAAGAAACACATGAACATGCAAAAAATAAATTAATTAATAAAAAGGTGGCAACCTATCTCTAAGACCTTGGGAGAACTACAGCAGTTATCATGGGAGAGAGGATACAGAACTTTGGGGTGGGAGTGGTGAGGAACTATACCCTTAATATCGTATAATCTTGTAAACCATCTTTAAATCACTAACAAAAATAAGTGCTTTTTTTTTTTTTTTTTGCATAGTAGCTCACTAGAGTGTGCTCTTTTGCTTGTGTGTAACTCAGGTTCGAGCTCAGATTCTATTACATTGAAGGAAGCTTTGGTGCCATGGTGTCTCTCTCTCTTTCTCTCTCTAATAAAAAGTGCCTTTGTCTGAATTGCCCCCCTCTTGGAATGTCATTTCCTTTCTGTCAGTCAAACTCCCTTTTTGAAGGTGGCTGAAATGCTTTCTCCTACATAATGTTAAGGACAGCTCCAGCCCACCATGCTATTACTAGGAAATCCATCCTGACTCTGGTCAGCTGTGCCTTTGGCATTGTCTAATATTCTGCTTCAGCTGTGTTTGCATTCAGCAGGGTAGGGGCAAGGTAAAACTCCAGCACTATTGTGCAGACACTCATCCTGTGGAAATACAATGTGCTCACATGGCAACAGCTATCTTGCATTTCATTATTTACCCCTAATAAAGTGATTTGAGAAGACTCCAGCACTGTCTTCAAATATCAGAGGGGCTATTGAGTAAGAAGGGTTGAGCCCCTTACATGTAATCACCTCTAAGCAAGAAAATCAGGGGGATAATGAGGCAGCATGTCACAAAGCGCTCTCTCTCTCTCTCTCTCCCTCTCCCTCTCTCGCTCTCTCGTTCTCTCTCTTTCTCTCTCTCTCTTCCTTTTCCCTCATTCTTTCCTGCTCTCTCTTTTACCAGGACTTCACACCTGGACTTTTTTTTTTTCCTTTCAATTTTAGGGAGAAGGAGAGAGAAGGAAAGACACACCATTGCTCATGAAGCTCCTTTGGTGCAGTGCATTGATGCCCCCAAGCAGTGGCAGGGTCTTGGATCTAGGTCCTTGCTTGTGGTAAAGTATGTACTCTACTGGCAGAGCCATCCCCCAGGTTGCTAATTTCTGCTGACTTAAGGAAATAGCTGTTGCTACAATAGTGTGGTTGACTTGAGACTGGACTGTTCTGGGCTGTTGAGGATGGTGATGAGATACCCTGTCCACTGATGTGTGTTCCCTGAATAACCTCATTCTTTGGTCTCTAAAAGTCAATGGTTCCTGTCTTCATAGAAAGTGAGGAAATAGTCTGAATGCAAAGAGCACCTCTTGCACTTCTCTGTACCCTTCTTATAGCTGAATATAGTCCAGTCATTCAACATTAATCTATGGAATTGACCTTTAGAGAAGCCAATTTATTCTTTTTGTTTTTTATTAGTGATTTGATAATAATTGACAAGATTGTGAGATAAGAGGGCCACAATTCCATACAATTCCTACCACCAGAGTGCCATATTCCATCCCCTCCACTGGGGAATTCCCTGTTCTTCATCCCTCTGGGAGTATGGACCAAAGATCTTTATGGGGAGCAGAAGGTGGAAGGTCTGGCTTCTGTAATTGCTTCTCCAGTGGACATGGGCATTGACATGTCAATCCATACTCCCAGCTTATTTCTATTTTTTCCTAGTGGGGCAGGGCTCTGGGGATTTGTGGTTCCAGGACTCATTGTTGAGGTTGTCTGCCCAGGGAAGTCAGGATGGCAGCCAATTTACTCTGCTAATTCTCTTTAGCTCAAACTTCCAGGAAAAATTGTATTTGTTCTCTCTGATAAATTTCTCCAATTCAGCTTGCATTGACTTGCCTTGGGTATATATTAAAGTTGTGCTCAGTGTCCTGAACACCCTTTCCACCACCTTTCCTGTCTGATTCCTGTTAGTTCTTTCTTCAGATCTCTTTTCATACTGCTTCCTCCAGGAAGCCTTCCCCATGTGAGCTGTTCATTTGATTTGGTTAGGTGTCCCAGCTGTATGTTCCCATGCCTCTCCCACTACCCCCTCATCACTGAGTGTAGCTGATATTGTTTTCTCCTGATGAGCAGGGGACAAGGCCTGTGATTTACCCTTCTTGCTGTCTCAGTGTCCAGTATGACTTCCATATAGTGGGTACTTGCAACATCTGTTGAATGGATGAGTGTGTTGGGTGGAATTAGCCATGGGCTTCAGTGCTGGCTGTGGGACATCCTGAGCTGTAGGGGGAAAAAAAGCATATCCTAAGACGACAATATTCAGGAATGCAGTTTGTGTCCATTCCTTCTCTCATCCCAGGGATGTCAGGACTTTTTCAGCAGAAAGTAAGAAGAACATCAAAAAGCAGTGGGGTGTGTTTGGGAGCTGGGAGCTGTACTGTGGTTGGTGAATCAATATTAAGAGAGACTTAGAGGGCCCCTGACCATCCAGGAATGGGAGGAGCAAGGGAAATCTGGCTCTGAGCCTAGGCTGTGCCACTCACAGATGCCCCTGATTAGGAGCCTGGGTCTGATTTAATTCTGCACCTGACTCCAGTTGACTTTGAGTGGATATTGTCCCTTCTGTACCTCAGTTTCTTTATGTTTGAATGTCTCTAGAAAACTCTAAAGATCTTAGAACTTGAACTACTTCTGCTTCTGTGTCATTGTGTAATTAGAAACTTGTCTCCCCCCAGAATTTTCTTCATGGTTACTATTTGTGAGAAACATTCAGTTCAGCATTTATTGATTCTGTTTACAACTTCAGCTCTCAGGATAAGGACTTCCAGAAGCTTGCTCAAAACACCATTCTTCTTCTTTAAAAGCATCAAGAAGTTCTGCATCTCATGGTGGTTAGGAAGTGAAACATCTGGTAAATCATCTGCTATAAGGTTCTGGCTTAAGCCCCTGGTCCCCACCTGTGGAGGGAAGCTTCATAAGTGAACAAACAGTGCTATAGTGTTCTCTCTCTCTCTCACTCTCTCTCTCTCCTCCCCTCTCATTTTCCCTGTATTCAATGAATAAATAAATAAAATATTTTTTAATTTTCCACATCTCATACCAGTGTTAGGGGATGGGTTCATACAGCCTCCAGGGGCCAGGAGGGAAACAGCATCTGTGCTATAGTGATACAGTCACAGGTTCAAATCTTAGCTCTGCCACTATCCCACAACTGATAGACTGTTAAATCTCTCAACTCCAAATTTGTTATCTACATAAGGGAAATAATGGCTTCTGACCTTCAGTATTGATGGGAGGATAAAATAGCTGATGTGGAGAAGATAATATGCAGAGAGTCTCCTCTGTTACAAATGAGGAACCAAGGACCACTTGAAGTCCCTGTGATTCTTTGCAAAAACCCAGACTCTGGGATGTATATGTTTATGGGTGGCAGGTGGGAACAATGAGGACAAGGATAGGCATTCCTTCAGAAGTAGGAATTGGCAGTAGTTTCTGAGATCAAATTCTGGGCATGTGGAAGGAGGGGGTTTAAGATATTGTATCAGATTAAATCAGGCTAGAGTTAGTTGGAAGTAATCTGTGAAGCTCAGAGGAGGGAGTAGAGTAGGGCTCTGAGCATCTATCAGAATCTGATTTCCAAGGTGTCCATCTAGTCTTAGAGAAGTGGAAACCAAGTGAGCTAGGATAAACTGTGCAATAATGGATGAGACACCCCCTAGTGGTGGCACTTTGAGAGGAGCTCCCCCACACCAGTTGAGGTTTTCCAAGGACAGGGTATTACAAAGCATCTCGACTTTGGGACTCACACTTTTCCTTCTTCTCAACCTCTTTAAAGAGGCAATTAGAGGAGAGACTTCAAAATTTATTCAGGAGTTCCACACTTTCATGTCTTATTCCATCACACACTGAGGGGTGGGGCTCATTGGGTTAGAACTGGGACCTGCCACCCATCAGTACCTCTTGAGTAACTGACTCACAGAACTGACTCATTCATTCAGAGTTTATAGATATAACATATGACTTGGACTTTTATTATCACTAGGGCTTTCCCCTTCTAGGTTCATTTTTTTTTTTTCTGATAGAAAAAGAGAGACAGACAGAGAGGCATAGAAAAAGAGGAAAAGTCACCATAACACTGAAGCTTCCTCCACCATGGTGGGGATTGAAATCAAACCTGGGCTCTGCTTGAAAAAAAAATTGTGGGACCAGATGGTGGCACATTTGGTTAAACACACACATTACTATGCCAAAGGACCTGGGTTCAAACCTCTGGTCCCCACCTTCAGGGGAAAACATTATGAGTGATGAAGCAGTGCTGCTGGTGTCTCTCTTTCTGTGTCCCTCTCTAACTTGCCTTCCCTTCTCAACTTCTTTTTATCCTATCAAATATAAAGGAAAAAGAGAAAGGAAAAAATGGTTGCTGAGAGTAGTGGATTTATTGTGCAGGCACAGAGCCACAGTGATAATCCTGGTGGCAATAAAATAAAATAACATAAAATATCATCACTTTTCCACTTTGTATACATAATAATGAGCTCAGGGATCTGTAAGGCAGAGCTAGAGCTGAGTGACAATAACAAGTTACAGCTGGTGGATTAAGGTCCTGTTTTATTTCCCATTTCTGCCTCCTCCATCAATCAAATCATTGTTTCCCTCACTGAGCAGCACTGATCCCTCTGTCAGAGCCAATGCTGGGTTGAAGGAAGACAGGCACCCCCATGCAAAAGGAATTTGGAATTTAGTATGGCATAGTTTAAGGCAAGATGTCCAGTTGCATTACAGTACTCCTCCCTTGTCCAAAAGCAGAGCATTTCTTGCCATGTGCACTTAACCCACTGCACTACTGCCCGGCCCCCAAGCAGAGCATTTCTATGAAACTTAGCAAGTCTAAATGGCATCTAATGAAGAAGCAGTTGCCTCAGATTTATAGTGTTCCTAACCCACCCACACAAGAAATCTACAAAATAATACTAAATAACACACGAAATCCACGATCACACTAACATATAGTAAAAGCAAGAGTGATGTGATACATACTAATGTAAATAGTCTTTTTTGTTTTACCTCCAGGTACAAATCCACTGCTCCTGGTGGCCATTTTTTCCATTTTTTTGTATGGTAGTTTTATGGAGGGAGGTATCACTTTCACTATTTTGGGGTGCACTGATGCTCTAATTGTTTGCTTCAAAATAAAGCTCTTCCATGAAAACAAAGAATGTGAACTTTTAAAAAAATCTTAAAAATTTTTTTTTACTTATTTTCCTCTTTTGTTGACCTTGTTGTTTATCGTTGTTATTATTATTGTTGTTATTGTTGTTGGATAGAAAAGAGAGAAATCGAGAGAAGAGGGGAAAACAGAGAGGGAGAGAGAAAGATAGACACCTGCAGACCTGCTTCACCACTTGTGAAGTGATCCCCCTGCAGGTGGAGAGACAGGCTCGAACTGGGATCCTTGTGCCAGCCCTTGTGCTTTGCGCCATGTGTGCTTAACCTGCTGCGCTACCGCCAGGCCCCCGGAATGTGAACTTTTGAGAAGTGGGAGATACCTACATATGTAAGTCAGTCAGTTCCTTACTAGTGCTTCATACCATACATCAATTTATTTATTTATTTATTTATTTATTTATTTATTTATTTATCTATCTATCTGTCAAACAGCAAGCTTCCACCTTCTGCCATGTGCTGGTGCCAGGAGGAAGAATCCCTTCCTCAAAGGAGTTCTCATAACTCAATGTCCAACCCTCCCTCTTGAAGCTGTCTGAACTCTAGGCCATTCAGCAGTACTACCATCCTGCCATAGTTCAAAACAGGCCAAGAAGCAGGTACTCAAGCGTGGCCACAAGCTGACAGACTCCTTCTCTTTGTGAACTAGCAAGGCTATTTGGTAACAAGTAATAGAAGATAGTATCCTGGGAGAAGGCTTAAATGCTGGCTAAAACTAGGTTGTGGTGAAGCTGAGGAGAGTGCTGAAGCTGGGCCTTGGAAATGGACTGGAGCCAGGGCTTTTTTGTTTCTCATTTCAATTGCTCATGTAGTGATCACACTCTGGACTCTACACACTGGGATTTCTAGTTCCTCAGAGTGGGAAATGTGGCCATAGTAGGTTGGAACTGTTTCTGGCCCTGCCAGCCAGGGAGACTTCTAGTTTTAAGAGGCAGGAACTTTTGGCTCTTTTCAGCTTTTGTCTTGCACCTGACCTGGTGCTGTCAAATGGTGACAATATGTAAGCATAGTGCCCAGGCATTGCCAGGTGGCACTGTTCCCAGTAGCTGCAAGTTGGAAAACTGTCCCTAAGAGATATCTGCTGTGGCTTGAGTTTGCAGAATGTTTTACAGAAATAAAAACAAGCAAACAAACAAAACCTCTAGATTTTCCTATCAGGTTTCTCCTTAACTTTCACACTATTACACTCACCCACTTCTGACAGATATGCAGACATTTTCGTCACACCCAAGCAATTCTACAACCCCCACTGCCAACCTATAATTACTCAGTTCTGACACTAACTGGAGAGAACATTAGATCTGACATTTAAAGGCTCTGCCCTCCCCAACCCTCCTTGATTAATTTGCTAGATTAGTTCACAGAACTCAAGGAAACACATTTACACTTAATTGTTTATTAAAATATACATAAAAGGCATAAATGACCAGTCAGATGCAGAGATACACAGGGTGAGGTCCAAGAGGTTTCCAAGTCCAGGAGTTTCTGTCCGCAGTGTTGGGATGTATCACCCTTCTGATATAGCTGTTTGCCTGCCTGGATGCTCTCTGATCCTCATACCATTGGGTTTTATGAAGGTTTCCTTACAGGGGCATAATCAATTATTAACTCCATTTGCAGTCCTTCTCTATTTCAAGGGGGAGAACTGAAAGCCCCAAGCCTCTAATCATGACTTAGTTTTTCTGGGTGACAAACTCCTATCCAAAGCCAATGAAGAATCCACTCAGAATCATCTTATTAGAACAAAAGGTGCTTCTACTATCCAGAAAATGACCAGAGTTTCAGAAGTCCTGTGTCAGGAAAGTGGGGTGGGTAAAAGTCCCACATATTCAAATAAAATATTCCATGAGTGCTCTTATTACTTAAGAGAATCATAGGGATTTCAGGAATCAGAGAGAGACATATATTGTCTATGATCTTATGCAGGACCAGCCACAGAGGATATTCTCTACTTTCCATGGGTGATAGCTGCAGGTAGGTGAGCTGCTAGAGCTGGTGGCCCTGCTTCTGACCACATGGCAGCAGGTGATGTGTACATATGGGCACAAGTTCCAGTAAAGGTTTTCTTGACTTTTTGTGGCATTAGGCTTGATGGATTCCAATTAGGAGGACCTGCAGCTCTCTTAGAGAGAGTGGTCCTCTATACAGAACCAGAAAAATTGGTGTGTGAATTCCTCAGCCCGTCTTGGGAGGGGAGCAAGTCTGGAGGGTTGGACACTGATCTCCCAGAGACTTCCCAGGGTAACTGAGCCCCACCGCCCACAGTAAAGAGCTGTTTGATGATGAACTTGGGCTGGTTGCCTTCCTGTCTCATTTTCTACCCCACCCCCCCTGGGTGCTTCTGGGTGCTTTCTGCAACCTATGCCTGGTTTACAACCTGAAATTCTTTCTCTGGGCCTGCTGTTGGGGGCTCAACCTTTAAGTTTGGTACATTCATTGGAAACAAAACAAAACCCATTAACCACTTAGTACTTATGCATTCTATTGCCTAAACTTGATGACATGTATTTAACAGTAAATTTCTCTAAATCAGGTTTTATCTCCCTCATGGATTTTTTTTTTTTTTTTTTTTTTTTAGTCAGGGCTATCACTGAAATTTGATGTCTGCATGGCTCCACCATTCCTGGCCCCTCACTCTTTCTCTGATAAGAACATGAGAGACAGAGATAAAGAGAGAGAAAAGGTGGGATACATGTAGCACGGCTCCACTGTTCATGAAGCTTCTCCCTTGCAGGTAGGGACTGGGGGATTGAACTGGGGTCCTTGCTCATGGTAATATGTGTACTTTACTGGATGAACCACCACCTGTCCATTGATTTTTTTTTTTTACTGAAGATTGTCTTATATGTCTCAGGTGTACATCATGACAATCATCACCTGTATAAACCACATTAAGTTACTCACTCAAAGCACAACTTTATCCTTTACCATAAAATTGATCTCTTAAACTCTGTTGACTCTCCTATGCTTTTCCCTTCTGGAAACCACTTGTTTTGTCTAATTAACCACTAATTTTCACATGGTCTATTTATTTGGTTCAATTTTGTATTACCTCTTATGAGTGTAACATATGGATTCATATTTCTCTGAAAGTTCACTAAGCTTGACACATTTTAGGTCCATTCATGTTGTTACAAGTGGCATGATTTATATTTTTTATTTAATTTTTATTTCTTTTTAAAGGACCTGGTCTCAATCCCCTGGCCTCCACCTGAAGCAGGGAAGCTTCATAAGCTTCTCTCTTTCTCCCTCTCTCTTCTCAGGCTTGGTGCTGGCATTCCGAATCCACTGCTCCTGGCAGCCATCTTTCCTTTTTTTTTTTTTTGGACAGAAAGAAATTGAGAGGGGAGGAATATACAGAGGGGGGAAGAGAACTATCTTTCCATTTATTTTTTTATAGGGTAGGAGAGACAGAAATTGAGAGGGGAGGGGAAGACAGAGAAAGGGACGAGAAAGACACCTGAAGACCTGCTTCACTATTTGTGAAGCAACCCCCTGCATGTGGGGAGCCAGGGGCTGAAACCGGGATCCTTGGACATGTCCTTGTGCTTCATACTGTGTGTGTTTAACCTGATGCACTACTGCCCAGCCACCTTTCCATCTTTTTTTTTTTTTACTGAGTGGCATTCCATTATAACTGAATGGCTGAGTACACATTTGCACTGTATCTTCTTTATCCATCATCTGCTGATAATTGATAAGGTTATTTCCAACTCTTAGCTACTGTAAATAGTACCTCAACAAATGTGTGTACTTCTTTTTGATTTAATGTTTTGTATTCTGGATTGGAAACCCAGAAATGAGATAATTGGATTGTATGGAATTTCTGTCATAAATTTCTATTTTATTAGGGGGCTGGCAAATAGATTGTTAGTAGAGAACACATCTCAACATGCACAAGATCCAGGTTCAAGCCCTGGAACCACATGAGAACACTATGGACAACACCAGGGGAAGCTCCACAAACAGCTGAGTGGTGGTATGGAGTCTCTCCTTTTCTATATAAGATAAAGGAGTGAAAAACTCAGCACAGGAGAAGTGCAATTTGTACTTCTGTGTGAGATCCTGGAGCTACCCATACATATTAAAAATAATTCAAATACAACTTTTCCATTATAGCTGCACCCGTTTACATTTCTACCACCAAAGGCTCTTACAATTTTAACAAATAGATTTCCCTACAAGTGGTAAGAAGTTTGAAAAATACAAGCACATACTTTCCCATTCAATTTTGTTTTTCTTAAAAATAGAGCTCTTTATTTAAAAACAGTTTTAAGGTCATGAGAACAAACATTAGAAATTGTTTAAATATGACATAAACACAGAAGAGAATTATAAATACATAAAAAATACCTAGAACTATATATAACTTTTGCAGTATGCTAATAGGACCTGGGCAGGGGAAGCTGCTTGAACCTGACCTACTCTTCACTTAACACTCTCCAAGTAGGGCCCTCAGGCTCATGCTGTGAAGCTCCCAGCACCTAGACATGACAGTTTTGTAAACATTTCAACTTGTTCCAGACATTTCCCAGGAACTGGCCTGAGACCCAGTGTTTTCCAGTCCCAATGGTTTTGGTCTGTTCTTTCTCCTTTATTTATGTTCAGTGATATGAACAAGTCTGATTGCATGTGCATATATGTGTGAACATCAGTTCCAGAAAAGGCTTTGTTGCCATCCAAAGGGAAGGACAAAAATTGGTCCAAGTGGCCTGAGATCAAAGAGACGTCTCACCCTTAGGGGCAAACCCAGTAAATCAACCTTTCAGCTTCAGATGTTCAAGTTAGAAAGTAGTCTTTCTTTTCCACACAGATATGATGGGCCTAGAAGTCTAATAGATCACTCCACCATCACTGGTCACTTTCATCAGGAATACCATCATAAGTTCTCTTGTGGGCTACTCCAGGAACTTGTCCTCACTGTAACATAGCAATGGTAGGACTGTTCCACTCTCAGAAGAGAGGCTGGGTCATCCTACCCTGCCATTTGAGGAACACTGGTCCTGAAATGAAGGCAGCCTAGAATATTCCCAGCTGTGACAATGAACTGTGATCTCAGACTGACAAGGAGGTTACACAAGTTCCTATACTAAATATGAATACATATGGGCCCCCGGTTGATGGGGTAAAGTTAATTTTATTCATAGATTTTCTTCAAGATTGGGAGCTACTCTTTGCCCTAATCCAACTTTCTAACCCTATTCTCAACTCTGAGACCATCTTCTAGACAATATATTTGTCCACTTCTATGTTAGCTATCAAACTCAAGCAAAAACTATGAAAATTATGGGCTCCTTGGAACATACCTAAAATAGACTTCTTCACTTCTTTCCACACTAAAATCTCTATTCTCATCTGCTCTATTCCTACTTTTTCATTCCTGTTCATTAACCATTTTACCCTGCTTTATTATCTTACTGCCTTTTAGCCACCAAGTTGCAGATACTATCATGATTCCATCATGACTTCCCTGCGCAGACAACTTCACCAATGTGCCCCAGGTCCATACCTCTCTAGAGCCCTACTCCATTAGGAAAAGACAGAAACAGGCTAGGGGTATGGATCAACCTGCCAACATCTATGTACAACAAAGAAGCAATTAAAGAAGCCAGAATCCCCACCTTCTGCACCCCAAAAAGAATTTTGATCTATATTCCCAGAGGGGAAGTAATGTTAAAGGAAGATAATTAGAGGGCTCTGAATGCCAACTCTATTAGGACCCAGAGAGAGAAGAGGAAAAATTAAGGTCCTTCATAATAATAGTTGTAGGTATGACTTAGAAAGGAAGAGAAGGCAGGACCATGGGGAAAAAAAGATGGGAAATATATATATACAGATAGTTATAGAAACAATAGTCAACCCATATCTACAACCTTGGGAGAACTGCTGAAGCTTCCAATAGAGGGAATGGGGATACAAAGCTCTGGTGGTGGCAACAGTGAGGAATTCTACCCATGTTATTTTATACGTTTGATAAGCCAGTTATTAACTCATTAATAAAATTTAAAAAGCAGTCTTCCTTTCTTTAGCAGGGGAATTGCTTAAGTGCAATCCATGTGGAAGACTGCTGGAATAAATCAGGACATGGAGGCCACCATGTTGAAGGGAGTTGGATGTCACTGTCCCATCATGCTCTTCCTCCATTGAAATTTGACCCATGAAATGGAAGTCCTTTTGAGAACATAGTTTGACAATGTCTGGGCCAGATGCCCTTGAGACCTTTTTCCAAATCTTTCATTTTGGCTTCAAAACAATATTATGTTGTGGGCAAAATGCTATGAAGGTCCCTTTCTTACAGATAGAAAAATCTAAGTCCTGACAGGCTAAGTGGAGGGCCCTCCTTACCGAGTCAAGACTACTCAACACCATAGCCACAAAAATTATGAAAGTACTGGGTCCTCTCTTTGGGTGGGAACTCAGTTCTGCTCATGCACAAAGAGAGAGTGACAACACCAGGCACTACCCCCAGGAAAGGACAGTCATCTATTTTCAGAGATAATGGCATTCCATAAGTGGCAGGAAAAATGGAACTTTATAATCACAGTAGTCAACCAAGTTGTTTAAAGTGCTAGAACAGAAAGCCTAGGCCAAGGAGTCCAGTTTCCTACCCCTGGTACCTCACCAACAATAAACTGGATCCCTGGAAAGAGGACCACTCACTTCTTTCATTGGTAGGAAAAGGGAAAGGGGTCAGGGTACCCTTATCTGGGCTGTGACTTCTGAGAACCTGGCTTCCTGAGAAAGTGGGGGTAGTAGCAACAGTGGAAGGAGGTAGACTAGCAGAGTAGGAAGGGGAGCACTTCTTGCTGCTCAGAGATTAGAGGTCACTGGTAGGAGATGTCCAGAGCCTGAGAGGGCAGGGAGCATGTCATACTGAACTCTTTCTCTCAGAATCCTAACCACATCCCAGGGTGTAGCTGCAGATGAGGATACCGAGGCACAGAACAGGGAGATGACTTACCTAGGGTTATATAACCGGTAAACGACAGAGTTGGGCTTGAGATCTGGGTCTGCCTGGCATTAAAAAAAAATCCTATAAGGAGTCAGGCAGTAGCGCAGCGGGTTAAACGCATGTGGTGTGAAGCACAAGGACCGGCTTAAGGATCATGGTTCAAGCCCCCGGCTCCCCACCTGCAGGAGAGTCGCTTCACAAGCAGTGAAGCAGGTCTGCAGGTGTCTTTCTCTCCCCCTCTCTGCCTTCCCCTCCTCTCTCCATTTCTCTCTGTCCTATACAACAATGATGACATCAATAACAACAATAATAATAACTACAACAATAAAAAACAACAAGGGCAACAAAAGGGAAAATAAATAAATATATATATATATATATATATATATATATATATATATATATATAAACTTAAAAAATATCCTATGAGAATGCGATTTGGAGGCTGACAGCCCTCTACCAATTGAATCTGTCCTCACCCGAGGGTATTTTTAGAATCCTGGCTAGGACTTGTGGGAGAGAGAGTTCTTCAAGTCCAGGGGAAAGACATAAAACTCTGATGTTGATGCCCTCCACTTTTCACCCTCCCTGAATAGCAGCTGGTCTTTCAGTGCCTGTGTCCAGTCTGGCCAGTCCTCAGGGCTTTCTTGTGGTCCTGGGAGGATTCTTCAACCTGGTTTCTTGCTCTAGTGGTAGTGGGATGATCTGATGCCCAGCTTATTTCTTACTGCTCACCCAGACTGATAGCCTCTGTGGGGTTCCCCCAAGAGCTGCAAGAACCATTTGCTGCCTTGGTATAATGGTGATGATACCCCTAGGCTTACAAGTCTTGGTGGCCTGAGGGGTTCTTGAGAAGCTCTGCAGCCATAGTAGCAGTAGATTTGATAGGATGGGTGTGTGTGTGTGTGTGTGTGTGTGTGTCACCTGGCCATGTAGTGTCCCAGGGTCTGGCTCCTGTCCTTAGTTTCTAGGAAGCTCTCAGCCTCCCAGCTGCCAGCACCACTGTCCTCAGTTTCTGATTCTCTCTCCCTCCATTCTTCCTTTTCTTGGTTGTCCTCCTCAGGGTCGCTGTCTAAGCAGATGGTCAGTGTTTGAAGAGAAATCTGGGGCTCCCCAGGGACTAGATTCTGTCTTGGTGATAAGGAGCTCCAGTGGACCAAGAAGTCATCTTTGGAGAATTTTACCACTGAACCTGAGTCCTCAGAGACTTCTAGAAGAGGGAGTGGTTCCTGAATCTGGTCGACACCTTGCCTGTGGCCTCTCCCCTTCTTGGCCAAATAGCCAGAAGACCCAGCCTCATCCCAGGAGGAGGAGTCAGCACTGCTGGGCCAGCTTTGGCCTGAGGAATACCAAGCAGGGGCCTCTTTGACCCAGACCAGAGGAATCCTGGGGTCCCCTGCCTCTGAGTGCCCCAGAACCTGGTGTTCCTTTCCCAGAAAGGGAGGTGGTTCAGTGTACAGACAGAAACTGAATCTGTCATCAGTGTCCTCTTCCTCCTCCTCAGAACTGTCCTTCTCAGTACCTGTATGCACAGTGACTAGTGTCCTGACTTGAGGAGTCAGCATGAACCTTCTGATTAGCTTCTGTGGGGGACAAAGGACCAAGTTATCCATGGACTCTGCGCCACTGATTTGCAAGGTTGCCATGGAGTATCTGTATCCAGAGAAATCCTGATTTGGGGAGGGGAGAGAAGAGAGAAGTCAGGACTTTCTGAAGCTTGTCTGCTCTAATTTGCATTTCCCAGGAAAGATCCTAAAGTGCCAAATAACTAATGGTAGAAACTGAAATGCAGAGATAGAATATGTTTTATTGCCCAGATCAACTAGATATTTACTTTGAACTACCTCTAAATCTGGCCTCATTTTCTTCCTCAATGCCTCCCCCTCTCACCCCTCAACCCCTTATTTGTCTTACCAGGGCCTGTGGCAGCTCTGCTGGCTGATACCAGGGGTTCCCTGAGAGGCTCTTCCACATCACATACCCTATGGTGATCACCAATAGCACCGGCAGCAGGAACAGCACCAGATATGCCCAATTAGTTCCTAAGAGAAGAAAAATAATAACAACTACAGCGACAACAGCTGTGACTCCCATCTATCAGCTGTGTGGGGCTCTGTATACAATATCTACTTGATCCTCAGAGAAATAACCCATCCCAGAGAATTTGCAAACCAAGGTTCACAAAGGTTACATAAATAGCTGCACCTACACACACAGACATGTGGAGGGTCAGAGTTCATCTCTCAAGTCACAAGTCTTACCGTTTTGATATGAAGATCCTGAGGCTTGGGATCAATGCCCTCCTTCCCTACCATTTTGTACCCACCTGGGGCCTCCAGTGAGAAGCAGGTAGGTGGAGAGAACTTGCTGTATTTGACAGCAGTGAAGATGTAGATGGTTCTGGCACTGAGGCAGTATCTCCCATTGGGGGCTTGTGGGAGGGGGATCTGGACTGTCTGGTCTTGGGCAGTGACTGGGAAGAGGGTCTGTTAGGATAGAGAAACAGAGGGCAGTGGACCTGCTGTGAGGACTGGCTCCACAAAGTCAAGATGGGGTAGACTGGCAAGTAGGGCACACCTGCCGTGAACCCTGCATCTTCACTTCCTGCATTAGAGCTCAAGTGTTAAGATTATCACTTCCTTCCCAATGCTCCTTGGTTTCTCTTCTGCTCAGCTGAGGTAGGGGTAGGTTGGGCTCACAACCAGTCACACATGCAGGCTCACTCTACCAGGTCCTCAGTCTGTGGGGCAGAGTCCTCAGGCCTCCTAATATACTGTGGGGTGGAGAACGTCACTTAGCCATTACAGACACATAAAACTCAAGGGCTGCCCTGCCCAGTGCAGTAGTCCCTGTCTGTATAGAGGCCAGTGAGCACTTCAAGTATGGCTGGTCCACTGTGAGCTGTGCTCCAAGTATAAGGTACACCCTAATTTTCAAATCTCACTGAAAAAGAATGTAGACTATTTCAACAGTGTTAACATTACTTTCACAATAAAATTCCGGGTTGGCAAGATCGCTCACCTGGATAGAGTACCTGCTTTGGCATGTGCACAGGCTTGAGCCTAACCCAGACTATACTGGAGGAAGCTTTTGTGGCATCTCTCTCTCTCTCTCTATCTGAAAAATTTGGCCCAAGGCAGTGGAGTCCTGGTGATGGCCAACAACAAAAACAATAAAACTATCAGATGAAATAAAACCTACAATTAAAATAAAATCCACATGCTTCTATTTTACAGGGCTTAATGTGGAGCATTAAATATTAGCTAAATGGATCCCATTCTATTTCTCTTGGGCAGTACTGCTCTGGAATAGTTGTTAGGTCTGTGCAGGGACCATGACATGAAGAAATCCTGAGGAGCCAGAGTATGCAAGAGGTCTAGAGTATACATGGAAGAAAGAAGGAAAAAGGACACATTAATAAACTAAGACCTGTGGCCCTCATTCACTCTGAGCCCTTTCTGAATAAACAGTTTTACTGGGACACAGCTCTGCCCATTCCTGTCTCAGTTGCATATGGTTTCTTTTGTGTTCCAACTGCTTTGCTGAGTAGCTGTGACAAACCATATGGCCTACAGAGCCAAAGATATTTACTATCTGACTAGAGATGGAGAGAGACCTATAGCCCTGCTTCACCACTCGTAAAGCTTTTCCCCTGCAGGTGGGCTTGAACCTGGGTCCTTGAGCACTGTAATGTGTATGCTCAACCAGGTGCGCCACCACCTGGTCCCTACTATCTGACTCTTCAGGAAAAAGTTGGCCAAGCCCTGCTATAAATAATTTCACATGCACAGGCATTCACATACATAGATGTACACATAGAAAATAAGTCTAGAATTGGATATCTACAGAGAGTTATTTGGCTTTCTTTTTTTCTGATTCTTTTTTAAACCAAGTGGCTTGGCAAGCAGGCCATACTTCAAACAGAGTTTATTATAAAAAAGCATAAAATATTAGTTAGAAACTTGGGTTGCTAGGGGCCTGGGAGGTGGCACAGTGAACGTTGAACTCTCTCTCAGTGTCCAACTCCTGGCATGCCATGTGTCAGAATGATGCTCTGGTTCTTTTTTCTCTCCCCTCACTCGCCATTAAAAAAATAAATTATTTAGAAAACAAAGGAAAACCTTCAGGTCTCATGAAGGACACTTGAAAGAAAAGAAAAAAGAAACCTGGACAGCTGCCTCCCATGCAAGAGTCAGACGGACTGTGCTTGGCCTTGTAAGTGAAGGAGGGCTGGGGGCACACAGGCTGGTCATGCGGGTGGAATCAGAGGGTAGCTGCCAGGAGTGAGGGGCATGCTGGAAAGGCTTTCTGGACAAAATGTGTAGAGAATAGGCTAGGAGGATGAAGAGCATGGGGATTAGGTGGGGCACCAGTGGGGGTAAGAAAAGGGCCTCCTACCTGGTTCACAGTTCCCTCCTTCCAGAAAGCCACCCTATAGTTCAGATTCTGCAGGGGTGCGCAATGTGGCAGTTGGTACATGGCATTGATGCTCAGGAACTCTTCTGTCCGAGTGAATGTCAGAACAGGTGGTGCAGGCTCCACTGGCAGAAACAGAACATGGCCTGTCAGAACCCTCTGGGGACCAAGCCACTGCCACCTCCAGGCAGGCCTGTTCCTCTTCTCACCTGGAGAACTCTCCTGGGAAGGGGAAAATGACCCACGTGCTTGTCAACCTAAACGTGATTTTATTTAAGCTTTGCTGTGACCCTGGATGGGAGAGATCATTATTCTCATTTCATAGGTAAACTGAGTCTACAGAAGCAAATTCATGTTGTCTCCTCCAACTCAGAGCCCTCCACATAGCACAGGTCTGTCAGAATCCCACCCATTTATGTGGGTTTTCCATTGCTGCTGTAGTACATTGCCACATATTTAGTGGCTCAGAACCACACTAGTGAGCTGGCAAAACAGCTCACTTAGATAGTGTGCTGCTTCACCACGTGTGTGGACTAGATTCAAGCCTGATTCCCACTATATTGAAGAAAGCTTTGATGTTATGGTCTCTCTCTCTCTCTCTCTCTCACACACACACACACACACACACACACACGTTCAATATCTCATAGCTCTACAGGTCAGAGTCTAGGAGGCTGGGCAGGATCTGTCTCTGGGTCTCACAAGGCTGGAGTTGTCTGGCCAGGACTCTTATCAGGGACCTCTAGGGAAGAATTCACTTCCATACTCATTTACATTGTTGGCAAAAGTCAGCTCCTCATAACTATAAAGCTGAGGTCTGCTTCCTTCCTGATTACTAGCTGAATGTGAGTCTCCTCACACTTTAAATCTGATTTCCTAGTCTATATATTTTTTTCTGCCTCCAGCTGGCAAAGTTCTCTGCTTTTAAGAGTTCATGGGATTAGAATCCAAAATAATATCACTGTTTTAAAGTCTATGCACTTAATTAAAACACCTGTACCATGAAATATTAATAGCTAGCATATTTGAAGGCCCTAGATATTAGGAAATGGACATCTCTGGAGGGTGGGGGTAGAGATGGAGGTCAGTCTGCCTACTACGGTTCTGAGATTCTCTCCTAACTCCTGTCCCTCTGACATAGAAAATACACTCACTTTACCCCAGGTTCCCAAGTGTCTCATGCCATTACAGTATCAACTCAAATTTTATAATCTGACCATCTAAAGTATCTACATCAGGTCAGATGAAGCTCTGGGAAACATTCCAGTACACCTCTGGTGGCACACCTGTTGGCCATTTGTGGCCAGTGACACTAAAAAACAAATTAATAGTGAGACAGACCCAGGATAACAGTTTTATCTTCTCTGGCTCATGTAAGAAGAAACTGAAAGTAAAAAAATAAAAATAAAAAGGAGGTGCTGACTCAAAGCAACTTAATTTAGGTAATTTAGACAAGCTCCAGCAGGTTTTATTCAAGGTCTGGAAATATTTCTTGGCTCTCAGCTTTGTTCACTTTACACTATATGAATCATCCTCCCCCCTTTTTTTAATTGGTGGTATTAATAGTTTACAATAAATACAGTTGTTGGTACATGTGTAAAATTTCTCAGGTGGGATCATCCTTCCTTTTCTAATTTTATTGCCACCAGGGTTATTATTGCTGGGGCTCAGTGCCTGCATGACAAATCCATTGCTCTTGGTGGCCATTTTTTTCCCCTTTTACTTTTTGAGATAGAGAAAAACTGAGAGGGAAAGGGGAGGGTCACTTAGATTGGGGGTGTGTTGCAAGAAAACCTAGGAAAGGAGGAAGCAAAAGAAAAAAAAAAAAGTAACCTCTTTGAATCTTCTATTATTCACTCAACTACTGCAATGGTTCTTCCAGCACTCTTTTTTTTATATTTATTTTTTATTATTTATTTATTCCCTTTTGTTGCCCTTGTTGTTTTATTTTTGTAGTTATTATTGTTGTTGTTGTCGTTGTTGGATAGGACAGAGAGAAATGGAGAGAGGAGGGGAAGACAGAGAGGAGGAGAGAAAGATAGACACCTGCAGGTTCACCGCCTGTGAAGCGACTCCCCTGCAGGTGGGGAGCTGGGGTTCGAACTGGGATCCTTATGCCGGTCCTTGTGCTTTGCGCCACCTGCGCTTAACCCGCTGCGCTATAGCCCGACTCCCTCTTCCAGCACTCTTAAGCCAGACTGCTTCCCAGCCTGCCTTCCCACCCTTTATTTCTTGCCCTCACCCACCTTTCTTTCTTTTCCTATTAACATGCCTCTCTCCCACCCCCCTCTCATTTTAGAGACAGAGAAATTGAAAGGGAAAGGGGAAACAGAGAGGAAGAGAGACCTACAACACTATTTCAACTCTGTGGAAGGTCCCCCCACCCTGCCCCCTGCAAGTAGGGAACAGGAACTTGAGCCTGGGACCTTGTACATTGTAGCATGTGCACACAACCAGGTGCATCACCAGCCAGCCCCTCTTTATCTATTTGCCTGTTTATTTATTTTACCAGCGAACTGTTCAGTTCTGCCTTATAGTGGTGGCAGGGGTTGAATCTGGGACCTCAGAGCCTCACACAAGAAAGTTTTTGCAGAACTGTTATATTCACCCATCATTATTAATCACCCTTCCTTCTTACTTCCATCCAACTTTCCTTCTTTCAATCTACCTTTTCTTCTTATTCATATATATTTCCTTCATTTATTCTAGCTTGTCAGTCTACTTTCTACTAACCCATCTATTCTCTCTCTCTCTCTCTCTCTCTCCCCTCTCTCCTTTCTCCACAATTCCCTGCCACAAAGTCAGGCTGCTCAGACAGGAACTGGGCCTGTGGGGAGCTGCCCGAGAGGGTGGTCCTCTGCTCTGGAGAGGTGAGAGACAAATAGTAGTGCCACCAAGCCAAATTACTGTGCAAAGGGCCTCACACAGACTTACCATCAAAAAGGTAATCCAGAGACTTAGACACCACCCAGTGGGACCTGGAGTTGGGAGAAGTTGCCAAAACACGTGCCTTGAATTTGTTGAACAGGTCCAGTTTTTCCAGACACATCAGAGAACATTTCAGCTCTTTGATTTGTGTGCAGTTTTTCACTCTTCGCCACTGTCCATATTTGGGAGAGCTGGGAGAGAAGGCAGGAGAGTTCAAGTCAGAGGGTCTGCCTCTGGGGCCGAGGGGGCTTACAGAACACAAGACCACTCTCTTTTCCATTCAGTCCAGCTGTCCAGTCAGACAGCCAGTAGCTGAGACAGGGTGGGTACAGTGAGGGTAGGAGCTCAGGCTCTGGAAGCCATTCACTGACTCTGGGGGTCTTAGGTGCCCCTACTCCTTATTCTCCTCATCTGCTACCTTCCTCATTGGGCTGCTGTGGGAGCCACCTTTGCTAGTACAAGTAACATATTCTGTGTGTTTATTCACTCAGGAATTTGTGGACCACCTGCTTTGTGCCAGAATATTAACAGAAAAGGAACTAGTACAGTTGCATTTATACTAATATGAACCAAATATGAAGCAAAGCCCAAAGAAACACTAAAGATGAAAAGAATGACAAATGAGTTTCTTCAACAGATATAAAATTCTAAGTAGCTTTACACTCTGCACAGTAAAAACAAACAAAACTACAGAAAGTTCATAGAATGAGAAAAAATACTTTATTCAGTAAATGTGTGTGGAGTTGTACCCCTCTTATCCTATGCTTTTGTAAATGTTTCCTTTTTATAAAACAAAACAAAACGACAACAAAAAAAACCTATTGAGGAGCTGAACGGTGGTGCAGCTATTTAAGCTCTCACATTACAGTGTGCAAAGACCCAGGTTCGAGCCCCCGGTACCCACCTGCAGGGGGAAAGCTTCACGAGTGGTGAGGCAGCATTGCAGGTGTCTCTCTGTCTCCCTCCCTCTCTAATACCACCTTCCCTCTCAATTTCTGGCTATCTCTAGCCAATAAATATAAAAAGACAATAAAAAACCTTCTATTGATATATCTCAATAAGATAATAAATCACTCCAATAATTGAATATTTACTTTACAAAAGACAAATGAATGGCTAATAAGCACATGAAAATGATGTTCAACATCATTAATTGTTGACCAGAAAACCCAATAACTAGGATTCTCATACAATGTTGGCAGGAGTGCATAATGGTTACATTCAAAAACAGCTTGAGAGTTTCTTATAATGTTACATATCTAGTTGCCAAATTTCCTAAAGTCTAGTTGGAGATTGTTATTCAAGAGAAATGACAACACTTGCCCATATAAAGACTTGTTCACAGTATATGTTTGGCAGCTGAATTGATAATAGTCCTATTATGGACTGAATTGTATTACCCACTTCAAATTTGTGACTATATTTGGAAATTGGGCATTTAAAGTATTAAGATTAAATGAGGTCTAATGGTGGGGCCCTACTTAAGAGCAGGGATTAGTGTCTGATAAGGATGGGAAGGGATATCAAGGATGCACAAACAGTGAAAAGATCACATGAGGACACAGCAAGAAGGTAGACACCTGCAAGTCAAGGAGAGGGGCTTTAAGAGAAACCAAGCCTGCTGTCACCTTGCTCTCTCTCTACCTTTTCACCTCTAAGACTGTGAGAAATAAGTTTCTGTTATTTAGTCCCCTACATTGTGACATTTTGTTATGGCAGCTCTAAAGCAGATTTGTTATAATTGGAATCAATATAACAAATACCTAAAATGTGAAAATGGTTTTGCAACTGGGTAATGGTTACAGGCTGAAAGTTTTTATTTATTTATTTTTGGGTCAGAGTCTCAAGTGTGCAATTTCATCACTCCTAGACCAAGTAGTGTTTTTATCCCATCCAGATGGAGAGTAAAGAGATCACACAGTACCAGAGCTAATCCTAGTACCATGGCAATTCCATGTGGAGTTGGGGTTCAAACCTGAGCTGTGTGCATGCACCCTACTTGGTGAGCTCTCTCTCTCACTATTGAAGAGGTTTTCTTTCTGTTTGTTTGTTGGTTATCATCAGGGCTTTACCACTCCCAGCCATAATTTTCAGATAGAAAGGGAAAGATGGGGTAATGATGGAACAAGAAAAGCACCAGTTTGGGGGTCAAAGAGACTTGGATTTTCTTCTCTCTCTCTCTCACTGGCCTCCTTGGGCAAGAACTTCTTTGAGCTAAGTTCAGTTTCATCTATTCCAAAATGAAGGATGTGTGTGCGCCTGCCTGGTGACATTGAGGAAGAAAGGAAATACAGTCCACTCTTGACCAATATAGTCTTGACCTGTAAGAGCCCACTTATATGTGGACATTTTAGTAAATACATTTGGCTCTCTATATCTGTAGTTGTGTATTCATGGATTCCATCAGTTAGGGAAGTTGATTGGTTGAATCCTTGGGTATAAAACCTACAGATAAGGAGAGCTGACTGTCAGGGGCTTGAGCAGTCTCAGATTTGGTACCCACAGGAGTCATGAAGCCAGTTTTTGTATCAATGGATAACTGGAGTTAAGTTTTGGGAGGAAGTTAAAAGTTATTACATAGATTTCCAATGGGAAGGTGGTGTTATATCCAGCCTCCTTGGCCTATGGATCATTTAAGTGTTAGCTGTATTCATTCTTAGAAGGCGTGAACCAGATCCACACTAGACCTGATATGGGGTAGCCCAGATTATCTGGCATTTCCTTGCCCTTCTTACTTCCTCCTTCTCACCAATTCTAGAGCAATCCTCCTGAGTATCTGCCATTACCTTTTTATTCTTCTACTAAAGAACTTCACATCATTCCCACCTATGTGCAGAGATGGTAAATGATTTCCAAGTTTAGATTTCTCTGAATTCATAGTGACTGTCTGAACCATAAATTGAGAAGGACTTTAAGACTCCATGGCAGGAAAGGGGATCACCTGGTGGTGTCTAGCACCAGCTCTATAACAAATATATTAACGCTCTATGATGGAACCACTCTCAGTACTAGACCTCAAGAATTCCATTACAACCTAAGGAATCCAGCAATTATCTTTTGGATATCATCAGACAATATAGTAAGGTGTCAGGCTACAAAATTAACATTCAAAAGTCAAAGTCAGTGGCATTCCTCTATGCAAACACTAAATTAGAAGAAGTTGAAATCCAGAAATCAATTCCTTTTACTATAGCAACAAAAACAATAAAATATCTAGGAATAAACCTAACCAAAGAAGTGAAAGACTTCTATACTGAAAATTATGAGTCACTGCTAAAGGAAATTGAAAAAGACACAAAGAAGTAGAAAGATATTCCATGTTCATGGGTTGGAAGAATTAACATCATCAAAATGAACATACTACCCAGAGCCATCTACAAATTGAATGCTATCCCCATCAAGATCCCAACCACATTTTTTAGGAGAACAGAGCAAATGCTACAAATGTTTATCTGGAACCAGAAAAGACCTAGAATTGCCAAAACAATCCTGAGAAGAAAGAACAGAACCGAAGCCATCACACTCCCAGATCTCAAATTGTATTATAGGGCTGCTGTCATCAAAACTGCTTGGTACTGTACTGGAACATGAATAGACACACTGACCAGTGGAATCTAATTGAGAGCCCAGAAATAAGCCCCCACAACTATAGATACATAATCTTTGACAAAGGTGCCCAGATCATTAAATGGGGAAAGCAGAGTCTCTTCAACAAATGGTGTTGGAAAAAAATGGGTTGAAACATGCAGAAGAATGAAACTGAACCACTATATTTCACCAAACACAAAAGTAAATTCCAAGTGGATCAAGGACTTGGATGTTAGACCACAAACTACCAGATACTTAGAGGAAAATATTGACAGAACTCTTTTCTGTATAAATTTTAAAGACATCTTCAATGAAACGAATCCAATTACAAAGAAGACTAAGACAAGCATAAACCTATGGGACTACATCAAATTAAAAAGCTTCTGCACAGCAAAAGAAACTACTACCCAAACCAAAAGACCCCTCACAGAATGGGAGAAGATCTTTACATGCTATACATCAGACAAGAGGCTAATAACCAGAATATATAAAGAACTTGCAAATCTCAACAACAAGAAAACAAATAACCCATCCAAAAATGGGGAGAGAACATGGACAGAATATTCACTACAGAAGAGATCCAAAAGGCAAAGAAACACATGAAAAAATGTTCCAAGTCTCTGATTGTCAGAGAAATGCAAATAAAGACAAGAATGAGATACCACTTCACTCCTATGAGAATGTCATACATCAGAAAAGATGTATGACATCAGAAAAGACTCTGGACTCTGGGGTGGGTGGGTGGGGGAGAATACAGATCCAAGAAGGATGACAGAGGGCCCAGTGGGGGTTGTATTATTATATGGAAAACTGGGAAATGTTATTATGCATGTACAAACTATTGTATTTACTGTTGAATGTAAAACATTAATTCCCCAATAAAGAAACTAAAAAAAAAAAAAAATTGCATTACAGGCTCCTCACAGCTCCTCCACTCAAGCCCTGCTCTGACTTTTCTCAAAGACTCCTCCCCAGGAAGCCTATCACCTATGTACCATTCTCCATTCACATGATTCTCACATTATTAAATCCCTTTCCGGATACTTACCATATCTTATCTCCCATGGGACTGAGAAGAGCCAGTGCTGACACACCAAATGCAGCTCTCCCCAGTGAAATCCTTAGCCCCTTGCTCACCCTCTCAGATTCCTCACCCAGGCTGGAGACCCCTCTCTACCTCTCATAGTGCACAGAATAGGTCACATTCTGGGGATTGCCAAGCCCTGGAAGCCACGTCAGATACACGCTGAAGTTCTGAAAGATCAGTGTCACGTTCTGAGGAGGGGCCAGGCAGTGTCTCCCTGTGGGGGGGGGGGGGGAGAGAAAGAGGTTGTGAGATCTGGAGCTCCTGCTTTGTCTTCACACAGACCAGTCAGAGCAGAAGAACAGCCCCAGCTACTGAGTTTGCGGAAACAGGAATCAATTAGAGTGGCGTGGTGTGGGGTAGGAAATGGGCCGGGGATGGGGGATCAGGATTCCAGTCACAGCTATGTTACCCACTAACTGTCTTGCAGCTCTGAGCCCTCCCAAGGCCTCATTGGATGGATTTCCTGAGCTAGGAGAGGCAGTCCTGCTCACTCTGGCATCTGAGGGGTCCAGCAGGACAGCCAAGAACAGAAACCACCTAATGAACTCCTGAGTCTTGTGGATTCTAGGATGGTCTACTCATTGGGTGTCAATGAGTGGGAACTCTGTCCCATTATCAGTCATGTCCCCAGAATCTGTAGATTCTGACAGATCATTGGTGAGTGAATATCCCAGAGGTTCCCTAACTGGTTCCCTTGGTTTCCAACTTTGTTTCCTCAATTCATTCTCTACATGCAGCAAAAGTTAAATGAAAATCATGTCACCTACTGCTTTAAACTGTCAAATGGTTTTAATTTCATTCAAAGTAAAACTGAAAGAAATTATCACCCATAAGACCCCACCTACCCTGACCTACTACTCTTCTCTTCCTCTTTTATCACACTAGCCTTTTTGCTGTCCCTGAAACATGCCACAGCAAACATCTGGTTTCAGGCCTTTGCATTAGCTGCTCCTTCACCTAGAATGATCTCCTCCTGGATATGAGCCTGGCTCACACCTTTGTTCCTTCATCTCTCTACTCAGATGTTGATATCTCAGTGATTTTCCTTGATCACCTTTAACTTGCTCTCATCTCCCTTCCTTAGCATGTCCTTCTCCTCACTGCTAACCAGCATCATCTGAAATATGTATCTGATTACTCCCCAGTTTCATATCCTTCCCCTACCTTCAGAATAAAGTCCATGGTCCTTATCAAGGTATATGAGACCCTACCCAGCTGGGCACGACTGAGTCATCTAGTCAGCCTCTTCCTAACAGCTCCCCTATTTTAGGTTTAATTGTTGTCAAATTATTGTATCCTCTCAAGTGTCTGACAATTGCCAGGTGTGAACACCAACTAATACTTTAAAAACTTGACTGAAATATTACTTCCTCCAGGGAATTTTCCCTGACATCTTTAAGAAGTGGTAGTAGTGATGATGATGGTGGTGGTGGTAATAACTGTAATTAACACGTTATGTGTCCTAAGTATATGCCAGGAACTCTGCTAAACACTTCACTTGTATTTTACCTTTCAAGGCTCCCTGTACTCCTAGGAGATGGACGCTAATTATGACCATCACATTACAGATGAGAAAAGTGAGGCCACTAGAGCTAGTAAGTTAAGAGACTCACAATTCAAATCCAGGTCTAGCCAACTTCAAAATCCGAATTCTTGATTACACACTTCCTTTCTCAGGTCCTCCTTAGGTTTACTCAGTTTTTTGTTTGTTTTGTTTTATTGCTGCTGTAAGGCATTCAGCTCTGGGATGCTTTTTCTTTTTTTCTTTTTTTGGCTCCAGGGTTATTGCTGGGGCTCAGTGCCTGCACCGTGAATCCAATGCTCCTGGAGGCCATTTTCCCCCCCTTTGTTGCCCTTGTTATTGTAACCTTGTTGTGATTATTATTGTTGTTGTTGATGTCGTTCGTTGTTGTTGGATAGGACAGAGAAAAATGGAGATAAGAGGCGAAGACAGAAAGGGGGAGAGAAAGATAGACACCTGCAGACCTGCTTCACTGCCTGTGAAGCGACTCCCCTTCAGTTGGGGAGCCAGGGGCTCGAACAGGGATCCTTATGCTGGTCCTTGCATTTAACCCAATGTGCTACTGCCCAACCCCCTCTGGGATGCTTTTTCAAATGGAGATCAAGAGGCATATAGAGGATGAAAGATAGCACGAGCATTAAAGTTACCATTAATGTGACTGGGGGCTGGGTGTGAATGTGGTCACGTGTATGGCAAAGCAGGTGCACTGTTCAGGCTATTTTGTCAGTCCTAATCAGCTTTATTCTTCCAACATTTGCTGATCACTACATGCCAGAAGCTTGAGAGAGAAATATAATGCCATTCTTGTCCTTCAGGAGCTCATGATCCCATTGAAAATTCAATGTTCTGTGTTTTAACATGGGCTATGATAAAAATTCATGCAAGTTACAGAATGGCATGAGGGAGGGAGGGACCAGTTCTATTGATGGCTCTCAGTTCAGCACCTCCACTGCTAGCCTTTTAGACCAAAATGTGGGTGCCTGCTGCCTTCCCAGCCTGTGTCCTCTAGGTGGAACTGATCATAGCGACTCTTATGTTATCATTGTTCTCAGCTTTTGGACTTTCTGCAGGGTGATGAGGAGGAGACCATAGTCTATCTGCTTGTGCTTATAATAGAGCTCATAGGCAGAACAGATGCAGAGGCTGAACTCGATCACAGTGAAGTAATAGTAACTACAATAACTAGCCTCTACTGAGTCTTCAAAGGGTGCCAAGTATAATTGGTTTGGCATTTATCACCCAAAACCTCATTCAGTCTTCATGACAAAATTCCTTATGGGATAGGTGTCATTCCTTTCTATGGAGGGACATTAGGCTTAGAGACAAACAGGTGGTAATTTATCTGAGGCTACTAATTTGTATGAGAGCCAAGATTTGAACTTGGATCTCACTGTATTCTAGCAATCATACCTAAAGATTTACACCACAGTTTTTATTGTATACTGAATCTGTCAAGTAAAGATAAAATTATGTTCAGACAGAAAAATCTGACAGTTAGGTGGGGGACAGAGGACTAATCCTCCCTCCTATCCCCCTGTTCCCCCCCCCCACACACACACACCCTGGAAGTACATTGTCCCTCATCAACTGTAAATAACACTTAATGCTCAGAGGTGCCAGGGCTGGGCAGCACTGACCTGATGGCCTAGGTAGATGAATGGTCCTGCTCTAGCTGCCTGCCCAAAGCTGGACATGCTTGATTCAGCCTTGTCTCTGTTCTATGCATTTCTCCTTTGCCTCCTTTTTGGGCAATTTCCTTTATTGCTCTGACCCTCAGTTTCCCTCATCTGCAAAGGGAAAAAATAATACCCAATTTGTAGGATGGTTGGGCTGTGAAACCCAAATAGGATAAACGCGGTGCTTGGTACACAGAAGTTGTATGATAAAAGGTGAGTTTTAATATTAGTCATTTAGTTTTAATATTAAACATTTAATTACATCATCAGGCTATGCGTGAGGTCTCTTCCAGTTGTTAAAATTGAGAATCCAAGATCAGGAAGCTATTCTCTGTGCAGTTTTTGGGAACCCGAATTGATTGGGGGTGGAAGAGTTGGGCCCTATTCCAAGGTATTTTGTACCTTGCCCGCTTATTTACCAGTTGGTCTTTAGGGGGAGGCGCCTCTTGTGAAAACAACAGCTCTGATCTGGGTCCTTGGTGGCAAGTATGACACCAGCCAGGAGGGGAAGGGCACGTTTGTGGGAGCTCCTTGACTCCTTGTAAGAGTCCAGTGTGGGATTAATGTAGGGGACAATGGGTCACCCTAAAAAAAACCAGTTTATTTATTTTTTAAAAAAGTGTGTGGTCCTGGAGATGGCACAGTGGATAAGGCATTGAATTCTCAAGCATGAGTTCAATCTCTGGCAGCACATGTACCAGAATAATGTCTGGTTCCTTCTCTCTTTCCTATTTTTCTCATTAATAGTCTTTTAAAAATCTTTTTTAAAATGGTGCAGATTCTTTTTTTTTAAACTGCCTCTTCTTTCCTGTTCACTTGAAGTTGGGCTGAAGTTAGGAAACGGAATCAGTTTCAGGAAAAGAACAGAAAGAAAGGAAGAAGGAAGGAAGGAAGGAAGGAAGGGAGAGAGGAAGGAAGGAAGGAAGGAAGGAAGGAAGGATGGAAAGGAGAGGGGGGAGGGAGAGGGAGAGGGAGAGGGAGAGGGAGAGGGAGAGGGAGAGGGAGAGGGAGAGGGAGAGGGAGAGGGAGAGGGAGAGGGAGAGGGAGAGGGAGAGGGAGAGGGAGAGGGAGAGGGAGAGAGAGAGAAACTTGGGGAAAGAGCCTGAGTGGAGGGTAGGCAGGTCCCTCGCTCCCCTGGCTGCGACCCACCCACTTCTCCCGGATCAAGTTGAGCGCAACCTGTCCAGAATGCCCCGCAGCCCCGCGCCCTTACCTGAAACCAAGGGCAGCAGACACAGGAGCAGGGGCGCCCAGCTAAACGCCCAGGTCATGTCGCTCTTCCGAGGCTCAGCAGAGTCAGCTCCAGCCTCCAGCCTCTGGGCCTACCTGGTGACGCGACGCGCAGCCAATGGGAGGCCGAGCCTAGGCCACGCCCCCATGCTGGCCGCGACTCCTCTAGGAGCTATACCCACCTCCGCAGCACCTCTGCAGGGAGAGGCATCCTCACGCTGGCCTTAAGCGGGTCACCCTCAAACTCAGCAGTGCTGCAGTGCAGTCACTGGTTCTTGTTTGCTTTCTGCGGGGGAGAGGGAAAAGGAGGGGAGGGGAGAGGAGGGCGTGCATCAATAAGTTCGTATATGGGGGAAGGGAGCGGATGAAAACTTTTATTATTAACTGCAGTGAGGAATTCCAAGATGGGACTAAAGATGGGACTATTTATGGGGGTGGGGTGGGGTAGGTAGAGAATAGTTGCGGTATATATAAGGGGATCAAAGCAGGAGCCCCCGAGCATGCAGGACCTGCTGTCTGTAACCAGCTGAGCCACCTTCCCACCTGGTATGGTGGGACTGTTTTTTGTTGTTGTTCTTGTTTCGGTTTTTGTTTTGTTTAAGTTTTTATTGCCACCAGGGTTTTTGCTGAGACTTGGTGCCTGTAGTCAGTACTCCTCCCCCCTTTTAGATAGAGGTAGAAAGAAATTGAAAGAGATGGGGGAGTTAGAAAGGGAGAGAGGGGCCAGGTGGTGGCCCACCGGGCTGAGTGAAGGACCAGGGTTCAAGCCCTCTCTCACCCTCAGGGGGGAAGCTTCACCAGTTGTAAGCAGTGCTGTAGATGTCTCTCTTTCTCCCTATTTCCTCCTTCCCTCTTGATTTCTCTTTGTCTCTATCCAATACATGGAAAATAAATAAAGTAAAATAATTAAAAAGAGAGTCACCTACAGCACTGCTTCACCATTCATGAAGCTTCACCCTTGCGGGTGGGAATCAGGGGCTTGAACTTGGATCCTTGCACATGGTAACATGTATACTCTACCAAGGGCACCACAGCCTGTTCACCCTTTTTCCTTTTTATAGAGAGTGAGAGACAGAGAGGGAGAAAGACAGGACAGACACCATATAGCATTGTTCCATCATTCCTTGAAGATTCCTCCTTGCAGATGGCAACTGTGGGCTTGAACCCAGGTGGTTGTATATAAGATGGGAATTTTTTTCCCTATTTTATTGGATAGGACAGAGAGAAATTGAGAAGGGAGAGGGAGATAGAAGGAGAGAGAAAGATACCTGCAGACCTGCTTCACCACTTGTGAAGCATCCCCCCTTGCAGGTGGGGAGCAAGGGCTCAAATATGGGTCCTTATGCATGGTAATGTGTGCACTTAACTGGGTGCAGCACCACCTGGCCCCCAAGATGGGACTTCTTTTTTATATAATTTATTGGGGAATTAATGTTTTATATTCAACAGTAAATACAATAGTTTGTACATGCATAACATTTTCCAGTTTTCCATATAACAATGCTACCCCCACTAGGTTCTCTGTCATCCTTTTTGGACCTGTATTCTCCCCCTCACTCACCCCAGAGTCTTTTACTTTGATGCAATACGCCAATTCCAGTTCAGGTTCTAAAAGATGAGACTTCTTAATAGGGATAAGGGATGAATTCGGGGTCAGCTGAACAGTGCAGTCTCAGACACTATTAGCTTTATCATTGTTTTCTGAATGTGTTCTACATGCCATGTACTAAACCAAACACTTTCTACATATTATCTCTAACCCCACAGAAAGGATATTTTATTTTGTTTTATTTTTTGTTAGAAACAGAGAGAATTTGAGAGGGGAAAAGGAGAGAGAGAATGAAAGATACCTGAAGCACTGATTCACCCTCTATGTTTGTGGTCTATGGGTGTGCTACTGCCCACTGCCTTTCTTCTGTTTGTATTTAGTATCTAGGCTTTTCATTATCAACATGCATTGCTTTTCCAGTGAGATCTCAGGTTCAGGCAAGCAAGAGAAAGTTTATTAGAGAAATATACACACAGAAATATGTGTGAGCCACTGAGAGACAGAAAGGTCCTGTTACACTTCACAGCGTTCTTTTTATACTTTTCTAAGGCTATCAGGCAGGCATACATTGGTTAATGGTTATTATATAGGTGGTGTAGTCTTACACTGTTTATCTATTACCCTGCCCTGGTTCAAAGTACCAGCGTCCCCCTACCCTTGAGTATGTATTGACAATGAGTTGCTTTATCTCAGGAGAAAGAGTCACAGCTTGAAGCTGATGTTTTTTGTCCTTGGGGTCTTCTCTTTGTCTCTACACTCCACTTTCTAGTCCTCCTCACTAATATGTCACTAATATCTCTGCAAAGACAATCTCAGGAAAGAAGAAGGCATACATCTTTCCCTGAATCTGTTCCTTTTAATCTGTCCCTTACAATAACACAGTGCTGAAACTTCTCCCCGGTGACTGGAGATCCGACTCAGACCTGGGCCACGTGCAGGTGAGCTATCTTGTGGACCCGCAATCAGTACTTCTTAATAGGGGCTCACAGAGGTCATGTTGGAACCTCAAAAGACAACTGATGAAAAAGATCCTTGGTATCTTAGCATCTTTTAATCTCCTCTGAAACTGACTTCATCTGAGTGATGACCCAGAATCCTGTAGAACTGGTAGTGGGAGACAGAGTTGTCTTCGTTTGTCATCTGCTTCACCTACTTGGCTTATTTGAAGCTGGTACCTGCTCTTTTTTTGGTTTTGTTTCTAATAAGGTTCCCCTCCCCCAATTTTACTAAGAGTTTCATGGTTTATAGCACAACTGTCTACACATGAGCCTTATTTCCTAGCTACAAATCATGGGTGTCTGTTGTTTTCGACGGGTTATGTTGTTTTCGCCGGGCTGGCTTCACGGGCGGGTAACAGACAACCAGGGACTCATGGTTGAGCTGTAGGCAGTATCTCTTTATTCATGCAGGACGCAGCGCAATCTAAGCTGAGCTGAGCTAAACTAAAGGTAAAGTACTGTAAAACTCACAATGCTGTCTTTATATATACTTGCCAAGTAAGGTGGAAACAGGATGTGACATAGAGAGGGTGGAGAGAAAAGTGACTGGTGAAAATCAGAGTGTGACAAAGAGGGGGCAGATTAGGCGAGAATCCTATCACTGAAGCACAAATGCCCTGGAAGGAGGGTGGAACTTGTTAACAGTGGTTATGTAAATAGAATGAAGTGGTTATGTAAATAGAATAGTATTAAGCAGGGGGGATTTAAACCAAATGAAACAGAAGGGGTCTCATGCATACTAACAGGTGTCCGAAAAACACTCTCACTCCCAACCTAGCACTCTAATCCCCCCTTTTTCATTCCTTCCCTAGAGTTCCTTGCTTTGGTTCAGTACCCCACCCCTAGTCCAAATTTTACCCTATGTTTTCCATTTCTGACTCTGTCGTATGTGTGGCCAACTGGCATTCCTCCTGCTGTCTCTGATTCACCTCACCTAGCCAAGGTGAGGCAAATATTGAGCTATTTATTTATTTATTATTGGATTGAGATAGACAGAAATTGAGCAGAGAGGGGGAGACAGAGAGTTATCTGCAACCCTGCTTGGCACCCGTGAAGCTGGATCATTGCACACTGTAATGTGAGCACTTAACCAGATGTGTGACCATTTGGTAAAAGATTGGGTTTTTAGAGTTTCTGGTCTAGTATTTGTTGTTTGATATTTGGTCTTGGCTCGTCAACATTGGTTCATATTGCTCTCTTTTGTCCTCGTTTTTCTGAAGCCTTTGCTCCTTTTGTTGCTGTTGTGTTTCCAATTTTATTCAACTACTGATTAACTCAGTTAGAGCTGGAGTTTGCTTCTTATCATGTAGTACTCCTTTTGGTAATTCTTGCAAGGCAGGATTGGTGATGGTGATTTCCTTTTGTTTCTATATATTTGAAAGATAATTTGGCAGGGTAGATCACTTGTGACTGGTAATCTTTATCCTTTAGTACAGTGGATATGTCATACCATTCTCCTCTTGCTTCTAGGGTTTATGGTGAGAAATCTGAAGATAGCCTGATGGTTCTGCCTTTGTACATCAAATTCTTTTTTCCCCCTAGTAGCCTGCATTAACTTTTCTTTGTCTTTGCTTTTAGACAGTTTTACAATGATGTGTTGGGGGTGTGGGCTGTTTTAAGTTATAAGCCTTGGCTGTTCTTCTATGCTTCCTCTATGCTTATATTTATAGCATTTCCCAGGTGTGAAAAATTTCTACTATGATTTCTTTGAATATGACCTCTGCTCCTCTCTCTTTCTCTTCATCTTCAGATATTCATACTCAGTTGTTTTTTGATGGGATATGCTATTACACCCAGAATTGCTTCATTTTTCACGAGTCTTTCCTCTCCAACAGCCTAGCACTCAGATAGTGTTGGTACCTGCTCTTTTGACAAAATCTGTTGTAAATTGCTCTTCTTTGCTCCATTCCCCTCCAGTCCAGATTTTCAAGTTGGGTAGTTGTGTGTCTGGTACCTTGGTACATCAATATAAAAGGACATTTGTTGATAATAAACATGGGAGTGTCCTCTATCAAACCACTCTCTCCCCCCAAGAAAACAGTAATTTTGGATGCAGGATAGAAAATCTTATCCAGGGGGTCAGGTGGTTGCACTTGATGGAGCTTGTACTTTAACATGTGGAAGGACCCACGTTCAAGCCTGCAGTCTCCATCTGCAGGCAAAGCTTCATCAGAGGTGAAGCAGTGCTATAGGTGTCACTCTTTATCTCTCCCTCTGTACCTCTTCCCTTACCTCTCAATTCATCTCTGTCTTATCAAATATAAGAAAAAATAAAAATAAAGCAAACAAAAAAAGCAAGAAGAAATTTTAAGAATCCAACCTCTGAATAAGTCCTAATATGTTGTATTAGGTGTTTTTTTTTTCCTTGTCAGGGGAGAGGGCATATGTCAAACATTAATAATAAACTCATTCTGAAATGAAATGGGTATATTCCTGTTGCAACTTCTTTACCTAAAACAGTGTTCAATAGCATTGATATTTATTAAGATTTTATGCATTAGGCACTTACATATACTATTTAATCCTCTAAACAATCCCATGAGATGGTTATTAGTACTCACCTTTGACAGATGTGGCTCTGAGAGGTGACATTGCTTGCCCAAGGTCACACAGCTAATTAGATACAAGGCTGGGATTTAGACTCCAATCAGGTTGTGATCCTATGGTTTTGATACTACTCAGTCATGAGATGGTTAAGGGAAGACAAAACCAAAATCCCCCAGTCTTGAGCACTTCCCAATTTGTAAAGATCAGAGCACAAAACTCTCACAAGTATCAACCTCCTCTCTACACTAAATATTAGGTGGAATCAGTGGTGCTGGTAAATATTTAGCAACTGTGTCTGGGAGAAGGGGGTAGAGGAGGCATGGTGAAGCCCTTCTTGTAGCTCGTGTCAATTTCTGTGGTGTAAATACCCCTGCTACTGTCAATTTCAATGTTGAGTCATTGAACACAGAGTTGAGAAGAAATATGTATCATCTGCCTTCCCAAGTTTGTACCAGCCTACTTCAAGCTCACCACAGGGTCAGAGATCTATAACTAAACTTTCAGATGTTAAGAATAAACCATGTCCTAGACACTAAGTAGCCAATGGGACTCATGCTGAAAATCTCTGGTCCAGACTTCTGAAGGTGTGGCTATGGAATAGGAGCCATTTCAGATTGCACCTCTGATAAACTAGGAAAAAAACAATGAAAACCCAACAAAATACAAAAATAATCTCTCCAGAAACTTATTATGCCACAGCCACCAAGTTGGGGAAGCTATTATGATTTCATTCAAAACTCCCTGGGCAGATGACCTCACCAATGTGTCCCTGAACCTCACCTCTCCAGAGTGGGGACTAGGGGAAGATAGAAACAGACTGGGAGCATAGCTTGACCTACCAATGTCCATGTCCAGTGGATAAGCAATTACAGAAACCAGACATTCCACCTTCTGCACCCCGTAAAGGTTTTTCATCTATACTCCCAGAGGGGTAAATGTTAGGGGAAGATGACCAGAGGGGTCTGAACTCCAATTATTCCATCAGAACTTGGAAAGAGAAGAGGAAAAAAAATAGGGAAGGACACTCAGAAGTAGTAGGTGTTACTACTACTAAGGAAAAGAAGGCAGGACCATAAGAAAAAAATTGGAAAATATATAAAAATATAGATAGTTATAGAAATAACAGTCAGCCCATATCTGTGACTTTGGAAGATCTAATGTAGTTTCCAAAGGAGGGAATGGGGACACAGAACTCTGGTGGTGGAAAGGTGAAAAGGCATTGAAAAGTATGGAAAGGTGGAAAGGTGGGAATTACCCCTGTTTATAATTTTGTAAATCAATACTAAATCACTAATAAAATTTTTTAAAGCTGAGGAAAAAAAAAAAGAAAACATCTCTGGTCCATAGCTCACAACTCACAACTCAAGATCTCTTACATAGCAATGTTTTTTATATTTTTTATGACATGGCCTCCACTATCTACCTTCTGAAGTTACCTGTCCACTAGACTGATTCTCTATCTTCCACTCCCTCTCTCACTCTTCCTCCCTTTACCTCTCCCTTTCCTTTCACCTTTCCCTCTGCCTCTCCACTCTGGGCCTTTTCTTTCTTTTTTCTTTTTTAACTATCTTTATTTATTGGATAGAGACAGTCAGAAATTGAGAGGGAAGGGGGTGATAGGGAGAGAGACAGAGAGACACCTGCAGCCCTGCTTCACCACTCACAAAGCTTTCCACCTTCAGGTAGGGACTGGGAGCTTGAACCTGGGTCCTTACACATTCTAACATGTGTGCTCAACCAGATGCACCACCACCTGGCCCCTGGCCTTTTCTTTTCTCTCCTTTCTTTCTTTCTTTCTTTCTTTCTTTCTTTCTTTCTTTCTTCCTTCCTTCCTTCCTTCCTTCCTTCCTTCCTTCCTTCCTTTCTTTCTTTCTTATTTTAATTATCTTTTATTTCTTTACTGTATAGAGACAGCCAGAAATTGAGAAGGAAGGGGGTAATAGAGACAGAGAGACAGAGAGACACCTGCAGCACTGCTTCACCACTTGCAAAGCTTTCCCCTTGCAGCTGGGGACCGGGGCTCGAACCTGGGTCCTTGTGCATATAACGTGCACTCAACCTGGTGTGCCACCACTCAGGCCCTCTGGGCCTTTTCAAACACCATATCTAGCATTACCTCTTTCTACTTCTCTCCCGTTCTCTAGCCAGCTCCTATTCTTGCTTCTAGCTTCACAGTTTATGAGTCACTTTCTCAGGGAGCCCTGTTTACCCTTCCTACACTGATTTGTTCCCAGCTTCCATGTGTGTCCTTAGGGAGTATTTAATTAGTAATTATTATTATGAATTATGAATTATTCATTAGTATTAATATTAATTATTATTAATTAGTAATTCCAAAGAAACAATTTTTGTGTCTTTAATGTTTCTCTTCCTGGGCACATTTTCAGGGTCTGGTATATAGTAGATACTCAATGAGTAGTGAGTACCAGACCTTTAAAGTCCAGGGCTCAGCCAAACACAATTTCAAATGCCCAGAACAACCCAGACCTACTGTTGGCTCATAGCTGGCACATGGTTAGCTGCAGCAGCTAAATTTACTAATTGGGTAGCAAGTGTTCACTGAGCTGAATTTGGCATATGATTCATACATGAAAGACCTCAGTATCTCTTTTGAAAATATGACTTCATGGTCATGCCTCCCTCCATATGGGATTTTGCAATTATAGCTCTTTCATAGATCCTGAGAATAATATGTAACAATGTATAGCAGGGAAATAAATCTGCATTATTGAATGGGAGCTCATAGGCTCTCCCTCTTGCCTGAGCCTGCAAAGGGTACAAGGTTGAATCAATGGACATTGGCAAAAGCAGGACCAGAGGACAAGGGTGTGTACCAATATGAGTTGCACTTTAACAAGTTCCTATATACTGCTGGTCTGAGCTCCGCACTTCAGGAGCAATGCTGAATTGATTCTAACTCTAATACATCATGTTATAGGGTGGAAGAAAATCTGATCTTCCCATTTCACTTGGGTTAGTTCCTTGTTAAACTGTGTGTGTGTGTGTGTGTGTGTGTGTGTGTGTGTGTGTGTGTGTCACAGAGAGGCAGAGAGAGAAACAAGAATTTTGATCCACAGTGAAATTAATTGAAAGTCTTGGAGAGAAGTTGTACATTATTAAAAGTGAATTTTACGGCAGATGAATGATGTTGCCATTAGAGGAGAGGGGAGGATTCTTAGTCACAAAGTTGGAGACAGGTGGGGCTGAGGTTTGGGTTTGAGCCCAAGGGTATATGGCAGCCTGGGAAAAAGTTCGCAAATTCTGGTCTTGAGTCACCTTTTTCTTCCCTTTCTGGACTCAAACTCACCCGCTGTGCATCAAGCGGGCTGGTTGGTGAAGGATTCTATGAGCAGTGCTACAGTTGCCACCCACCTCCCACTACACCCCCACCAGGAGCAAGGACAGGGGAGGGCCACCCTAACCTGTAATCTTCTATCTTTCAGTTGGGAACACCCAAGCTCTTTGCAAACCTGCTTTTATTCACTCTTTCCAGGCCTGGGAAAGGCCCCCAGGCATTTGATAACGGTGCCCAGGTGCATCTGTGGCCCGGCTTGCAGGGGCCGCTCTGTGCCTGCCAAGACCCGACCAGAGCTGGAGGCACAAGGGCTGCACATGGGAAAGCGGAAGCGGCAGTGAACGAATCTGCACCCCAGGAATCCTTCTTCTGGCCTGAGCTGTTGCTCCTCTCTGGAAGAATCCATTCAGTTACCTCAGCCTCCATCCCCGACTGCCTGTCCTTGTGGGCCCACTGTGTGCCACATCTCTTTCTTTTATCTCTACCTTTCCAATAATGCATTTTAAATTAAATAAACAATAGATGATTTTTTTCACACGTTAAAATTGCAGATTCCCCCATCATCAGTTTAGGGGTGATTTTTTCCCCCAATCTTTTCTAGTGGAACCGTAGAAAATATATATGTAATTGTATGTCTCTTTGTGTGGTTTTTACATCAATTGTGTCATATTCTACCATTCTGCAGCCTATTTCTGATGTTTTTATTTCAACAAAATTCCTTGATGAGTTTTCTATAGCTATATATGGGGACAGCCCCCACTCCTACCCCATTCATATGCATACTCTTCAAGGTATGCCACAATTCAGATATGCCAGATTTTATTTAATTATTCTTTAATCAATGAGTCCTCAGAATGTTTGTAATTTTTCATGATGACAAAGCATTACAATGACCACTTCTATCCTTCAAGTGTATACAACTGGGTAGGTTTGTCACTGGGACAGGTAATGCAGAGATATGGCTCTATCAAGTCATAGGATGTGTGCATTTGAACTTTTATATTTTCATTTAGTTATTTATTTTGGATAGATACAGAGAGAAGTTAAGAAAGGGAGGGAGGGGGAGATAGAGAGAGAGAGACCTGCAGCACTACTGCACCACTTGTGAAGTTTCTCCCCTGCAGGTGGGGGCTGGGAGCTTGAAAGCTTGTCCTTGCACATTATAATGTGTACACAACACACCTGGTCCCCATTTAAAAGATTTTGAAAATTGTTCTTTGTGATGGCTGAACCAATGCCATGCCGATAGTATTACACTTTTCCCCCAATGTCCTGGTCAATTTTTGATCTCACCAAACTTTTTTTTTCAATATAATTTTCTCACTGACCTACTTATAGCAAGGTGTTCAGAATCTTTGCACTGGGATACGAACATATTCCCACCAGTGGGCAAATCCACTCGCCCAATGCTCACAAAAGAACGTTCCCGAAAGGACATTCTGACCAGCTAATAACAGGCAACAAGTGCAGGACATACAATGGAAAGGGCTTTATTATTTTTTTTTATTTACAAAATTACTTGAGAAAAGTAAAATGTCTGACCTGGGAGATGGTGCAGTGGCTAGTGCACGGGACTTACAGGCATGAGGTCCAGTGTTTGGTTCCTGTGTGAGTCATTTGTACAAGAATGAAGCTCTGATTCTTATCCCCTTTCTATCATAAATAAATAAGTCCTTAAAATATAGAGAAAGTATAACTTAAAAATGTAATATACTAATATAGAAGAAAAATTATTTAAAAAGTTAAAACAAAACCCCACAATCTCATTCCCCAAAGAGAGTCATTGGTGACATTAATGTATATGTCTTCCAGATATGTATATGGATAATATATTTTTATTTAAAAATATTTATTTATCTTTAAACAGTGACAAAGAGAGACAGAGGAGCAGAGAGAGATACCATAGCACCAAATTTTCCTTCAATGTAGTAGGGGCTAGGCTCAAACTGGAGTCATACACATGGTATAGCAGTGTACTATTCAAGCAAAGTATTGGACCAATCATGGATACTATAAATTTTTTAAATTTATTTTTTTAATAATTTGTTTATTTATTAGAGACAGAAACCAAGAATAGGGAGGATAGAGAGGGAGAGAGAAAGAGATACACCTGCAGCACTGCTTTACCATTCATGAAGTTTCCCCACTGTAGGTGGGGACCAGGGGCTTGAATCTGGGTCCTTGCACATTTTAACATGTGCACTCAACTGGGTACGCCAATGCCCAGATCCTCACCCCCACAGTATTTTTTTATATTTTATATTTTTATTTATTTATTTTCCCCTTTTAGTTGCCCTTGTTGTAGTTATTATTGTTGTTGTTGTTGATGTCATCATTGTTGGATAGGACAGAGAGAAATGGAGAGAGGAGGGGAAGACGGGGAGAGAAAGACAGACACCTGTAGACCTGCTTCATCGCCTGTGAAGCGACTCCCTCACAGGAGGGGAGCCAGGACCTCCAACTGGGATCCTTCCTCCTGTTCCGTGGGTCCTTGCGCTTTGTGCCATGTGCGCTTAACCCGCTGTGCTACCACCCGACCCCCCCCCCCACAGTATTTTTAGGTCTATTTATTATAATTTTTCACATATCATTGTATCATAAACATGCCATGTAGAACTTTTTTTATAAGTTTCTTTATGGATGCATGTGTGTGTGTGTGTGTGAGAGAGAGAGAGAGAGAGAGAGAGAGAGACTTCTTTCGAATCTTGATTTTTTAAAATGGTTTTCAGAGAAGTTGTACAGTTTGAGTTCTTGTGAGAAGTTGTGTAGGCTTTGTAAAAGCAATGTGACCTTACTTGCTTAAACACAATTTGATCTCTAAAGGACTGAGGGCCCTGTAGTGGTGGCCAGAAATCTCCCAGTCATCACCTGCATCAACTGCACTTCAAAATACTGAGCACCAGGGGGCACCACATACCAAATAGAAGTGCCTTGGTTGTGAGCCACTTCAGAGGGAGCACTCTAAAGCAAAGATCATCTCCTGGCTGCTTTTAACATTCTCTTGTTTCAACTCCAGCAGCCTGGATGATATTGAGGTAGGGGTAGGGGTGGGGGTGGTGAGGGTGCACATATGCGCCACATGAAGCTCTTGCAGTTTGAAGGGCATGACTAGGAGGAACAAAGTAGTAAACAGCATCATGGTAGGAATCTTGGACCACAGCTCTCTGCACTGGGATACGGACATATTCCCACCAGTGGACAAATCTACTCACCCACTGCTCACAAAAAACAATTCCAGAGGGGACATTTAGACCTGTTAGCAGCAGGCAACAAGTGCAGGACACACAATAGAAAGGGATTTACTATTATTTTTACTTACAAAATTGCTTGAGAAAAGTAAAATGTGTGACCTGGGAGATGATGCAGCGGCTAGAGCACTAGACTTACAGGCATGAGGTCCAACTGTCTGCTGTGTATCTCCAAGTCAATACCATCACTCTTCAGAGTTTCTACTCCTCCACCTCTCAAATGGGTTAGCAATTTCCTACCTCCTGCTCTGTACAACTCATGAGAAGTTACTTTGAAAGCCAAACAAAGAAGCCCTGTGGACTCTGCCTGCAGTGTGGAGACCAGGTGCAGAGGGTAAGGATGCAAGTAGAAAGACTGTCTGGGTGACTAAACAGGAAAGATGTGAGGTGATGACAAGCAGCAGTTGGTTCTGGGTATAATTTGAAGATAATCAATGAGGTATTATTTATTTATTTATTTTTGTTTTCCATTAGGGTTATTGCTGGAGCTCTGTGCCTGCACAACAACCCCACTCCATTTACCCCTACTTTTTCTTTTTAATTATCATTATTTACTTGATAGAGAGAGCCAGAAATTGAAAGGGAAGGGGTAGTAGAAAGGGAGAAAGAGACCTGCAATACTGCTTCACCACTCACAAAGCTTTCCCCCTGCAGGTGAGAACCAGGGACTCAAACTGGGGTCCTTGTACATTGTAATATGTGTGCTTAATCAGGTGTGCTACCATCCAGCCCCTCCCCTACTTTTTCTTTAATAGAGGGTGTGAGAGACAGAGGAGGAGGAGGAGGAGAAGGAGAAGAAGAAGAAGGAAGAGAGAGAGAGATGATGTTATGGCTGGGCTAGAAAGCTGGATCAGGGAAGAGGGTAGCTCCCAAATATGGGAATGATGTATAAATATTGTTGACTGTAGACCCCATATATTTGATCTGGGTCCCATATTCAGCTTATGAGCCTATGTAACAACCTCTGAGTCCATGTAGGTCTGAACTCATATTCTGTGGTCATGAGTAGGAATGTTCCAAGATGCCCCAACAATAACTTGGGTCCACCTGCATATCAGAGTTCAGGCTCAGGAAAAAAACTAATATAGTCATGGGCCCTTTGAAATATATCTAAAATAGGCCTACTAGCTATCTTCAAAATGGAGACCCCAAATCTTCATCTGTAATATTCTAGCATTTAAGTTCATGGTTTGTCAATAATTTGGCTTTATATGTTAACTCTTTTCTCAGCCACCAGGTTCTAGATACTAACATGATGCCAACCAGACCTCTGTGGGCAGATGACCCTGCCAATGTGTCCTGGAGCCCTGCTTCCCCAGAGCCCTGCCTCACTACGGAAAGAGAGAGACAGACTGGGTGTATGGGTTGACCTGCCAATTCCCATGTTCAGCAAGGAAACAATTACAAAAGCCAGACCTTCTACCTTCTGCACCCCATAATGACCCTAGGTCCATACTCCCAAAGGGATAGAGAGTAGGAAAGCTATCAGGGGAGGGGATGGGATATGGAGATCTGGTGGTGGGAATGGTGTGGAGTTATACCCCTCTTATCCTATGGTTTTATCAGTGTTCTCGTTTCATAAATAAAAAAATTTTTTAAAGAGAGTGAGAGAGAGAAGGAGAGATAACTGCAGCCCTTCTTCACCATTCATGAAGCTCCCCTTCCACCAACAGGTGGGTCCTGAGGTTAAATCCAGGACCTTTCATAAGGCAATGTATGTTTTTTATCAGGTGAGCCACTTTCCAGCCCCCTACCAAAGAGAAAGTTTGGATGTGTGGTGTTGAGAAGAAAAGAGGGTTATGACCCAGGTGTCCAACAACAGATTGAGTGACTGAGAAAGTTGTGGTATATATACACAATGGAATACTACTCTGATATTAATAATGGTGATTTCACTTTCTTCACCTTATCTTGGATGGAGTTTGAAGGAATCGTGTTAAGTGAAATAAGTCAGAAAGAGAAGGATGAATATGGGATGATCTCACTCTTGACAGAAGTTGAAAAAATACTACCATGATGACAACCTGCCTTCTCTGGGCAGCTGACCTCACTAATGTGTCCTGAAACCTACCTCCCCAGAGCCCTTTCCCACTAGGGAAAGGTAGATACAGGCTGGGGATATGGATAAACCTGTCAACACCCTTGTCCAGCAGAGAAGCAGTTACAGAACTCACATCTTCTGTGCCCCATAGAATTCTTTGGGAACTTTCCAATGAAGGTGATGGGATATGAAATGCTGGTGGTGGGAATTGTATGGACTTGTAGCCTTCTTATCTCATAATCTTGTTGACCATTTTTAAGTCACTAATAATAATATAAAAGAAGTTGAAAAATAAAACATAAAGCAGAACTTGGACTGGGTTTGGTGTATTACACCAAAGTAAAAGACTTTGGGGTGGGGAAGTAATCAGGTCTTGGAACATGATGGCAGAGGGGGACCTAGAGAGGGTTGAATTGTTATGTGGAAAACTGAGGAATGTTACACATGTACAAACTATTATATTTTAATGTTGAATGTAAACCATTAATACCCCCAATAAAGAAGGAAAGAAGAAAAAATGCTTATCAAGAAGAATACCAAGACTTTCAACTTAAATCAAGAGGGACCAGCAATGTCTTGTGCTTAGATGGGGAAGGTGATAGGGGATGTCTTTGGGGGAGGGGTTTGAAGCAAGAATTCATATCTGCACTTGGTAAGTTGGAAATAAATTTTTGGTTACTGAGAGGAATAAGCCTCAACCCTTTCTCAGGGAGCAGTAGACAATAGTTATACTAGGCCATCCATATGGCCACATCCCTTTCAGCATCCTTGGTAGACATCATTAATTGATCATTAATCATGGCTCAAGGCAGCCACTACCAACAAATGGAGATAATGCACAAATGAAAACCCTGCATCATCCTTGGACCTGATAGTAGAGCCAAGAATACAGTTAAGGTCATATGGGCATTTGAGTCAGGGAGTCAGGGAGGTCTAGTCTGGAAATCAAATCTTGCTCAACATTAAATTGAGACCTCGGGGGTGGGAGTGGGGGGACTATGTATCTTTCCTGCCTGCCTCAGTTTCTACATTTGAAGCTAGGGTTAATAATTGTCCCTCAATGAATTCAATACAACCAGTGTCACCTTGACATGTTTCACTTTGGGCTGTGTCCAGAGACAGCAGGCCTGGGATGTCAACCCTTCAGCTCCATTCCTACCTCATAGGACTTCTTAGTTCCATTTTTGGGTAGTACAATTCCTGACAAAGTTACAGAATGTATATATAGATCAGGGTCCATGAGACAGGGCACATGTGCATATGTATCCATAAGTTAGGGGAAAATATATATACACCTTAAAGTAAAAGGGTGCAATAGTTTGCAGTGACTCAGTAAGTGCAGCAATAAACTTAGAAAGACCTAAAAAAGACACCACAAAGTACTTAATCAAATAGTTTCTACTTAGCTGTAGATACCCTCCTCATCTACTTCCTATTTCACTTTCCTCAATCACTCTAACTCTATCAGATTAAGTACTACAAAAGCTTGATTGGGGCAAGAGACTGGCACACTCTAATGATGGCCTTTTTGGTTACTACCAGGCCACCCCAAGGCCTTTTTGGTTATAACCAGGACACCCCATCATCCAGGGCCCTAGTCAGGGAATCCTTGGATTCCCACATAGATATGAAGGGCCTAGACCTCTAACAGATCCCTCTCTCTGCCATCGCTGATCATCTCCATCAGGAACAACATCATAAACCTGTGGGCCTCTACAGGCCTTGCCCTCAATGTAGAACAACAATAGTAGAAACTGTCCCACTCGCTGAAGGGAGGCTGGGTCAATATACTCTGCCACTTAATGAAGACTGGTCCTGAAATGAGTGCAGCCTAGAATGCTCCTAGCTATGACCATGGAATGTGAGTTCAGACCAAAAGGGATGCAGAGGTTATACAAGTTCCTATACCAAATATGAGTAGACATGGGCCCCAGGTCAGATCGATGGAGTTTACCATTAATATACTATCATTATAGTTGTCCCATATTTGGAACAACTCTCTGCCCTGATCCAGCTTTCTAGTCCTACTCCCAACTGTGACAACATCTTCCTAGACAATATTTTCAGCCCACCTGCATGTTAGCTGTTGGGCTTAGGCAAAAATTTGTCAAGTCATGGGCCCCTTGGAATATACCTAAAATAGACTCCTAGCTTTTTCTCACATGAAGACCCAAAATCTCATGTGTTATATTCTTACCTTTAGATTCCCGATTATTAAACAATTTGTTCTGCTTTATATCTTAATGCTTTTTCAGCCACCAAGTTGCAGATGCTACCATGAAGCCAACCTGACTTCCCTGAACAGATGATCTTAGCTGAAATCCCATCTCCCCAGAACCCTGCCCCACTAGGGAAAGATAGACAGGCTGGAGGCATGAATTACCTGTCAATGTCCATGTCCAGTGGAGAAGCAATTGCAGAACCCAGGCCTCTCACCTTCTGCACACCATAAAGATTTTTGGTCCAGGGGCCAGGTGGTGGTGCACCTGGTTAAATGCACACATTACACTGCACAAGGACCCAGTTTCAATCCCCTGGGGGAAAGTTTCATGAGTGGTGAAGCAGGGCTGTAGGTGTCTCTCTGTCTCTTTCCTTCTTTCTATCTCTCCCCTCTTGATTTCCCTCTGTCTCTATTATAATAAAAATAAAGAAAATGTTTTTTTTAAATAAAAAGATTTGGTCCATACTTCTAGAGGGATAAAGAATAGACAACCTTCCAATGAAGGGGATGGGATATGGAATGCTGGTGGTGGGAACTGCATGGAATTGTACCCCTCATATCTCACAATCTTGTTGATGATTATTAAATAACTAATAAATAATAATTGTCCCTATATTGTAGGGTCATTGTGGAGATGAAATGGGATCATTCAACAAAAGTATTTAGCTCAGTATCTGAGATATAATAAGCTCTTAATCAATAAAAACTGATCAGCAGTGATTGTTGCTCAACTGTGCTTTCTTGGCACAAACATTCCCAAAACAAACATTTGCTTAAATGTTTCTGAGCTCCAAGAACTATTGTAATGCTGCGGCTTTCCAGCAGAAGGCAATGTTGACATTTACTCTGGACATTGAGATTTCAGAAAGCAAGAGGCAATGTTCTAAGGGGCAGTGTCCACGGAGACCCTTTTGCATGTACGGTAAACATTGTTCCTAACTCCTCCCAGATGAGCCTCTCAGCTTTCTCTGCAGGGTCTGGTTCTGCATCCCAGACATCTCCTTCCAATCCTGCCTTCTAACAGTGATTTATTTCCCATGAGCTGCCAAGTGGCTTTCCTTTTGTCAGACTTTGCTCAGCTGGAATACTTCCCTGCATCCCTTTTCCTTCACCTCAGCTCTGTGGAAACCCAGTCTCTCCACTGCAAAACAAGAAAGAAACAGAGGTTGGTTTTGCTAGTGTGATTGTGCAGGCAGAGCAGAAAGAATCTGTCCCACAATATGCCCAATTGGCTCAGGCCACTGACTAAAGAGGCATTGAGGATTGGGTCTCCCTAGCCTCAGGCATGGCAGAGTCACTTGGCCAGAGTCCACAGAGCTTCAGACTCAGGCAACTAACTCACTATTTGTTGAACACCCACTACTAGCCAGCTCTGTGTGAGTCCAAGATGTAGGAAGCTGCTGTTCTGGAGCTTATGGGGCCACAACCCCAGGGGTGGGATTCCACAGGGCAAGTACTGCAATGGAAGGATGGGTAGGTAGCATGACAAGCAGGGGGAGTAATTTCTTTTTAATAATGACCAACAAGACCATAGGATAAGACGGGTACAATTCCACACAGTTCCCACCACCAGAGTTCCCTATCCCATCCCCATTGGAATCTTACCTATTCTTTATCCCTCTGAGAACATGGACCCAGGATCATTATGGAGTGCAGAAGTTGGAAAGTTTGGCTTCTGTAATTGCTTTTCTGCTGGACATGGCCACTGGCAGATTGATCCATACAGGAGGAGTAATTTATAAGTGGTAATCCCTGAAACTACAACTTCACTGAAGCATGCATTGCTTTTAGGGTCCACCTTGAACATCTAACCTGACATTTTCAACCTCTATCATATTTTTCTTGGTCCCTTATGCAACACACACACACACACACACACAATGTGTATACACTTAAATTAAGATGACCTCCAGAGAAGGTTCTGGAACAGGGCCAGTTGCTGGAAAAGCAGTTTCTGAACCACCTTCTTTCTTCCCACACCTCTGCTTTCCCCCCTGCGCACCAACCTGCATCCCATTCCTTCATACTTTCTCTTGGCTTGACACCCAAGACCCAGAGAATATCTGTCCCCAACCTTTACTGCTCTCCACTCCCCATCCCTGAGTTTGCACACAGGTGAAACCAAGACTTATTACTTGATAAATGACAGCATACCTTTGCTGCCCTCCCCCTCCTGTGAATCAAATCTGCAATCTCTGGCATGTGTTGCTTATACAGAATGCTACCAGTAGGTCATCAGCTGTCACTTTGAACAAACAGAAAAGGAAAAAAGAAGAGCATGCTGTTTCTTGGGGCTCAGGTGCCCCAAACTACAAGGCAGCATTGGGGTCAGCCCATGGAATGTCATATGGGTCAGCTGAGGTGGGTAGCAGTTATTATTTTTGGTTGATAAAAATAATCTCTCTCTCTCTCTCTTTAACCCCTTCACACAAAAGCAACACAAATTAGCTGTTGCAAAATTAAAAACTAGACATTTTAGGATAACAAAAAGAAAAGTCTACTTGCTACCCCACAACCTAGAAGTGTCACTGGGTATGCCTGGGAAGGGTCACACTTTTTTTTTCTTTTATAAAATAAATTTACAGCATTTTTAAAATCATCTGCCCTTTGTATTGATTTATATATTGTGGGTGAGAATAGTTCACACTCACTGAGACTTAGTTTCCTTCAGACTTTTTGCCAAGAGCTTTGCATTTGTGATCTCACTTAGTCCACCCAAGGAAGTTGATTATTCATTGCTCCTATTTTACAGATGAGAGAGGCAAAAAGTTGAGTTCTATTTCAACCCTACGAGGAAGCAAGAGCCTGACTTGCCCAGCTCACCTCCCTGGACTGGGAGATAGCCTCATTTTTCCAAGACCTTACTTCATCTTCCTTCTGAGGCTGACAGTTACTGTTAACACTAAGTCTCCTATTCTAGGATGTTCTAGACACTTCTTAGAATTTTCAAAGTGGCCCTAATCAGGTGTGGGGGGCATTTTTATCTTCCTTTTACAGACGAGGAAACTGAGTCACAGAGAAAGCTCGAGTAATATGCCCAGTGTCACTTTGGTATTAAAAGGCAGAATTAAGATTCAAACCTAAACTCATCCAGCCTCAGAGCCTCTGTTATTGACTATCACCATTAATTTAACAATAGCTTTAAAAAGATTAATTTACTTATTTATTCATTAGGTAGAAGAGATAATGAGAAAGATAACATGATGAAATCACTCTGGTTCATGTGATGGTGGAGATCACACTTAGGATCTCATGTTTGAGTGTCTAATGCTTTATCCCCTGTGCCACCTCCCAGGTCACTTTTCGATATCATAGGTCATTTGTCACAATACAGGCATTTTTTCAGTTCATTAAATTTTGGTTAAATGTAGGTAGATGTGAGTTCACAGAGTTAGGATGGAAAATGTACTTCTTATGGTGAAAAAACAAAAGCATCAAAAAATGTCCATAAAAAATTCTAACTAAGATACTGCATTGTTTTCAAATCTCATAATAGTCACTGGTGTTAAACTGTCCCTCTCTCCTCCTAAGGAAGCCCTTTTTTGTGAGTTCAAAGTCTGTTTCATCTGATTCTAGAAATTAGCACTGTGCTGTGACCCTGTTTAGAAGGGAGGTGACTGAGGACAGGGAGGACAGCTTTCGCCTGTGTCACCCACCAAGTGCTGAGATTTTGATGAACTGAGAGAGAGGCCACCAGCAGAAAGGAAACTCCCATCAACAAGTAACCTTATGGAGCACCTATACCCTACAGGGTGTCACACGCCATATAGCACAAGGCTGAGGTCACCTCATCTTCACAATAGCTGAGCAGAGCTGCTTGTTACAGATCAGGCAATGAAGGCACAGAGAGGTTGAGTGATATGGCTAAGGTCACATAGCCTGTAAGAAACCAAATCTGGTTCGGGTCCTCTAATTGTGTTCCTAGATCCCAGCTCAGAAACAAAACAGGTCCTCAGGAAACATGTCCCTTTTGACTAGTCCCAATGTAATCTATCACTGTCCTTCACCTGTGATTTCTTCATGAGTCCCCTTTCTGTGAAGCTCCATCTTGGGGTGGGGTAGCTTTAGGGTAGTTCAGTGCTCACTGGGGTTCTGCCTGGGCCAGGGTCCCAGGGTAAGTTCTCTTTGCTGAGTTTCGGTTCCAGGTCCCTGCATGCTTGCTGGCCCTGCCCTGTCAGCTGAGAGGAGGGAGGGATCAGACCACTCCCTGGGCTGGGGTGGAGGAGCTTGTGCCTGTGCTCTGGGCCTCTCCCGCCCCATGGTACTCCCTGCTCTCTTGCGTCTCACCCAGCTTGGGGCTTCAAGTGGGCCCTAGCATCTCCTATCCTTTCTGTCTGAGTTGGAGTCCAGATGCTAAATTCTTCCCTTAGCTTTATTTGTTTATTATTTTTTTAAATGAGAGTAATGAGAGAGATACAGAGAGAGAGAGGGTCAGGGGGAAGGGAGAGAGAAAGGCTTTTGCATTACCATTATGCTTTCTCTCCAGCCCTCCCCTGCACAGTGGAGAGGGTTAAGCTTTGAGTTTAACCCTGGGACTGAGATCATGGTACCTCTAGTGGAAAGTAGTAGTCACAGGATGTACCACCTTTTTTTCTGCAGTGCCCTAGGAGAAGAGGAAGGGGACACTGCTGTCCTAAAGCTAGGATCTTGCCCTTGAGCAGGAAGGGCTCTGACCCCTCAGCAGGAAGCCCAGAGCTGACTCAGAAAAGTATTCTGGACCTAGGAAGAGAGGAAGGGGAGGAAGGAGAACTAGAATCCAGGGCAGAGAGACAACAGCTGGTTTTGACAGAGTACCGCATGGTTTGGAAGGTGCCAAGTGTTCCAGGGGTGTGGCATTTTTCACCTCCACCCTACTCTGCCCATTTGGGCCCCACCCCTTCTAAAGAGCTGGCTCAACACTCCCTTCCTCCAGGAAGGCTTCCCAGCTTGTTTTTGCCCCAGACTTCGTGGCATCACTTTGCACTCTTTAAAAGGGAAACAGGTAAGATTAAGACCAGGCTTGACGTAAAATCATGGTCTTAGACTCATACAGCACAGAAGTGAGTTTATTCATTGCAGGAGACTCAGTTTTTCCTTTCAGCCCATGTTTGAGTGTTGGGTCCCTCTGTAGAAATGACCCTCAGGGCCAGCTTACAGGACAGGGACACACACACACACACACACACACACACACACACACACACACACACAGCCACTACTTGGCTGTTCAATCTAGGCTCTGACCAGAAACACAGTAGATGTTTCCAAAGTGCCTTCTGCCCAGCAATACTTTCCTACCTACCTGGTCTTCCCTCCAGAGCAAAGGAGTCCAGGGAGTCTTGTTAATCTAAATGACTGGAGCCACAGGATTTGTGGATTAAATAATGCTAAGATCAGGTCTGTACTGCAGACATTTTCAGATCCTTGAACAGCACACATTGCAAGTCTCCAATGATCTGCAATTTTCAAAAGTTACTGGACCTCCTTCCCTTCCTACCTCCCTTCTTTTCTTCTTTCCTTTTCCCTTCCTTCCTCTCTTCCTTCCTTTCTTTCTGTTTTTGCAGTGAAGCATCCCATGGACTTCAAGTATTATGAAACACTCTTAAGAAAACACTTGACTACAGAATAATCTAGAAAAGACAGAACCAATTTAGCAATGACTTAAAACAAAACCATAGTTTACCTCCGTGGTAAACTATGAGGGCTTATGTCAGATGCCATGGTAAGCCTTTTTACATGCTAGAGTTCAGCAAGTTATCAAATTAATTGGCATGGTGAGCATTATCCTGAAGGATATATAGATCATTCATTGGATAATTCATGATAACCTCCCAAGTCATGTGTCCTGTATTAGTCAAAGTAATATTTTAAATACTCTCCAACACATATGGCATAGACACTGATAATATATAAATGGTTTAGATAATTTAGAAAGTATTTTAGATAATTCTCAGTTTCTGGAGATCAAAGAGATCAGAACAAGTTGATAGTTCATTCATATTTACTAAGCAGACACACACACACACACAATGGAAGAAGCACCTTTGAGTGAGATACATTCTAAACAACTGACTCTATGTTATTTTCAGGTAAGACATCATTCAGTAGAAACTTTAAACATGGTTCCCAGATTAAGTCTCAGACCAAACTGATACATTTTCAGTTGTCATTCATTTTTCAGAATGTTGTAATATCTCTTGGTGGGCTGGGCATGAGTCTTCTATTCTCTCTCTGATTACTGCCCAGAATTACACTTAGGTCTCACTTGCAAACTATCAAACAACCAGGACTAAACATCGGAAGATGAACTTAGAGAGCAGGCAAATATGAGTATAGATTCCAGCTGACACCTTTCCTAACCACATGCTTTTGACTAAGTCTTTGCCCTCTCTGAGTCTGTTTCCTCATCTGGTAAGTGGATAACAATATTATTCATGTGTTCAGGGGGGTGGGGTGTGGAATTTCTGAGAGTCTAACTGACAACCTGAGACAAAGCAAAGCATGTATAGAGAATTACATCAATTAGCTCTGCTTTTACAGATCACTCCTACAGAACGGGGGGGGGGGGCGGCGGAGGGGGGATGCTATGTGCTCCTGCTTAGTGAACACAGAATGCTTATCACTGTCCATATGGGTCCTGGAGAACAGAGGTGACTGAATACTTGGCCCCAAATGCTATTTCTAAACAGTGCCCAACTGTTGCTGCCTGGAGTTCAGTTTCTTTTCCCACCCTGCAAAGAGATGCATTCACCACTAATTACAGCAAGGGGGAAATAGGCTCAGTTATCCCAGTGTGCAGACTTGGGGGTGGGAGCCTTGGGGATTTTCAGGGTTGCTTCTGTGTAGTTGAGAAAAGAAGCAGCATCAGCCAGCCAGCCATCTCAGCTAACTTGAGGCATGATCCAGCCTCAGAAGCAGGGACACAAATGGGCAATGTGCTTGGGAAGCCAACACAGGGCAGATGTGAGACTGAGCTCCAGCTGAACCCAAGACTTTCCCTTTTTGACTCCAGATGAAGGGGAAGAAGGACTTAATTGCTGGGCTCCTTCAAACTAGTTTTTAGCCCCCATCCTCATGTCCGGTACTGGCCAGTTTCTCTCTTTGTCCCTTAGTCTATATCTTCTGTCTTAACCAGTTATTTCCCAAGCCTACTTCCCCCATTATTCCTCCTACACAAAGCTCTCTCCACTTTACTCCAGCATGCAAATGCTACTCAAGCTACCGGGGCTGACTCAATTCCCTTCTCCATAGTATCTGTAGCCCCTTCTGGCTACACCAGCCTTACACATCTCCATTTCTCTGGATGATTCTCACATATACATCCAGATCTCTGAAATTCCTGGTTTCAGGAAGAATAACATTAGCTAATGCTATATAGCAATGACTGTATGTTGGTCACTGGAGTTAATGCATACTGTCTACATGCTAACTCACTTAATTTCCATATCAACTTTACTCTGACTCCTAATTTACAGATGGGAAAACAAGTCCAGGGGGTTAGGTAACCTACTCATTCACACACAAAAACTAGAATGTGAAAGAGTTGGAATATGAACTCAGGCTGACTAGCTGTACAGCTGTGTTGTCCAACAGGGCAGCCTCAAGCTTCATGTCACTACTGCATATTGGAATTAAGGCTAGTCTAGGTCTAGATTCACGGCAGGTGTTGAAAACTTGCTATGACAAAAATGCAAAATATCACACTGATATATTTTACATCGATTTTATGGTAAATTGATATTTAGACATACTGAGATAAGTGAAATAAATTGTAAAGTGAATTTCATCTTTTGGTTTTACTTCTTGGTGGGACTAATAATATCTTAAATTATATTAGAGGCTGATATGTACTTTTATTGGAAAGTATATTTCTTTTTTAAAATTTTTAAAAATATTATCTTTATTTATTTATTGGATCAAGACAGCCAGAAATCAAAAGGGAAAGGGGAGATAGAGAGGGAGAGAGACAGGGAGACACCTGCAGCCCTGCTTTATTTACCACTCATGAAGCTTTCCCCCTGCAAGTGGAGACCAGGGGCTTGAACCTGGCTCCTTGTGCACTGTAACATGTGTGCTCAACCAGGTGCGCCACCACATGGCCCCCTTAAATTTTTTAAATTATCTTTATGTATTTGATAAAGATAGTCAGAAATCAAGAGGGAAAGGGGAGATAGAGTGAGAGACAGAAAGACACCTGTGGCACTGCTTCGCCGCTTGTGAAGCTTTCCCCCTGCAGGTGGGGACTGGGGGCTCAAACCTGGGTCCTTGTGCATTGTAACATGTGCACTCAACCAGGTGCGCCACCACCCGGCCCCCTGAAAGTACATTTCTAAAACCTGTTGAACTGCCTATTTCTTGGGTGAAGGTTTGTGGTGGGAATCATGAAAGGGACTGTGGTGGTGACAGTGGAGGTGAAGGTGGTGATGGTAGTGATGCTGGGTGAGGTCATGATGTGGTGATGGTAATGGTGGTGGAGGAGGGAACAGTAATGGTACTGGGATGGAGCTGACAGCAGGGCAGTAATGAATGGAGCTATCTCCTGTTTCAAAAGAAATATTCATTTCTTGAAAAAAAATCTGTCCATTATAAAAATTAAATCCTAACAATACAAAAAAAGTGGAAATCTGCTTGTACTCTTTTACTTTGGTGGATATAACCAACTAGCTTTTCTCTTTAGACAGAATCTTCACGTGAAAAAATACGTGAAAAAAAAGTTTGATATCATTATGCTACTCCACAACTTGCTTTTGTTTTCACCTAGAAATGCATTGTATCTGCTTTTCTCTTTAAGTATACAGGGGTTTAATTCTTTTTTCCTCCACCAGGGTTATTATGGCTAGGATTGCACACCTGCACACTCTTGTTGGCCTTTTTTCTCCTTTTTCTTTATTTAATAGGACAGGCAGAATTTGAGAGGGGTGTAGATGATAGCAAGTGGTGCAGCAGTGTCACGGATGTCTCTCTTTCTCTCATCCCTGCTCCTCTGGTTTCTTTCTGTCCTAATAAATACTGGAAAAATTAAAAAAACAAAAACATCACAGAAGTTGGGCGATAGCGCAGCGGGTTAAGTATATGTGGTGCAAAGTGCAAGAACCATCATAAGGATCCCGGTTCCAGCCCCGGATCCCCACCTGCAGGGGAGTTGCTTCACAGGCGGTGAAACAGGTTTGCAGATGTCTATCTCTCCCCCTCTCTGTCTTCCCCTCCTGTCTCCATTTCTCTCTGTCCTGTCTAACAATGACAACATCAATAACAACAACAATAATAACTGCAACAACAATAAAAAAACAAGAGCAACAAAAGGGAAAATAAATAAATATAAAATAATAAAAAATAAAAATAAAAGCAAATCACTGCTTCACCACTCATGAAGCTTCCTCCCTGGAGGTGGAAATCAGAGGTTTGAACTCTTGTCCTTGTGCATGGTCACATGTGTGTGTGTGCTCAACCCAGTGCACCACTGCCTGGCTAGGAATTTAGTTATTTTTTAAAAAAAACTTTATTTATTTTAATTTTGTATTATTTATTTTCCCTTTTGTTGCCTTTTTTATCATTGCTGTGGTTATTATTATGGTTGTTATTGATGTCATTGTTGTTGTATAGGACAGAAAGGAATGGAGAGAAGAGAGGAAGACAGAGAGGGGGAGAGAAAGATAGACACCTGCAGACCTGCTTCACTGCTTGTGAAGTGATTCCCTGCAGGTGGAGAGCAGAGGGCTCGAACACGAATCCTTACCAGGTCCTTGGGCTGCGCTGATGCCTGACCCCCTTTCATAAACCATTACCAAATCACTAATGAAAATAATGCTAAAAATTATTTTCTACCATGAGTTTGTTCACCAAACCCTAACTCATGATATTTGGACCTCTATGAACCTTGCAAAGAATGCAGAATGTAGAGTATTACAAACACTTCACAGAGAAAAAAGCTGAGGCTTCAGGAAACACATATCTTGACCTGTGGCCATTCAACAGGCAAACAGCCCAGGTGGGGAACTACAGCCCTTATCTCTCCAATCCAGTTTTTCTATTGATGCCTTATATACCTGGATTCTCCTGGCACCCCCATTCCTTCCTTACTACCCAAAGAAATACTCACTTTTTATCATGTTCTCCCTGGAGTTCTGACTGAATTTTTTTCTTCCATGCTTCCTAACTGCTTAGTGAGTTCTGACTAAAGTTCTTTCAAGATTTGAAGATTCTTAATGAACTCTGTTGTAAGTTCCTCTCGTGTGTTTTAACTCCATAGTAACATGCTTTTTTAATTCTTGCTTAAATTCTTGGAGAGTGCTCATAATGAGTTCTGTGTAGTCCGTCTCCGAGAGTCACTCTAAATCTGTAATTCCTTGGATTTCCTGTTTCATTTCTTTCTGGCTGACATGGCATAGTTGGCTGTTTAGTTGTTTCTCTGCTTGCGCATTTTTTTGGTGCTGGTTATTGCTGGCCAGCAGGTGATGCTATTGTAATCTCTAGGTTTCTTTGGTTTGTATGATCTGCAGAGGGTGGGATGGGGTAGGGGATGGTTGTTTTGGGCTGACTTGTGGTCACAAATGCCCTGTTTTATGTTGTTTCCTTGCCTTCAATTCAGAAGGCTACCTCCCTCCTCCCCTCCCCCCCAGTCAAAGACTGGTTTTAGGCCCCTGTGTCTTTTCTTCCCGCACTAGGAACAATGTTACTTGCTTGTTGCCTTTTAAGTGAAATTGCCAAAATGGCACAGCTCAGCGCCTGCGCCACCCAGAGCTCTGATTTGACATTGCTGTTCTTCTGCCGCTGACCCTTTTCATTCCAATTGCACGCCAGCACCCACCTGTGGCTGCAAAACTTTCAGTTGTAGATTATGACTTCAGTTGGGTCTCTTGTATTTAATTTGCTGTTTTGGGAGGAGAGGTGATTTGGTCCTAGTTATTCCATGGCCATGCCTCCTGGAAGTCTCCTCAGAAATCACATTTTTAAAATACCATTCTGGCCACCATGTGCCAGTGAACTGTGAAAGACAAGGGGCAAATGGTGTGCATGTGTGTGGGGGGGGGGGGAGGGGGGAGGTGTTTGGAAACACTTGGTGATATGAAGCACACTGGTGTGGCTGGTGGCAAGTGGTCAGGTGTGAGATATATGTCCACAACAGAGACATATGAAGTGTAGACACAGAATAAGAGGGGAAGCCAAGGAATTCAAGATGTTTCCTGAGGTTTTTTTTTTTTTTTTTTTGCCTCCAGGGTTATAGATGGGGCTCAATGCCTGCACTATGAATCCACTGCTCCTGGAGGCCTTTTTTCATTTTTTTTTCATTGTTGTTGTTGCTGTTGGATAGGACAGAGAGAAATTGAGAGAGGAGAGTGGAAGACAGAGAAGGGGAGAGAAAGACAGACACCTGCAGACTTGCTTCACCTCTTGCAAAATGACACCCCTGTAGGTGGGTAGCTGGGGACTCAAACCGAGACCCTTGCATTGGTCCTTGCATTCTGCACTATGTGTGCTTAACTGCCTGGCCCTGTTTCCTGAGTTTTTTCTTTCTTTCTTTCTTTTTTTTTTTTTAGACAAGCACATTTATAAGTCTGGGAAGATGGGGAGACAAGCAGGTATAGGGATGATCAGCATTTGGTTTGAAGTAACATTAAGTTTGGGATATTACTGAGATATCCAGTAGAGTAGGTTGTTAAGTATATGAATCCTGTCTGGGGTAAGGACCCAGGAAGCTAGACTTTTTGGATAGCATCAGCATAGAAATAGGATGAGGGCAGCATGGGAGATAGTATTATGATAATGCAAAAGGACTATCATGCCTGAGCCTCCAAAATCTCAGGTTCAAGCCCCACATCCCTATAGGCCAGAGTTTAGCAATGTTCTGGTGACTCCTTTGCTCTCTCTGCATCTTTTTCTTTGTATCTCTCTCATTAAAATAAAACACATTTAAAAAGAAGAAATGGAGATGGAGAAGGATAAATGTAATCAGGAAAGTCACCTGTTTCTTGACTCAGCTCAGTTCTCCTTCCAATGTTGCTATGTCTGTCTGACTCTTTCTCACTCACTCAGTCCAGGCAGATTCTCCCAGAGGCAAGCAGCTGCCGAGGACCTCTGGGGCAATGCTGAGGCTGCTTTCCACTCTCCTCACCTGCCCTGGCCCAGCTCCTTGGCAGACAGCCCCAGAGCTGCGTTCTAGTTTGGCAAAAGCGTTCCAGTTTGGCAAAGCAAATATAGCCAGAGTAGAAAGACAACACCTTGCAAAATAGCACGAGGCCCCCCAAAAGAGTATTTTCTTGGTCTTTAGCTTTCTCAGCTGGCCTCAAGCCAAGAATGTGTCCTGCATCTTCTTCTTTGTTCCCTCCTCACTGCTTACCCCAGCCCTGGTGTCTAAAATTCCCACAGAGCTACTCCCCCTTGGAAATTGGCTGTGCTGAGAAACCTGGACAATGGCCTGGAGTTCCGAAGCTGGAAGTGTGGGCTCTGAGTGGGGCTGCCCCACATGAGTCCTAGTCTGGCAACTGTGTGACCTCAAACAGGTCTCTCTGTGTGCCTCAGTCTCCTAATCTAGAAAATGCGATGATAACACTACCTAACTGGGCCTTCCTGAGGTATGACTGAGTTAATACACATGGAACTGAGAATGGTAAATGCTAAGTGCACACTAAGTGATGATGATGTTTATTTATTTATTTTAATTTTTAATATTTTTTAATTTTTTGATAATGATTGTGAGACATCAAAAGGGGAAAGGGATAGAGAGGGAGAGAGAGAGAAAGAGGGAGAGAAAGAGAGTAACCTGTAACACTGCTTTACGACTCATGAAGAGATCTGAACCAAAATAATGTGTGTATTCTACTAGGTGTGCCACCACTTAGCCCCAGCGGATAGTGATTATTATGATCTTCTTGGGCTTACCCCTGCTTGAGTTCCACAACTGAGTTCAAGCTCTAGTTCCACAGCTGACCACTTTACCCCCAAGGGCCTCTCCCTCTGCAGCAGAAGTGTCCTCAGAGGCCCAAAGGGCTTGTAGAGGTGATGTAGGAAGAGCACTGACCAGTGCCAGGGACAGAGTCTGGAGTGCTGTGCACATGCCTAGCTATGACTAGGCAGTATCTTTCCTGACAGGGCTGCCTGTGACAGGCTCCTCTGTCCAGACCCATTCTTAGTGATGCCTGAGATTCGACCATTATCACTTCACTCCTTCCCCTGGTTAAGTACAGATACCCTGGGAGAGGGGCACTAGGCTGGTCTTTTGCCATCAACCACCCACTGTGAAGGAGTATATCAAGCTCTTTTGCTGCAGACTGAGGTGGGAAGGACTTGGATTTTCTGACTCCAGTGCCTGTACTCTCTCACCACCTTCACACTCCCCTCTCCAGATGTACCCCCTTTGTTCTCTGCCTCTCCTAGATGCCCCTCCCTCCAATTTCTTATCCCCAGCACTCCTGACATGGGGCTGGAACATTCTTTGTTGTGGGAGCTTTCCTACTGGGATGCTGAGTAGTAGTCCTGCTCATTGCACTCTCTTGCTCTCTCTCTCTCTCTCTCTCTCTCTGACACACACACACACACACACACACACACACACACACACACACACACACAAACACCACATTGTGATAGCCCAGAAAACCTTCAGACATTACCCAATATCCCCTATAGAGGATTCAGTGCTCAGAAATTTAACAATGCCCTGGGCTGAGAACTACTTTTGTAGTTAGTAACCTATAGCACAATGCTGGGAGCTTGCCAGACTTGGAGTTCACCCTCCACCCTACTCTGGTCCTGCTGATGGTGGGATTGGCAGGCACTTGGGAGTCTTGGTTTTCTCAGATTCACAAGAAAGCCTGGTTCAGAGTGGGTATTGCAAAGTAACAATTGTCTTAAGGTACTGTTAATAGATTCTTGAACATTCAAAGCTACGATTCAAATGACAGCAGTGCTGTCTGTCTTGGACTGAATTTGAGAAGTTTCCTCATTTCAGGAACTGGCATTCCTGTCTCTCCTCTGTTAAGCAGTCCTCACACTGGATTTTTTTCTACCCCACAACTGTCCATCAGCAAATGCTCTAACACCTCCCAAACTACCCCGAATCAAGTCCATTTCCCTACTTCCTCTTCTCTCACCCCATTCGTCCTCCTCAATAACCTCCTAGGCCACTCTGCCCATCTAGCCAATGTCCATAGGGCAGTTAGCAGGGTCTCCTACAAGGAAAATTGAGTTAAATGCAGTTTTTGAATCAGGGTTTCTTCCCTGCCTTTGCTGTCTGCCTGCCCCCTGTCTCACCCAGCTGACATGCTGCTCACAGGCCTTTTCCCATTTTTCAGACAGAATTATGACAGCCGCTACCTCTTAGTATTGTCATTGGACACCCTTCCTGGCATGCATGTCCTTTCTCACTGATCGTATCCCCACTGCAGTGCCACTTCCCAAAGTGGGGAGCTGACTTGAATCCCCCTCCTATAACAGCTTCCTCTACCCTAGATGCTCCTGATTCCTTTATCCCACTTCATTTTCTTCACAACCTTTATCATGATCAGAAACTATGCTTTCTATTTATTTATGGCTTTGTCTATTAATAGTCTTCCCTAACCAGCACAGCCAGCTTCTTGGGGAAGGGCCCTATCTACATGGCGGCATCCACAAGGCCAAAGGCAATACTCTGCACAGAGCAGACATCCAATAAATGCTCAGTGAACATGCTGTTCACCTGACTCCTGTCTTTCCCCATGAAAGGTATGCTTCCCTTCTCTGAGCTTCTGAAGTAGCTGTGTCAATCTTCTTCCCCCATGTCATTTGGCCTTGTTTCTTTGTTCTTAATGGAACCCCACCCATTTTTCCATACCCACAACAAATCCTTGCCTCCAAGGATAGGGACAGGGCCTATTTACTTTTCTTTTCTCCATAGAGAAAAGAGAATGGCACAAAGAAGCCTCTGGACAAATCCATATGGGGTTAGTGAGTGTCCAGAGAGAGGTGAGAAGTGCCCCATCACTTGCAAATTATTCCAAGGACATGGCAAACACATTTCATTTTCTCAGCTATAGCAGATTAAAGATGACTACACATTCTTTGATATTATCCCCATAGGAGGTGAGGTTGAATCTTGTAACTGTTTTGACCAACAGAATGCAGCAGAGGGAAAGCTTTGCCCAGTCTTGGTACAGACCTAGAGATACTTAAGCTTCTACCTGTGATCAGGTGGATCCTTGAGATACTGAGTGGGAAGGTCTGACTGCCTTGGATGGTGAAGTCCTATGGAAAAGCCTTGAGACTAGGTATAAGAGAAAGGCCTAGCAGAGACCAGCTTCACAGAAGTCCTTACCAAACTGCCAGGAATGTGGGTGAAGCTGATGGACCCTTCAGATGAGCCTATTGGCCAGCTGAATCACACAACCCCAGTGATGCCTTGAGAAGCCAAAGAATTGACTCCACTATCTCCTACCTGGATTCCTAACCTGAACAATCCTGACCTGTAACACAGAGCTTTCTTTAAACCACCAACATGGTAATAGGTTATTAGGACATGTGTAGAACTCTACCAGCGGTAGCTGCCTAGGATACAGCTTGGGCAATAGTAGTCTGAGCTGTGATTGGGCTTTATGGGGGAAAATTCTGTGATATATTAGTGATGTCTGCTTTGGCCTAGGAGGAAAGATGGGGCATTATCTATGCTGCACTTTTCATATTCCTGGTGAACTGTATGGAAAGTGATTTCATAAGCTCCTCTAAGTGAGCAGACTGAGGAACTGTGAGGTTATATAGCTTACCCAAGATGACTCAGCTTCTCCAAAGTCCACACTTTACCTCCAGACAAGTCTTGAACACAGGAAATTCTCTGGAAGCAAAGCTCTCATCCATCACAGAATTTTAAAACTCCACACTGCCACACTTGATGGCTAAATTTCCCTTCTTTGACTGCCATTGTTCAGTCAGGCCTGTTTCTCCCCCCCCCCCCCCCTCTAAGGCTAAGGATAGCTGGCACCAAGCCTACTTCACTAAGGACCAAAAACTACTGGGTTTCCCCTTCTGTCATGGGAGGTTGACACTTAGGTATCTCTCAAGGGTGGAACCAGAAAAGTTTATAAAGAGCTTAACAAAGTTTCAAGGCTCCTGGAGCCAGGCAAAGCCAAGCTCTCTATGCAGTGTTCTTAGAGAGCAGTTGTGCAAAGCTTCCTTGGGGGACTGGGAATCCTTTGGGAAGGGGGCGGGGAGAAGATGGAAAAGGAGTAAGGAGAGGGAGGAACAGGGGTTAAAAGACCATGGCCAGCACCATCCATCCCTAGTTGATTGGACAAGTAAGCAACCAACTTTCTACTATTTATACCCTCAATTCTTTTCATCTGTCAAATGGGAATTACTAGACCTACCTTGCATGGTCATTTTAAATATTAAAGAATTTAATATGGTGGCCTGGGAGGTAGTGCTGTGGCTATAGCATTGGACTAAAAAGCATGAGGTTCTGAGTTCAATTCTTGGCATTGCATCTGCCAGAGTGATGTTCTTCATCTCTCTCTCCTTCTCTCATTAATAAATTTTTTAAAAAAGGATTTTAAAACATTAATATAATAAATTCCCAGAACAATGCTTGGCACACAGTGATGCTTAGAGAGTTTTTTTTTTTCTTTTTTTGATGAATGAATGAATGAATGGTTGGATAATTCAGTGACCCATGCTCACTGGCTGTCTGTAACCACTGTGCTTGAACAAAGTAGGCATCTAGTACCTATTTGCTGGAAAAAAAAAAGCTTTTATGACATTTCCAGTAACAAATCCAATTAAAAAAAAATCAGACACATTTCAAAGCAGACAGAATTTATTCAGGTGATGACAATCCTTATGCTCTTCAGACCCCATATCAGGCAGCCTCATCTGTGAACCAGGAAGTAAGCAAAAAAGACCTCTGCACACATAGGACAGACAGCATAAAGTTCATGCACTAATACCTCTGAATTTTCACCCAGAAGTACCCTCTGGACTTCATTTTTCAACCAGTTGTTCTTGGCTCACAAATAATAATAATATAAAAACTTCAACTCAGGCAGAAATAATCCTTTTTTAAAATTTTCTTTATTGGTGAATTAATGTTTTACATTCAACAGTAAATACAATAGTTTGTGCATGCATAACATGTCCTAGTTTTCCATATAACAATACAACCATTACATGGTCCTCTGTCATCCTTTTTGGACCTATATTCTCCCCCCACCCACCCACCCCAGAGTCTTTTACAATACGCCAACTCCAGTTCAGGTTCTACTTGTGTTTTCTCTTCTGATCTTGTTTTTCAACTGGCAGAAATAATTCTGGGGCTTCCTACTCACAGAAAAGAAAACTTTAATAAAATTCAATAAAAGCCCCAAACAATGCAAATTCTGGAAGCTCACAATTCCAGCCCTCCCTAGAAGTCAATGCCAGCCAGCATGAAGGCATCTCAGTTCCCCATTGCTATAATTTTGAAGTATACACTATTGAACTCTGAGGGCTCCACCTCAGTGTCATGGCAGGGCTTTCCTGTGACAGTAGCTCTCACCCAAGGCTTTGTATATGCCAGCTGATTTATGTGCCTGTTCTTAATCCACAGTCATCCCATGAGGTGACTATTATTGTTTCCTTGTTTTAAAGCAGGGCTCTCAAATTGTGAGCTATTGACATTTGGGGAGTGCTAATTCCTGGCTGCACATGCTGTCCTGTACATTATAGGGTGTTTGCACACATCCCCTGTCCTCCATGTGACTGCAGACCTTTCTTTGCCACAGGTCCTTGGAACTGAATCAGTCCTGGCTGAGACCCTTTGTTAGAGATGCAGATGCTGAAACTCAGACTGGTTGGTCAAGGTCATACAGCTAAGGACCAAGCTGTAATTTTGCACCTAAACCCACAGGATACCATAGTCTAAGCTACGAATTCCTAAAGAGCAAGTCCAACAGACCCCAAAGAGATGACTGTGAGTCTCAAATGGGAATATATCCTGGAATATATCACATATTACTCTTTTGGAGTTGTGACTGGTCTGGTTGTCTCCTTGAGAATAACGTTTGTATGTGGCGACAAAGAAACAAACTTCCTTGAGCTCCATTCTCTACCTCCTTGACTTTCTTTTTCTGTTTTTCCTTGATGGTGTCCTCTTGGCTACCTCTCTATATGGAAGAAACTACAAGGAGGGGCCTTATCTGGAACCTGGTACCTCACTTTTGTTAGGAACTTGGTTTATTAAAAAATAATTTTCCAGAGGAAATACCAACTACTCCACCACAAGTCTGACTTTACAGAGACATTATCTAACCTGGCTGTCTAGTCAAGGTCCACATCAAAGGTGAAGTTAACTTTTTTTAACTTTATTTATTTTATTTGATCAGACAGAAAGAAATTGAGAGAGAAGTGGGGATAGAGAGTAAGAGAAAGACCAAGAGACACCTGTAGCATTGCTTCACTGCTCATCAAGCTTCCCCCTGCAGGTAGGGACCAGGGGTCCTTGCACATGGTAACAGGTACGCTCAGCCAGGTATGGATGTATCTAACTTTAATGGCATTTGGCAATGCTGACAAATTTTGTGGGATCTTGAGGATTCTGAAGCCATGTCTGGACGAAGTGAAGAGACTTAATATTTATTAGTGACACCAGCAACATGCACACAAGAGGGAAGAGTGTGCCAGTCAATTTCTATCTCTGCCATAGGGTTAGATGGAGCTGGTTTTCCCTGAACAGGGGGTCAACTGCCTGAAGCTGGCCTCCCAAGTAGGTCCTGTGGCAGGAAGATAGGCCATGGAAGGTTCTCTAGCAGAGTGAAGAGGGATTCTCTTGCACACAGAGTTAGATGAGTATCTGTTGAGGTTGATGAACCCAAAGCTGAGGAGTATAGTGTGTGACACAGAACTTTGGGGTCTGATATTTTCTGTGCTTATTCCCTCCACTCAGCCTTATTTATGACTCACTTAAAGCATCTCGGTTGTACTGTGGGGAACAAAGGTAAGAACTCTTAGGCTGGGTTTGATGTAGACCACACAAAGGAGCACCATGCCTCTTCTCCTGGCAGGAGGGGGCCTTGAGAGAGTGAAGTTCTAAGCATGGGACTTAGACCTGCCCTGTTCTGCTGCCAACTTTGGAATTTATGGGCTTTAACAGGCAGAGTCCTTATAAAACAATGACTATTGTGGCCTGGTAGGTGGTAGTGCAGTGGCTAGAGTACTGGACTTACGAACTTCCCAAGTCATATCTCAGGCAATGGTTCTTACTCTTTTGTAAATAAACAAATCTTAAAAAAAATTTAAACACACAACCTTCCCTAGGGTTAAGGGGTTTTTCAGATCTTGAGTTGGGAGAATCTGAAACCCTATCAGTATTCTTACACATGTCAGAGGCCTGGGAAAATTCTTTTAACTGTCCCTAAGTACAGTGAACACAAGTTCTGGATAGTCAGGACAGTCACTTTCATATAGTCAAATGTTTTATTCTAAACTGTTAGATGACAAAAGGTTAAGCAGTGGACTGGCGCAGTAGCAAATCTGGAGTGTCCTGCATTGCCACGTGCTTGGAGCCTGACTCCCAGCACATTATAGGAAGCTTCAGAGCTAGGATTTCTTTCTTTGTCCCCCCCCTCTATTTCTATGGGGAGGGGGGATGGGGGTGTTCAAGCTGTGGGAAGCCTGAACCTTTCTTGTTGTGAATTAACTCTTTCCAGAAACATCTATGAGCATGTGTGTGTGACAGGCACAGCATTAGGTACAGCAAAGCACTCAACAGACAATAGTTCTGGCCCACATGTAGGTGACACTCTGGTGAGAGACAGACAATGCCCAGGAGTGAAATGATGGCCATGCTTAGTGTTAAAGGGAAAAGAAAAAGTGGGGAAGAGGAGATGAGCGGGAGACACACTACAAACTGGGTGATCCATAAAGTGGCGATCACAAAGTGACTGCTGAGTATGCTCCTGAAGGAAATGATGATGCCAGACAAAGGCAGTGGGGGGAGAACATTCTGGGCAGAGGAAAATCAAGTGCAAATGCTCTGATAGGGGAGTATGCATCCTTCTTACTGGAAAAAAGAGGAGCTAGAGCAGAATGAGAGAAGTTGAGACAGAGAGGTGACAAGTGTGTATATAGGCATGATAAGAACTGGATTTTCAGGAGTTGGGCAGTAGTGCAGTGGGTTAAGCGCAGGTGGTGCAAAGCACAAAGAATAGCTCAAGGATCCTAGTTCGAGCCCCCAGCTCCCCACCTGCAGGGGAGTTCTTCACAAGCAACTCTCTGTCTTTCCCCCTCTGTCTTCCCCTTCTCTCTCCATTTTTTCTCTGTCCTACCAACAATGATGACATAAATAACAACAACAATAATAACCACAACAATAAAACAACAAGGGCAACAAAAGGGAAAATAAATAAATAAATATTTTTTAAAAGGGAGTTGGGTGGTAGCGCAGCAGGTTAAGTGCAGGTGGCACAAAGTGCAAGGACCGGTTTAAGGACCCCGGTTTGAGTCCCCGGCTCCCCACCTGCAGGGGAGTTGCTTCACAAGCGGTGAAGCAGGTCTGTAGGTGTCTATCTTTCTCTCCCCCCTCTGTCTTCCCCTCCTCTCTTCATTTCCCTCTGTCCTATCCAACAACGAGGACATAAATAACAATAGCAATAACTACAACAATTAAAAAAAGGTCAACAAGAGGGAATAAATAAATATTAAAAAATATTTTAAAAAATAACTGGATTTTCAGATTTTCCCTTCAAGACAGATGCTAGGCCATATAAATATGAATAGTAGTTTTCTTTGGAGGACAGAATTCTGGGGAACTTGTTTTTATTTTGTCGTCATTTATGTGTTTAATACAATGGCTGCACATCACTTTTAGAATAAGAAGAGTCTGTTTTGTTTTGTTTTGTTTATCTAACTTTTGTATTTTAACCTATATTTAAGATAATTCCCAAACATATCTCAAAAGCCAATTTAATTTTCATCTTATATATTTTATATAATGCAATGAAGAAAGAAAGGAAAAGGAAGAAAGAAAGAAAGAAAGAAAGATATATCCACACAGTGAGAAAAATATTTTCTCCCAATCTACTTACTGTTACTGTTTCCAGAGAGTATGAAGTACTGAGCCAGGTGCAGAGTTATGGAGAGAGCCTAGAGCAGAGACTGTGTTCTGACTGCCAGGACTATTTCCCATTTCCACTCTCACACTGTAGGTAGGTTTCTTAATCACCCAAGGCTCAGTTTTCTCAGCTATAAAAATAAAATAATAACAATGCTTGTACTTGTACAGGAGACAGACTCCATTTAAGGGTGACTTGAATAAACTTTATCAAGGATATGAAAGAATGAGCTCACATCAAAAAAAAAAAAACATTCAAAAAGGGAGGGGGCTTTTCACTGTTGAACAGAAGTCATTCAAGATATGTTATGCAGAAGAATTCAACAAAGGAATTTTGGGGGTTTATTGAAAGGTGTGAAGGAACAATCTTTAGATTCGTATTAAAAGGAACCATATGCAGAGCTGACCCACCAAGGGAGCTGCATTCAAGATACACTCCCTGAACTTCCAGATATAGGTAGCAAGTTCAGATTCAGAAGCCACCTGTTGGCACCCATGTAAAAGGGCAGAGGAATCTACTGCAGAAAAATCCTAATCTCCCCACCTTTTCTGAGCAGCAGACACATAAAATTGGTAGACTCTAATTCACAGACAAGACAACAGAGGCAAGGAGGGGTCTGGGCACTGTAGTGAGCCTTTTTCATTTGTTTGTTTCTGTTTTAGATTTTCAACCTACATACACACACACACACACACACACGCACGCACGCACGCACGCACACACACACTGAGAGTCTGGGTCCTCTGGGAAGCAGATGCCTAACTAGAGTTAAACATGCAAGGACTCATTTATTTATTTATGAAAAATGTTTAAACAAGAGAAAACAGGTAGGCATGTGGGAAAGCTTAGGTGACTTCAAAGCAAATCTGACTCCAAGTGAAAAAACAATGGAGAGAAGTTTGAGTACAAACAAACAGACCCCCCCACACACACTTGTTTCTGAGGATACACTTGAGGGTTCAATGAGATAATAAATGCTGAGCACTTAGAACTAAAGAACACTTGCCACCGAGCAAGTGTTGAGCAAATGCTGGGAGCAGGTTAGAGATGGAAAAACAAGGAGGCTCCTTCTGGCCCTCAAGGCTTTCTATCCTAGTGGCATATAATTAGAACACTTAGATTTATTTAAAAGATTTTTGACATTTGATAAAAGATTATTTGATAAAGTTCATACATCCAGGTGCTCACCAAAGAAATGTAAAAACTAAAAAAAATTTTTTTTCTTAGTAACTGGTCAATTTTCACTCATTTATAATCAGGAGAGGCTGCTGAGATGTTGGAGCAGCCCTGTGATTTAGGTTTATTACATGTAATAACAGATCTCAGTACCCTAGAGTTTTTTATGTCAAGCTATTGAAATTTTCTGTATATGTTTCCCCTGTCTCCTCAGCCTGCTTAAATTTTCTTTTATTTCTGAACCTGACCTCCCTGTATAGTCTGAAGGTGTTGCAGTTAGAATCATGTACTGATGAAAAGCCTTTGGTGTAGCAATAAAATGTTGCCTTAAAACAAAGTGTAGTGAGAGGGTTTCAAAGCAGGGATGGGGGAAAACGGACAATTACACTTCCTGTAGTTGGAGGTGTTCCTGGCATGATCTCATGGCTGGGTGGGAAAAGAAGGGTGGGTGGAGATTGAGCAAGTCAACTCATAGAGCCCACCTGCATAACAATACCTGTTTCAGGGGATGGGAGATGGCTCACCAGATAAAACTTTGCTTTGTATAAGGACTTGGGTTTGAGACCCCAAACCCTAAATCCAGAAATGGGATCTGAATAAGCTATTGGAGGATGAATAGGAAAGCTGAAAGCAACATTCCAGAAGGAAGCAATGCAGACAAAGGAAGAGGGTGTTACCAGATGCCAAAGTTCAGTGTTCATCACTTGAAAATCAATATTCAAGAGACAAGTATTGATGAGAAAAAAATAGGTTTGTTATTGTTGTGTTTGTTTATTTGTTTTGCCACCAGGGTTATTACTGGAACTTGGTGTTGGCACTATGAATCCACCACTCCCAGTGGTCAATTTTTCTTTTTTTTTTTTTCTTTCTATTTTATTTGATAAGACGGAGAGAAATTGAAAGGGGAGGGGGAAGTAGAGAGGAAGAGAGAAAGAGAAACATCTGTAGACCTGCTTTACTGCTCATGAGTGGGGACTCAAACCTGGGTTCTTGCTCATGGTAACGTGTGCACTCAACCAGATATGTCATTGCCTGGCCTTATTTATTTATTTATTTATGTTTCTTTTTTTGTTTTTTACTTCAGATATTTTTACTTCAGATATTCAGAGAAGATGTTAGATTCAAAATTCAAAAAAATTATCATATTCTCATACTGGACATTAAAGTCTATGTAGCAAGAGAATGGGGGTGGGAGATACAGAAGAGAAATGTGCTGGGGAGGGTGAAGGGGTCTAGCTGCCATAGTGGCAGTGTATTTAGTCCTGGCTGTTAAGCTGTTAAAAACAAATTCAAGATGACATTATCGTGCATTATTGTTTATGAATGTCTTGGTACTGAACATTAGAGAACTCTTCCAAGGACACTTTAAAAAAAATTTTTTTTTAAGATCTCTTTATTTGGGGCTGGGTGGTGGCATACCCAGTTGAGCACACATGTTACCATGCCCACGGAACCAGGTTTAAGCCCTCAGTCCCCACCTGGAGGTGGGAAACTTCAGGAATAGTGAAAGATGTCTTTTTCTCTCTAGCTCCCCTTTCATGCACAGTATCTCTGTCTCTATCCAATAAATAAACTTTTTTTTTAAAGAAAGTATAAGTTTTCTTTATTATTAATGAGAGAGAAGGGAGGAGAGAAAGAGAGAACCAGAGTATCACTCTGGCCCATATGTTACTGGGGACTGAAGTCAGGATCTCATGCGCCACCTCCCAAGTCACTCTTTCTCAGTTTTCTACCTGTAGCTGGCCCTTGGCTTATCAGACACACATGCACAGTTGGTAAAAACGATCACTTCCTAGTAAGTAAGGATATGTACAAATAACATGAGAAAGCCTAAATTTTAGGTCATAAGGAGGGTTACTGTGGCAAAATAGAGATAGAGCAAGGGGCCTAACTTAAAAATGTTAAAATAAAATAAAATAAAACTTAAAAATAAAGTATCCTGGAGGGTGGAGCAGAAAGTACATCATCTGACTTGTGAGCATGAGGTCCCAAGTCTGGAACCTGGTATTGCATTGCCATAATATCAGGGCCACACTTTATAAAGATTCAGTTCCCTTATTTTACAGTTTACTTATTAGGTGCAGTAAGTCTGCACCTAATAAGTAACATGTACTTGCTACTCAGGTGGTAGAAATGTGGTGAGTCCTCCTCAGCCTCGTGTGTTTTTGTATGCTTTCTGCTTTGTGTGGGTCTTGATTTTTGTTTTTCAAGAAAGTAAAATGAGCTAGTGAAATAGCTCACTTGGATAACATACTGCTTTGCCATGTGAGCAACCCATGTTCAAATCCCACCACCGCATTGGTACTGTGATCTCTCACTATCTCTCTGCCTCTCTATCTTTTCTGTCTCTGTGGGAGAAACAAAGAAGGTAAGAAAAGGGGAAAGGAAGATTAATAGGTGTCTTTTAAAAGGGAATAAAAGGTCCCATGCCCAGCGTCCAGAGGGAAGGCGCTGTACCTCTTCCCACTTCCTGTGTGTGGGCTGGCCTTAGGCTCATCCTTTTGTCTTTAAGCCCAATGGCTTGCATGTTGTTTAGGGAAGGGGAAGCTCTTAGTTTCAAAACCACTTACTCTTAAAAAATATTGAGGGTTTTTGCTATTTTCTCTGCTAGAAATTGAACTCGACAATTTCATAATAGTCATTTATACATTGGTACAAAGTGGTTGTTCTGAACAAGTGTGTGGGAGAAGGCAACTTTTTACTTTCTCAGGGGACAGCCGGCAAAGTCCAGAACAACTTTCACTCCTCACAACTGGGTGGGGCAGGGGATGCTACAGCATCTGGTGGGTAGAGACCTGATATGCTGCCAGATGTCCTACAATGTGGGGAACAACCCCCACAGCAGAAAAATTCTCTGGTACCAAATGCCAACAGTGCCAAAGTTGAGAAACCCTGATTTAAAGTAAGAATAGTGAGCTCATTCACTACATTTTGACATAATACATATTTTTATCAGAAATGTTACCTTCAAAAAGTGAAATTAAACCACCATCTAAAACCATACACCAAGGTCAAATCAAAATGGATGAAAAATCTAGATATTAGACCAGAAACTCTAAAATTTATAAAAGAAAACATTGGTGAAACCTTGCAGGATCTTCACATCAAATGATCTATTTGAAGATGCACCCCTCTTGGGCATGGGAATGAAAGCAAGAGTAAATGAATTAAATTACATGAAACTAAAAAAGTTTCTATACATCAAAATCAAACTACACAAGGATAACCAGGCCACCCACTAAATGGGATAAGTAAATGGCACATCACACATCAGACAAGCTACTGATATCAAACATCTATATGGAATTGGTACAAGTCTACAAAAGAAGCAGAAATAACTCAATAAGAAGGTGGGCCAAAGAACTAAACAGGCAGTTTTCTAAAGAAGAGATACACATGGCCCCCAGCCACATGAAGAAATGCTCCATTTAATTTACCATTACAAATGCAAATTAAAATTACACTGAGGTATCATCTCACACCTGAGAGAATGGCTTTCATCCACAAACCAGGAAATGACAGGTGTTAGAAAGGATGTGGAGAAAAGGGAACTCTGCTACATTGCTGATGGGAATGCAAATTGGTATATTCCCTTTGGAAGACTGAATGGACAGTCCTTTAGCAAATAAAAATGGAATTGCCTTATGATCCAGCAATACCACTCCTAGGCATTTATCCAGTGGACACTCAAACACTAATTAGAAGGGACATATGCACCTCTATGTTCATAGCTGCATTATTCACAATAGCTAAAGTGTGGGAGCAGCCTAAATGCCCATCATCAGATTACTAGCTAAAGAAGTTATGGAATTGGTGTATTGCACTAAAGGAAAAGACAGTGGGGTGGTGGGGGGAGGGTTCAGATCCTGGAACATGATGGCAGAGGAGGACCTAGTGGGAGTTGAATTGTTATGTGGGAAACTGGGAAATATTATGCATGTATAAACTATTGTGTTTTGCTGTTTCGTAAACCATTATTCCCCTAATAAAGAAATTTTAAAAAGAAGTTACGGGATATATAGCCCATGGAATATTACTCTGTGATCAAAAAAGATGATGTTGTGTCCTTCGGGATATGATGAATGGAACTGGAGGTGATCATGCTTAGCGAAATAAAATGAAAGAAAATTACCAGATGGTCTCACTCATGTGTTGACTCTAGAAATCTGATTTACATGCACTTGCCAAAAAAAAAAAAATCTGAGCAAAACAGAAGGAAGCAAACTGTAAGACTTGTGAGAATTGTGGTGGTTATTTTTGGGAGGGTGAGGATACAGAACTTTGGTGGTGGCTGTGTTGTAGAACTATACATTGTAATTTTTCTGATCTTTTAACATACTATTAGTAACGAAAGAAAGAAGGAGGAAAGAAAGAAGAAATAATGATACTTTCCAAACTGTTCAGTGTGGAGTTTTCCAGAAGTTGCATGGCTTGTGATTTTGCAGCAGTTGAATACAGTAGTAGAGGTGTAAGAATCTAGCCATCTTCTATTAAACTTGACATTAAAAAGGCCTGAAAAAAATCCAACAATGCCACACTGTTAGCAAGACAGATAGTGGGCTACAGAGATAGTTCTCTGGGTAGCTGCTTTGTCATATGCATAGTGCAGGTTCAAGTTCCCCACACCATATGTAGGGGGGTTCTATGACAAAGAGGAAGTTTCAGTGCTGTGGTGCCTCTTCCTCTGTCAGGGACAGTTCTGAGGGACAGGAGACCTACAACATCTATTAGCTGGAACTGTCTGAGTTTATGGTCACTTTGTTTTGTGTTATCACATGTTTCCCCATACCAAAACTTAAAGGTAGCACTGGGAAAGTAGTAGAGAGGGTCTTTGAGTACACATGGTAGAACGAGTTTTAGGAAGGTAACCACACCTGGAAAGTAGTAACTCACTAAGAAAGACAGGTGATCTCAGTGGGCCAATGGGATGCTGACTCCAGGTGTGATGAGAATTGGTAAATTAAGAGAAGGAAGAGCACATGGGTAGGCCATTTCTTGTCATGGCCCTTGTGTATCTTGTCACCTGAGCTATCATTGCACCTTAGTATTGTTTCTGCGTGACTTCTACCTTACATCTTTGTAATAAAGAATTTGGAATTTGCATACCAGACCACAAAGTCACTTGTGATTCTTCCAAGACTGTGCGTGGCTGGACTTTCCTCCCAGGAGAATACTGGTGGTCCTAGGACTTTTCACAGTTTTCACTTGCAACACTTGGCAAACGCTAGAAGAAGAAGAACCTGCAACACTGTTCTCCCTGTTTCTCATCTAATAGCAAAAGTGGGGGTGGGCAGGGGCAGCTGGTGGTACATTTGTTAGAGTGCACATGTTACAGTGTGCAAGGGCTCAAGCCCACAGTCTCTAACTGCAGGGGGAAAGTACGAATCTCTCTTTCTCTCCGTCTTCCCTCTGGATTTCTCTCAGTCTCTATCCAATTTTTAAAAAGTAGTTCAGTGTGGTGAAATCATACATGCATCAGACGCTGGTTTTACCAAAGGAAAAGAAAACGACAAACAGCATTCATAGTTTTGTACTTGTGGATCCCTTCAAAGGGTCTCTACTCATGCCCATAGGTCTGTAGTACTACTTCTGAGACCTGTGGCTCTAGGAGAACCCGCCCAGATTTCTAGAAACAGCCGCTGTGCTTTGGTGTAAATACATCTGGCCTGACATTCCCAATGGGAGGGCAATAGGGAAAGGAACTGGTGAAAAGCCAAATGTGTGCAGCTGCCCCAGCCCAGCCCCCTCCTCTAGCATCACTGCTGTCAGATGCTAGACAATCATGGTAATTTCTAATGACAGAGCTCACATTTCACCTGGGTGAGAAAACAACAGGCTAGACAAGTGGGAATGAAAAGAAAGGGGAGAGAGGGGGGGGGCTTCACTGGCTTTTTCTGAGCAGGAAGGAAGGGGGTGCTCTCACCTGCTTTGGGGTCCCAGTGGGGTGTGACTGTGTAGATGACCCATGCCTGGGCCTTGGCCACATCCAGGCCCAGGAACCTGGCCCTGGAAGCAGCAATCAAGGTGGCCCGCCTTGTGTCTGAGTCACCCAATTGAATTTCACAGGATGTGATAGGCTAATTCTTGGCAAGGAAAGAGCAAGCCCCAAGCTTTGAGGCCTTAGGAGGAGTTAGCCAGGCTGAGGTGGGTGTCTTTCTCCTTCCCTCAGAAGGAGCTATGAATCCAGGTTGAAAAGCCTACCACTGGGGAGACTTGGCTCCTTAGCACTCCCCACCCCCTACACCACCCTTCATTGTCCCCACTAAAAGTGGGTGGAACGTTCTGGCTGCTGCTCCCTGGGGACTCAGGGAAGTGGAGCATCCAGGGCATTTATGGAGAGCTTGCTGTGTGCTAATTCCTCTCTGTGCAGGATTGCATTAACCCTTACAACAGCCTGCACTGTAGGGATTTTTATTTTAATTTTATCCAGGAGGACAAGATCCAAAGAGGAATTAACTTGTTTGTGGTCCAGGCCTGGGAGACTAGAGCTGAAAGTGGATCTAGGTTTGTCCAGATCCACAACACAGATTGTTAATCTCTCCCCCTCACCTTGTTGTGCTTAGAGTCAGACACTCTGTGAGGCACCAAATTATTGGGGCCCCATGCTGAGCCCTGTGCTAGATGCTCAAGATATGGACAAATAAAACTCACTCCTGCTCTCCTCCCTGCTCTTGCCTACTTGACTGGGAGGTGCGGGGAAGGTAGAGGGGAATAGGGTTGAATAAGCCAATGACTATGCCGAGTACTGTGCTGGGGACAACAAGGTATGATAGTCCTGACCCAAGACTGGGGAGAAGTGGGCATGGATGTCCACCTGGAGGAGGAAATTTGGAAGGGACATGGGTAGCAAGGAGAAATAATATCTCAACTAGAGAAATAGCATCTTAGGGGCACACAGAAGTGACCCTCCCTGCCCACTACCTCCTTGCTGGAACCACCTATTTCCAGGCCCAGGAAAAATTAGGATTTCCATGGAAAACCCTGTCCACATTCATATTCTGTTTCTGGATGAGTCAGATGGAGAACTAGCTAGGCTAATAATAATAACAACAGCTCCTTATTGATTGATCTGCCCCCACCCATGTCCAGTAGAGAAGCAAGAACTCCCATATTGTGCACCCCAAAAAGAATTTTAGTCTATACTCAGAGGGGGAGAAATGTTAGGGGAAGATGACTAAAAGGTTCTAAAATACAATTCCATCAGGATCCAGAGAGAGAAGAGTAAAAAAGGAAAGCAATGCAGAAGTAATAATAGGTGTAGATGTGACTTAGAAAAGAAGAGAAAACAGAACCATAGAAAAAATCGGCAAAGATAAAACACACACACACACACACACACACACACACACACACACACACACACACACACTTGGGACCAGAGTGATAGCTCACTGGGTACTGCAGTTGTTTTGTCATGCACACAGTCTAATTTCCAGCCCCAACACTACCTGGGAGGAGCCATGGCATGGAGAGAGGTACGGAGGTGGGCAGAGCTCAAATATTGTGGTGTTTCTCCCTCTCTTTGTTTCTCTCTGAATAAAAAAGCAGCCAAGGAGTAGTGAAATCACTCATGCACAAGGCCTCAGCTCACCAAAACAGCCCAAGAAAATATATTTACAGATTAAGCACTCTTTTTATGTCAAGCACTAATCTAGCTATGAGAATCATTTTGCTGAAGACCTTACCTGAATCCAAGCTCACATGGTGCAACTCTAATTCAATTTTTGTTGACCAGCCAAAGTGATGTAACTATTGGGTATGGTTGTGAAGAATCTATGCTTTGCTTGGCTGACTTGCTGTGAATTTATGTGTTTCCTGATAAATTTTTCATTTAAGAAGAATGGCTAAATATGATTTGATATTTTGTGTGATGTTTCATTAATAGACTTTCTATGATACTGGTTCTGTATCACTTTGCTGATGAGGAAACAGGTTTAAAGAGGATAAGGAACCAATCTGGAGTAAGCAATGGAGCTGGAACTGAGCTTCAAGCAGCCCGAAACCAGAGTCCTGTCTCTAGATCTTTACCCTGCTTCTCTTGTGCTAGAAAAATCTCTGAATCTGAATGGCATCCTTGCTTCAACCCACATGAGCCTCACCTAGACTCTTGGATCATTCTTTCAACTTTTTTTCTTGTTCAAGAGAGTGCACTGGTGGGAGAGGGAGTGAAGTCTCAGGAGTGATTGTTTAAGGTTTTCCCAAGTGACTCAGGGCCTCTGTTCTGAAAGAAAGTCAGCCCAGCAAGTCCGGGCAAACCTCCTGTCTCGGTTACCCCCTTCCCCAAACAAGGCAATGAATGTGTGACCACATGGGGAAAATAAAAGGGTTATGGGGTGGAGGTAGAATAAAAAGATTTTACAAATTGATCAACAGGAGGTAATGTTTCCTTTTTTCTTTTTCTCTTGTCACTGGGGTTTCACTGCTCCAGCTCAACTTTTTCAAGTATATTTAGACAGAGACTAAAGCTTCCTCCAATGCAGTAAGGGTCTGGCTTGAATCTGGGTGACATATACAGCAGTTTTCCTCTTCTACTCTATAATTTCATTTATTATTAATTTTATCTATTTATTTTTATCAGAACTCAATGCTGCCTTATGGTGGTGCTAGAGGTTGAACCTGGGACTTCAGAAGTTCAGACGTAAAAGTCAGTTGCTCAACCATTATGATGTCTCCCTAGCCCAGGAATGATTACTTATTGATTCAAAATTACTTTTTCTTATGCCAAGAATAACAAAGAAACCTCAGAAACTTCTGATAAGCCCAAGAAGAAAGCATAAAATTCTACAATCCCACCACTCAAGCAGAAACACTTAATATTTTGAGTGTAGTTCCTTTCAATCTTTTGTCTATGCACATACATATATATATATATGTACATATATATTTATATTGAGAAATGTGTTCATAATAACATTTGTTATTGTCAAAATACTATGTGTTTATTATAGAACATTTAGAGAGTAGAAATGAAAAAAAGGAGAAAAAAGTAATAATTGTCTCAGTACGACTGCTTGGATTTCACTCATTTTGCTTGTGGACTTGTGCATAGTGGATATATTAATAAAAATAGTTATACCATCCCTGCCTGTTACAGCTTTCAGGATGTGGGTTGACTTACTGAGATTAGATCTCCAAGTAAACAGAATTTAAAGTTGTGGATTTTAGTCTTTTTGGGGCATAGGCTTTCTTGAGAATCTGCTAAGAGCCATGAACATATGAACGTGTAAACGTCTTCCGAAAATGTCATGGGTTCTGCAGACTCTCTGTAACCCGTGTATAGGAGTCAGGTGTTTCAACTACAAAAACAAACACAAAATAGACAGTTCTTTGTGACATTTTTTTCATCAGTGAAGTTTTTCATTCCCAAAAACTGAAGAAAAAAGTCACACCCAATGCTTGCACACCATTGCCCCTCCCTTCTTTCACTTGAGTGTTCTTATGGGGGGGGGGGGTTTCAGTTTTCTTCACAGTTTAGGAGAAAATTTCTACTGGTTATACATTTCATTGCTTGGTGGGAAAACTATTACTATTTTGTTTTGTTTTAAATGTTTATTTTTCTATTCCAATGTAACTTTAGACTTAAGAGTAGCATGAATTGTACAAGAAACCCTACCTCTTTTTTGTTTTGCTAATTGCAAAATAATAAATGCCACTCAGCATGTCAAATGATTTTAACGTATACTTTAAAAGTTTATAGGTTTCCATTTCCCCTTTGAATATAAAGAGCATAGGTTTTCTCTAAACCCTTGAGAATATAAGTATGAGCAGATATATTTACATGAATCTATCCCCTTTCACCTTTCTAAATAAAAAATATACTTTTTCTATATACAGAATAGTCTCTGTGTTTGAGACCTATGTCTTCTGTTAATTAAAGGGCTAAACACAATGATCAAGGGCTGGTTTAATAATGTCCAAGCATCGACAGGAAAGCTCCAGGGAACACACAGGGAGCCCTGGGAGTCACTGAGAGAGAGCACAACATTTCATAGTTTACTTTTTTCTGATCTCTCTCGAGATGGACTCATGCTGACTTCACTCTTGTTAATAACTTCATACTTTACTCACTGTCTTTCTGGCTGGTACTTTCTTCATTCTTTGTCTTGTGGGTAGGCATTTCTGTGACTTCCAGCCCAAAGTACCCTCTCTGTTGAGTGATTTACATAGATAAAATGCTAGGGTGGAAAAGTCAGTTGTTGGTTTTTCTGTTTTTTCTGTTGCCTGCTTCTAGTCAAGAGGCTGAAGCATTCCCCCTAAATGATCTTGAAGCCCATCTTGATTTGCACCACTCAGCAACAGCCCATATCAGTCAGCATGGCTGAGCAGGTTTCTCCTATATCTTTTACAGGCTTGAGAGGTAAAGTGACTTGCTCAAAGTCAGAGCCCAGTGTCAGAACCCAGTTTTGTGCTCAGGTCTGTATGATTCCAGAATCTTAGTAATAGGGGTTCAAAGTAAAACTGAACTTCTAGTTAGTCTTGTGTTGTTGGGTAGTTCATAGTGGCTCCCTCACAAACCTGAACATCTAGAGAAAGCATGCTACCTGTGTGCTGAAAGTTTAGCACTGGACTCGGCACACAGTGGGTCATAAATACAAACTGACTTGGTGAGACGTTTCTCCTTTTTTTTATTTCACTGCCTGCTGGCACCATTAGACCACTTGGGAGATATCCAACTTTTACATAAAACCATCAGTTCCTCAAGATGACGAGGGAGGGAGGAACAATGCACAACTACATGACTATGGTCAATTTCCCATCCTTCAAGATTGGCAGGGTAATAGTCTATGAAAGAATGTGGGTTCAGAAATCAGATCAACACAGGCAATGAGAGAAAAAGTAGACAAATAAGACAACACCTACTTAGAGATTTTCAGCACAGCAAAGAAAGGAGTGAATTAAATGTAATGACAGTTTACCGATAGAAAACATTGGGCTGTCGATAAAGTCATGATGTATTTTTCTGGTTTTCTATGCAAAAAATGTATCATAAGTTTTCTGACAACCTAATATTTGCATCTTATCTCTGGTAAAGAGATGATCTTTTTCCCAGTAAGGAACACATACAACTCAGCAGCAATACACACACACTTTAAAATGTTCAAAAGGCCCTGAATAGACATTTATATAAAAAAGATATACAAATGGTCAACATTTGTATATCTGGAAAAAGTGTCCAGCATCACTAATCATCAAATACTAATTAAAACCATAATGATTATTACCGTGCACCTCTTAGGATGGTTATCATCAAAAAGACAAAAAATAAGTTTTGGAAGGGATAAGAGAGAAAAGAGAACCCTGGTAAAAAGAGTAAATTGGCTAAGGATAACAATACAGAAAATCCTTTAAAAAATTAAAAATAAAACTACCCCTTTTGGCTGGAGCAGTCATCTTCCAGTAAATCACCAAAATGACTAACACAAAGGGAAAGAGGAGAGGAACCTGCTATATGTTCTGTAGACCTTTTAGAAAACATGGAGTTGTTCCTTTGGTCACATATATGTGCATCTATAAGAAAGGTGACATTACAGATATAAAGGGAATGGGCACTGTTCAAAAAGGAATGCCCCACAAATGTTACCATGGCAAAACTGGAAGAGTCTACAATGTTACCCAGCATGCTATTGGTATTGTTGTAAACAAACAAGGGCAAGATTCTTGCCAAGAGAATTAACGTTCGTATTGAGTCTATTAAGCACTCTAAGAGCAGAGACAGCTTCTTGAAACATGTGAAGGAAAATGATCAGAGAAAAAAGGAAGCCAAAGAGAAGGGGACTTGGGTTCAACTGAAGCACCAGCCTGCTCCACCCAGAGAAGCACACTTTGTGAGAACCAATGAAAAGGAACCAGAGCTGCTGGAACCCTTTCCCTATGAATTCATGGTATGATCAATATAAAAACTTAATAAAATATCAGAACTATAAAAAAATAAAAAAATAAAACTACCATATGATCAAATAGCCCCTCTCTGGATATACAGATATAGTCAAAGGAAATGAAATGTGTACAAGGAAGAGCTACCTGAACTCCTTGTTCATTGCAGAATTATTCACAATAACCAAGATATAAAAACAAATTAAATGTGGGTCACCAGATGAATGGAGAGAGAAAATGTAAAAAAAAAAAGTGTGTGTGAGTGTGTGTGTGTGTGCGTGTGTGTGTGTGTGTGTGTGTCTGTGTTGTTTGTGAGTATGCCTGTATGTATATGAACATACCATATATACTAATATATTTAATATTAATGGCATTCAGCTTTTAAAATGGTAACCATGCTATTTATAACATGAATGAAGCTGAAGACATTATTCTAAGTAAAATAAGTCAGACATAGAAAGAAAAATACTATGTGATCTCACTTATATGTAGATTCTAAAAGCTGAATTTTTTTAAAGATTTTTTTCTTTTTTAAATTTATTTATTCATGAGAAAGAACCAGTCATCACTCTGGTACATGTGCTGCTGGGGATCAAACTCAGGACCTCATGCTTGAGAGTCTAGTGCCTTAGCCACTGCACCACCTCCCAGACTACTCTAAAAGCTGAATTTATAGTTATGTGGAACAGTATTTTCCAGGGTAGGACATGGGGAAATTGGGACATGGTGCTTAAAGATACAAAGTTGAAGTTAAGTTATATTTAATGAATAGCTACCAGGACCTAATTTACATCACACTGACTACAGTTAATACAACTCATTGCACACTAGAAAATAGCTGAAAGTAGATCTCAGGTGCTTTCTCCACAAATATAGTTAACAAGATGACTTTCTAGCTTCTGTCCACCCTAAGAACTCTTTTCTCATCTGCTCTTTTTGTATATTTTGGTTCCCATTCATTAATCATTTTGTCCTGCTCTATATCTTACTGCCATCCAGCCACCAAGTTGCAGATGCTATCATGATTTCATCCTGACTTCCTTGGGCAGACAACCTTACCAGTGTATCCTGGAACCTTCAGATCCCTACCACACTAGGAAAAGATAGGAACAAGTTGGTCATATAATTGTCTTGTCAATGCCCATGTCCAGCAGATAAGCAATTGCAGAAGCCAGAACTCCCACCTCCTGCACCCCCAAAAGAATTTTGGTCCATATTACCAGAGAGGAAGAAATGAAAGAAGGAAGGTAAACAGAGGGACTGAACTCCAACTTCATCAGAACCCATAGAGAAAAGAGGAAAAAAAGGAAGGACATTTGGAAATAGGAATAGGTGTAGGTATGACTTGGAAAGGAAGAGAAGATGGGACCATGGGGAATAAAATGGACAAATACATGTAAGTTAGACAGATAGTTATGGTGACAATAGTCCATCCATATCTGTGACCTTGGAAGAATTACTGTAGCTTCCAATGGAGGGAATGGGGATACAGAACTCTGGTGGTGGAATTATATCCATATTATCTTTTAATTTTGTAAATCAATATTAAGTCACTAATAAAATTCAAATAATAATAATAAATAGTTAATAAGTATGGGTAGAAATGAATATTCTAATTAGCTTGACTGTAGTCAACATTTAATTATAAAACAAAAAAGTCAGACTGAGTTTGAAATCTTGGCTTTGTGATTTACTATCTACAGGAGTATGCCTGGTTTTAGCACTTTTCTTCTATAGTGTGTGATAGTAATCAACTTGGCTTCCTAACACATTTTTGTTTGTTGATAGATAACAGCTAGGGAAATTTATCCAAAATAGGTCTACAGACTCTGGATTCAATCCTTTTTCTCCAATTAAGACCATCTACCTACTTACCTCTCTCTTAGGTGCACAAGCACATTTTCTCACTCTCTTGCTCCCTTAGCAGGACAGAGCTGGGTTCAAGTATTAGACCCTGTGACATTTTTGTTGTTTAGTCTTTAACTAGAATTAAGTGAAATATCTGCACCCTACATGCAATCATATTGCAGTATAACTTTGTGCTTTTCTACTTCTACTACTGAGTGTATAAATCTCTAAGGAAGGCATTTCACTATTCATACTAGCTCCCAACCCACTCCGGTACTGACCACACACAGATACATTCACAGAGCACCTGCTGTGTGCCAGGTGCTGTGCCAATGCTTCCATGTGCACCACCTCTACTTCGCTCACAGATCCTTCGAATGGGTTCAAATAACACATTTTATACACATGGCAACTAAAAGTCAGAAAGTTGAAATGATTCAATTAAAGTCATTCAACAAGGAAGAGGAAGAGTTGGGTTCCAACCCAGGTCTGCCTGTGTCTAGAGCTCATGTAGCTGCCACCCAGGCTCACTGAGAAATGATGAATAGGTGATGAGCTGTGTAGTTGAGTCATTCAGCAGCCAGTGTGACTTGTGATTTATCACCTGTGCTTCTTTACCTCCAATGGCATCTGAAATAGACTTTTTTTCTAGTCAGATCCTCTTTCTGCAGGCCTGCAGTCTGGATATTCTCATGGGTCTAAGACCTACCTCCTCTAGCCTGATCTACCTACCCCCTCAACCCACTCCCAGCAGGGGCAGAGGGCTTGGCAGTGAGCCGAGCACATAGTAGGCATGCCAATCACCTTGTCAGTTGATGGATAGAGCAATTGGGTGACACAGAGAGCCCACAGGACACAACCCTTGTTGTGAAAGAGCTCTTGGTTCTGGAGCAAGGGAAATTCCTTCCTGCCCACCTTGGGAGGGATGGGCTGACTGAGGGCCAAAACACCCTCACAGCAGGGAGCTGAGGAGGTCACAGGGGCAGACGCAGGTGTGGCAGGTGGTCATGAAATTTTCCAGTCTCTCTCCTCTGCTGGTCCTGTCATCATCTCCTCAGTTAACCTAAAAATTGTGCTGTGTTGGAGCTCACAAAACTCACAGCACAATGCATATACAAGGTCATTCTCAGGCCCCATAGAAATGCTTTTCCAGGAAGGATGGCTGGGCAGCTGTTTGACCTGGTGTCAGACCCAGGTTGCAAAGCCTTCAACTCTGGAGACAATAGTAGCACAACCATTTGCTGGCCTTCTGTCTTTGGCACTTCTACTAGACCTTCCTAAATTTGGATTTCCTTTTTCTGTAAAGTGGGACAATAATAGACATTTCATCTTAGAGCATTGTGGGAATTAAATACTATAGGTTTTGTGTCTTTGAACTCAAAAACAATAGCTTTAAAATGAGGTACATTTTACATACTTACAACTCATCTGCTGCTCACTGGATAGATGTGACACCCAAAATGACTTAATTCATAAGGGGTAGAACTGGGATTCACACTCAGGTCTCCTCTCCCTGGTTCAAGGCCAGTAGAAGTAGGTTCTTCAGATAGACTCCAGCCAACTTGAATGGGATTAGATAAGGGATTCAAGCTAGCCTTCAGCTTCTCTGTGCTCTTGCAACTCTTCTCAAGGATAGGCTAGCAGCGTATGAGTCAGGGAAGAGTGGAAGAAAACAGGGAACCCCAAGGATATGTTTTGCATCTTTTCTGCCCCTGCTCTAAGTGTTCCTCCCTACCAGTCCTCTTTACCTATTACTGTAACTTTCCAGTCACTTGGTGTTTCCCAAGATGAAGACACCACACCTCAAGCAAGTTGTTTTCCTTAAATGACAAGATGTTCTTCATTCAGCCAATGAATGAATATTCATGAAGACTCTATGAGACAGACAAACCTATAATCAGGTCTGGAGGGTGAAGTGCTGGACAAAAAAAGATTAGGGCCTTGAAGGATTTTCCCATATAGCTGTGGACCCAAGAAATAGTAATGAGTAGATGTACTTCTGTCTCCTCCACCTACTTCTGGGTCCACACTAGAAGGTTCTGTTTAAATCAGTGTTAGTCCCTGTGCTTCACTCTGCATGCAGAGGGTGGAGTTTGGCTTCTTTAAGTCCCCCAAAGGCTATTTGACTGGGTGGGTTTAGAGCACAAAGCAGACTGCTATTTAACATTCTCTGGGAGAGGGAGGAATGAATCAGGAATTGTCTTGGGCGGGTGAATGCCAACTGGCCTGGTTGCTAATCAACACCTAGGAGTGGTAGATTCTTGGAGAATCCAGCAGCCAACACATCTGTGGCTCTCCAGGAGGGCAAAAATGTCAGTCATAAACTAAGATGATTGATCTTAGGTTGGAATCTTTCCTTGTGCTTGAAATCCCCTTTGTCCCTGGTTATCAACTAGAAAGTGATCTTCCCAGGCCTCTTGGACCAATTTTTTCTACTCCTCCTTAAAAAATAAGTCCTGTAATATTAAAAGGGTATGTGTTTCTAAACCATTCAGGAAAAAAATGTTAATACATAAAGGATTTTAAAAATCACATTTAGACCCACTACTAGAAGCTTAAATTTTAGTATATTTTTCTAGTTTTTTAAAAGACTATCACTTTAAAATACTTTAACAATTGGATAGTCACATGCAAAAGAATGAAAAGAGTCACTATCTTATGCTATGCACAAAAGTTACTCAGAATGGATTGAAGACATGAATCTTACACATGGAACTATAAAATACATTGAAGAAAATATAGGCAACTCTTCATGATATTGGCTCTAGGAATGTTGTCGGTGACTCAGCTCTGATAGTGAGGGAAACAAAAACAAGAATAAACAAAAGGAATCACAAATGGAAAAATTTCAAGCCAGCTGTATTCCATGCATAAATTACATTAAAATGAGAAAATGACTGCACAGTGAAGGAAACTATCAGTAAAACTAAGACAGCTTACTGGATGAGAGACATATTTATACAACATACATCTGACAAGGGGCTAGTATCCAAGATATAAAAAGGACTGACAAAACTTAACAACTAAAACAATCCCATTTAAAAAAATGGGGAGATTATCACCTAGATACTTCACCAAAGGCATACAGATGTGAGACCAGTATATGAAAAACAATCCTTTTATCTCTCAATATTGGGAAAATGCAAATCCAAATGACCAGAAGATATCACCTCACACCTGTTACAATGACTTATATCAAAAAGGCCAGAAACAAATGCTGGTGAGGAAGTAGAGAAAGAGAACCCATGTATACCATTGGTGAGAATATAAATTGGAAAACAGGATGAAGATTATATTCCTCAAAAATTTAAAAATGGAACTACCACATGATCCAGCAATTCCACTCATAGTGGAATTTATCTATCCAAAAAGCACAAAAACATATACACACCTATGTTCATTGCCACACTATTCACAATACCCATGAACTGGAAACAACCCAAGTGGCCAATAACAAATGAGTGGATTAAAAAGTACATATTCTCAATAGACTATTACTCAGCTATTAAAAAGGATGAAATCTTGCCCTTTACTAGAAGCATGGATGAAACTGGGAGGGTCATACTAAACAAAATAACTCAGAAGGAAGAAAAATACTAGGAGATCTTACTTGTGTGAGGGTGTGTAGGGAAGGGGGCCAGGGAGTATAAAGAAACAAAACAGGGAACAAAGTCAAATGAAAACCAACTCAAGATATTCACTGCATAACTGAGGTCATGTAATCAAAATAAGAGAGGTGGTTATAAGAGTAAAGGAGATCCCATAGACTTTGGTGGAAGAATATTGGTCCTTTGCTTGTGGTCATAGTATGGTGACACATATCATGTAGCAATATGAAATTATATTCCAACAACATACAACATAATATTGTAAGCCAACATTACTTCAGTCAAAAAACATAGGAAAGGAAAATAGTTTGACATTATACTAAATGTACTAAGTCAATACTGCTTAATATTTAAACAGATAGTCAAACCATTGAAACAGAAGGCAAAATGGAGGAGGAAACAGGGAATTTTGTCCATTGAATATAGAATTTCAGTCATGCATGTTGAAAAAGTTTTGGAGCTCTGTTATACAACAATGTGTTTGCATTTAATAATCCTACACTGAGCATTTACAGACTGTTAAAAGGTCGAATTTATGTTATGTGCTTTTACTCTAATAAAAAAATTGTCTTTATGTGACTGTTCTATTATATATGTAGTTTTGCATCCTACATTACTTAAAAACGGTAAATGGATATACTTTATATGTTAAAAAGCAAAATTCTTAATAGTAAATCCAAATTCCTTATAGCCATTATTTTTAAATGACTAAATAAGATATCATGATTTACTTCACAATCCCCCTTTGAGCATTTTGTTGCGATTTTACTGAGTAAATAAAGATGCAGTGACTGTATCATCTGGGAAGATTTTCTTTAAGAATCCCTGGGCTAGAGTCCCTGCAGAGAAGGTGAGGATCAAAGGATGTAAACATACCAAGGCTTTAGATTTATTCAATACATAACCAAATTGTTTTTTCCAAAGAGTTGTACTAATTTCCACTCCTCACAGCAATGAATGAGGGGGTGCCTGTTTTACCACACCCTCTATAGAACTGAGTGTTATTATTTTCTCAAATCTTAGTTGACTAGGTAGGCAAGCATTTTCATCTTGTTTATTTTAAAGATTTATTATGTCTACTACATAGGAGGGAGAGTTTAACATGAGACTGAAAAAATTTTTAAAAAAAGAAGAGAGATGAAGCAGATCAACACTCTGGTATATGCAGCATCAGGAATAGAACCAAGAACCTCAGTCTACCAGTTGTTTCCCCTACTACATTAAGTCTTTTTATGACAGAAACTAAATATTATCCATCCCTGTATTTTGGGGGGAATTAAGAAAAGGAAAGAGAAATGAAATAAACAATGATTACACATCTACTGTGGACTAAGTATCACACTATATGTGCTCATCTTCTGTTTTCACAATTGGATAGAGTAGGTGTTGCAGTGGTCTCTGTATAGCAGACAAGGGAACTGAGGCTCAAGTAAGTGGGATGATTTGCCCAAGATCATGCATATAGTAACTGGTAGAGCTTGGGTATGAGCCCAGGCTGTGTGCTTTTAGAGAATAAACTAGACCTGAATGATTTGGCCACTTTGTTGTTGCTGTTTTTACAAGACGTACAGTTCTTAAAGCAGGGGCAGTCTTATTCTTCTTTGGCCCTGATATACCCCTCTCCCCCCACCTCAAGTAACTACAGATGTGCTTTGGACATGGACAGTTGCTAAGCAGATGGGTAAGTGGGTAAGTTTATGAGTAAATGGATGGATGGATGGATGGGTGGATAGAAAGATGAATCAATGAGTGGACACTCAGAAAGTCTTCAGATAAGTGGTTGTGTATTCCTTTTAATGACTCTCTCCCTCCTCTCTCCAGAGACAGCTTTAGGGTCAGGTTCAGAGTGGAAAAGACTGTGGGAGACAAGTAGAGAAGAAAACACACCCACTTGACTACCAAGCCTCTCTCAAAGTATTATTATCGTGGGTGCAATAGCAGTCAGATTCTAGTCTCAGTTGCTTCTTGGATGCCACTACAGTAAAACAAACTTCCCAGGTCCCCATTAAGCATGGGGTCAGAGCCTGATTCACCCTTCAGCCCTTCCCCCCACCCAGATTTTTTAACATAAGATGAGAGAACACAAGTCAGGTTTTGCCAGAAGAGCCAAATCCCCAGAGAGGATGAAGCCTTGAGGCTGGCTTTGGCCTAGCAAGTGGGTGAAAGGCCACTGCCTTATTATCAAAATAATAGCAAAGGTCCGAGATGCTTAATATCTAGTGTTGAGTTGTTAGCATCTTATCCTCTCCACCAAAGATATTCTGGGAGGAATGGAGGAAACTGAAGGTGATGGGGATCTTCCCAGCCCATAATCTCACAGGAGGGATTCAAAGTGGTAGTGGATTCAAAGCGCAGGACATGGGTCATTGTAAGTGCTCAAAAATGAGAGTTGCACTTATTATTACTGTTACCAATTGTCGTTAAAGAAACTAAGCACAGGCCAGGGAAATAGCAGAACTTGCTTGTTTGACAACTCAGGTTCAATCATCAGTATCTTCATGTGTCAGAGATAAGTAGCATTCTGGTTTCTCTCTCTCTTTCTCCCTTATAAAAAGTCTCTATCTTGTAAAAAACAATTAACAAACCTTTAAAAGTAAGATTTATTCATTTATTAATGAGAGAGAGAATACTCTGGCACATTTGATGTTGGAGATAAAATTTGGAACACCATGTTTCCAAATCTAAAACTCTAGTCACTGCACTACCTTCCAAGTCACTAAGTTGCCAGGCTAGCATTGTGGGCAGGAGAGAGGATCCAGGGACTCGTGGCGATGTGGTAATACAATTTTTTATTGATGCGGGGTCCCAGAGTCGGGTGTGAGCACAGCGGTTTAGGCCACGTGGCACCAAACCACAATGGCCGCCTCCCCACTCTGCATGTTAGCCCTACTCCAGGTCCAGAAGCGGGAGAGAAAAGAGAACGAAAAGAGGAACAGAAGTGGGTTTTATGGGATAAAAACTGGAAGTGGCAAGTTGGAAACGGAAATGGCTAAGAAAGGGGGTAGAGAGAGGCAAAAGGCATGCTGGGAAGGTGGAAGCATCCTTAGCAACTGTTGAGATGATTTTAACTGACAGGAATTAGCAATACCCTGAGGGGATAACATGGTGGGGATCTTTCAGGCAAAACAATGATTATGTAAATAGACCATAGTGTCAGCAATGGAGGATGGAGCAGGGGGGCTGCCCGACACTAAGTAACCTTTTCTGTTTAGTTTAGTTTAGTTTTAGATAGAGACAGAGAGAGTGAGTGCACTGAAGCATCCTTTGATGTAGTAGGGACCAGGCTTAAAACTGGGTCATGCATATGGCAAAGCAACAATTTGTTTTAGAAAAGCAAATTTAAAAATTTATCTTTTTAAAAAAGATAATTGAGGGAGTCAGGCGTAGCACAGTGGGTTAAGTGCACATGGCACAAAGTGCAAAAACTGCCTTTAAGGATCCCAGTTCGAGCCCCTGGCTCCCCATTTGTAAGGGGTGAAGCAGGTCTGCAGGTGTCTATCTTTCTCTGCCCCTCCCTGCCTTCCCCTCCTCTCTCCATTTCTCTCTGTCCTATTCAACAACAATGACAGCAATAACAACAACAACAACGATAAACAACAAGGGCAACAAAAGGGAAAATAAATATTAAAAAAAAATTTAATTGATAATTGATTATGGCTGTGTGCTCCACAATGGCTACATCTAGAAAAGTTTCAGGCCTGAGTTTATGGCACACCCCAAAGAGGTGAAAATAATGATTAAAAAAAAACTAGGAATAGGAGATAGCTCACCCAGAATGGCCCTGACTTTGCCATGAGCATGACCCAGGTTAGATTCCCAGGTACACCACACAGGAGTACTACAGCACTGGGGGAAACTTCGGTGCTATGGTGTTTCTCCCTCCCTCTGTCCCCACCCTTCTTTTATTTTTTAAAATATTTATTTGTTTATTTACTATTGGATAGAGACATAATGAAATTGAGAGATCAAATGGGGATAGAGAGGGAAAGAGACCGAGAGACACCTGCAGCCCTCCTTCACCACTTCTGAAGCTTTCCCCCTGCAGGTGGGGACAGGGGCTTGAACCCAGGTCCTTACACACTGTAATGTGTGTGCTTAACCAGATGTACCACTACTTGGCCCTTTTCCTCTGTCCCTTTGTTTCTCTCTCTCTTTGAAAAAAAAAAACCAAGCAGAAGAAAAGAAGCAAGGGAAAGAGAAAGCAGGGCGGAAGGACGAAAGGGAGGAAGACTGGATGATGACCTATGAACTGGAATGTTGGACAGCTATTAAAGCCATGAGTGGTAAGCTAGTAAAACAGCTCACTTGGATAGTGCATTGTTAGGGGCTAGGAAGTGGTGGTTCACCTGGTTGAATGCACATGTTACAATGCACAATGACCTGGGTTAGAACCCCCCCACTCCCTACCTGCAGGGGGAAAGCTTTGCAAGTGGTGAAGCAGTGGGGCAGGTGTCTCTCTGTCTCTCTCTCTATCTCCCCCTTTCCTCTTGACTTCTGGCTGTCTCTATCCAATAAATTAATAAATGTAATAAAAATTTAAAACATAAAAAAGAATTTAGAAGAAAGCATTCTACAGGACATAATAGATGAGAATTTCCCTAGTTTAGACATAAAGGTTCAAGAAGCCCAGAGGGTCCCAAACAGAATTAACCCAGACTTAAAGACACCAAGATACATCATATTTAGAATGAAAAGGAATAATGATAAAGGAAGGATCCTAAAGGCTGCAAGAGAAAAACAAAGAGTCACTTACAGAGGGAAACCCGTAAGATTAGCTGCAGATTTCTTCATACAAACACTACAAGCCAGAAGAGAATGGCAAGATATATGTCAAGTGCTCAATGATTAAGGCTTTCAGCCAAGATTACTGTATTCTGCTAGACTGTCATTCAGACTAGATGGAGGCATAAAGACCTTCTCAGACAAGCAGCAGTTGAAAGAATCAACTATCACCAAGCCTGTCCTGAAAGAAGTTCTGAAAGGTCTCCTATAAACAATCAGATCATGCGGGCTGGGCGGTAGCGCAACAAGTTAAGAGCACATGCCACAAAGTGCAAAGACCACCTAAGGATCCCAGTTAGAATCCCCAGCTCCCCACCTTCAGGGGGGTCATTTCACAGGCAGTGAAGCAGGTCTGCAGGTGTCTATCTTTCTCTTGCCCTCTCTATCTTCTCTCTCTACATTTCTCTCTGTCCTATCCAACAACAATGACGTCAATAATAATAACAACAACAATGATAAAACAACAATGGCAACAAAAGGGAAAAAAATAGCCTCCAGGAGCAGTGGATTTGTGCAGGTATCGAGCCCCAGCAATAACCCTGTAGGAAAAACAAAAAACAAACAAACAAAAAAAATCAGATCACCATAAACATGCTATATATCCAACCAGACTTCCCTGGACAGAGGATCACATCAGTGTGTCCTGGAGCTCTGATAACCCAGAACCCCTCCCCACTAGGGAAAGAGAGAAGCAGGCAGGGAGTATGGATCAACCTGTCAATGCCCATGTTCAGCAGGGAAGCAATTACAGAAGCTAGACCTTCTACCTTCTGCATCCCACAATGACCTTGGGTCTATACTCCCAGAGGGTTAAAGAATAGGAAAGCTATCAAGGGATGGGATGGGATATGGAGTTCTGATGATGGGAATTGTGTGGAGTTGTACCCCTCTTATCCTATGGTTTTATCAATGTTTCCTTTTTATAAATAAAAAAAATAAACACAAACAGAAAAAGACTGTGTGAGATGGGAGGTGACACAGTGGCTAGAGCATTGGACTTGAAAAGTGTAAGCTCCTGGATGTGGTCCCTGGCACTATATGTGCTGGAGTGATCCTCTGGAGATATATATAGATATTACAATCTACATACAAGGAAGGTTCAAGCCCCTGTTCCCCACCTGCAGAAGGCAGCTTCAAGAGCAGTAAAGCAGTGCTGCAGGCATCTTTGTCTATTTCTCCCTCTCTATCTACCCCAATTCCCTCTCAATTTCTCTTTGTTCTATCTAATGTAAGAAAAATAAATTTAAAAATATCACATCTATCTTACAGTGGTTTAAAGCAGATTAAGTAAGACAATTAAATGAATATGTATAAAAAATGCCCTATATCAGAACACTCTAAAAAATCTACAATAATGGCATTAAAATTTCTTCAATCTAGACTATCAATAAATGTTAATGGCCTGAATTCACCTATTAAAAGGAACAGAGTAGGAAGATGGATCAGAAAGCACAACCCAACAATATGCTGTCTGCAGGAATCCTACCTAACTCAACAAGACAAACACAGACTCAAAGTGAAAGGATGGAAAACTATCATACAAGCCAATGGACCACAAAAAAAGAGCAGGGACAGCTATGCTTATATCTGACACAATAGACCTCAAAATACATAAAATTTGAAAAGATAGGGATGGACATTACTTAGTGCTCAAAGGATCAATCAATCAAGAGGACTTAATGATTATCAACATGTATGCACCCAACGAGAGGCCATCTAAATACATCAAACATCTACTGAAAGAGCTACAGGAATATATTAACAGCAACACAGTAAAAGTAGGAGAAAGTAGGAGATTTAAACATCCCACTCTCTAGACTTGACAGATCATCAAGGTAGAAAAATCAATAAAGAAATGAAGGAGCTAAATGAAGAGACAGATAAACTAGAACCATTGAACATTTTTCAGAGTAAAAATGGTGATTTTGCCGTTTTCAGCCCATCTTGTATGGAGCTTGAAGAAATCATGTTAAGTGAAATAAGTCAGAAATAGAAGAATGAATATGGGATGATCTCATTCATAGGCAGAAATTGAAAAACAAGATCAGAAGAGAAAACACTAAGCAAAACTTCGACTGGAGTTGGTGTATTGCACCAAAGTAAAAGACTCTGGGGTGAGTTCAGGTCCTGGAACAGGATGGCAGAGGACATAGTGGGATTTGTACTGTTGTGTAGAAAGAAATGTTATGCATGTACAAACTGTTGTATCATGCATGTACAAACTATTGTATTTACTGTCGATGGTAAAACATTAATCCCCCATTTCTTCTAGCATTTGCCCTTCTTCCGTAGCCAGTCAACAGTGTCAGGTTGAGCCTGATGTCTGCTTGTTGCTGGCTTTGAAAGTGACTGGGATCCATGTGGATTCAGTCGGCTAGGAAGGATCATCAGTTTCCCCAATAAATGGGTACTCACGGGATGCACCATGAGAAGGTCGATCCAATGCATCCCAATCCCCCAGTAAAGTAAAAGAAAAAGAAAGAGAGAGAGAGAGAGGGCAAAGGATGAACTTCAAGAGAAAAAAAAAAAGAAAGGAAAAATATTACCATGATGCTAAACTGACTTTCCTGGGCAGACTACCTAACCAATGTGTCCTGGAACCTCACCTTCCCAGAGACTTGCCATACAAGGAAAGATAGAAACAGGCTGGGGGCATGGATCAACTTGCTAATGTTCATGTCCAGCAGAGAAGCAATTACAGAAGCCAGACTTCCCACCTTCTGCACCCCATAAAGATCTTTGTTCTGGGGAGTCGGGCAGTAGCTCAGCGGGTTAAGCGCAGGAGGCACAAAGCATAAAGGAGCAGCGTAAGGATGCTGGTTCAAGGTCCCGGCTCCCCACCTGCAGAGGAATCACTTCACAGGCAGTGAAGCAGGTCTGCGAGTGTCTGTCTTTCTCTCCCCCTCTCTGTCTTCCCCTCCTCTCTCCATTTCTCTCTGTCCTATCCAACAATGACGACATCAACAACAATAACTACAACAATAAAACAACAAGGGCAACAAAAGGGAATAAATAAATATTTTTAAAAATATATCTTTGGTCCATACTCCCAGAGGGATAAAGAATAGGGAAGCTTCCAATGGAAGAGTTGGGATATGACACTCTGGTGGTGGGAACTGTATGAATTTTACCCCTTTTATCCCACAATTTTGTTGACAACTATTAAATCACTAATAATAAAAAAGAAGTAGAAAAATAAGAAAACACAAAGCAGAACTTGGACTGGGTTTGGTGTATTAAACCAAAAAGACTGTGGGGTGGAGGGGGCAGGAAACATAATGACAGAGGACCCTAGAGGCGGTTGAATTGAAAAAACAAAACAAAAAAGCAACAACCACAACAGCACTGCTATACTAGCACCAGAGGTCCCAGATCTAATCTCCAGCACCACCGTGAATCAGAGCTGAGCAATACTCTGGAAAAAGAGCACAGCACAGCACAGCACAACACAACACAAAACATTGTAGATTCTTAATCCATATCTCTTGAAGTAAGATAGTTACCCTAAAAGAAAGAAAGAAAGAAAGAAAGAAAGAAAGAAAGAAAGAAAGAAAGAAAGAAAGAAAGAAGGAAAGAGAGAGAGAGAGAGAAAGGAAGAAAGAAAGGAAGGAAGGAAGGAAGGAAGGAAGGAAGAAAGAAAGAAAGAAAGAGAGAGAGAGAGAAAGGAAGGAAGGAAGGAAGGAAGGAAGGAAGGAAGGAAGAAAGAAAGAAAGAAAGAAAGAAAGAAAGAAAGAAAGAAAGAAAGAAAGAAAATTGTAAAAAGTTCATTGTTTTGCCATGTGCATGACCCAGGTTCAAACCCAGCCCCCACTGCATTGAAGGAAGAAGGAAGCTTCATTGCTGCTGTCTCTTTCTTTCTTTCTCTGTCTCTGTCTCACTTTTTCTATCTGAAAAAGTTATCCCAGAGCAGTGAAATCTTGGAGATGATCAAAATTAATTAATTAATTAATTAATTAATTAATTAAACGAACAAACAATCATAAGTTGTGTGGTATTTCCTGACAGATTTTTGACAGCAGTGCTAAATTCCAGGTGTGGAATTTAGCTAAATTCCAGGTAGGGGAACTTGTGAGTTTTTGCGGGTTATTTATACTCCCGAAGTCTAATCTTTACACTCCTTCAAAGAAATGTGAAAACTCCTGTTATTAAAATTGAAGGGGAGAGGGTGGCATTGGAGAGGGGGCATGAAACCATGGGCCTTGCCAATACATGCTATCACTGCCCTGGGTGGCTTTCTTTATTTACACAGAACCAGGACAGACACCACAGCACTGAAGCTTTTTCCATTGCCATAGCAACTCCCACATGGTGTTGGAACCTGGGTCACATGATGCATGGCAAGATAGGCACCTTACTGGGTGATTAATTTCTCTAGTTCCTACCTGTAAATTTAAAAAAAATTTTTTTAATTATATTTATTTCTTGGACAGGACACAGAGAAATTGAGAGGAAGGGGGAGGTAGAGAGGGAGAGAGACAGAAAGACACCTGCAGCCCTGCTTCACCACTTATAAAGCTTTCTCCATGCAGATGGGGAGCGGGGGCTCGAACCCTGGTCCTTGTGCACTGTGACATGCATGCTCAACCAGGTGTGCCATCACCAGGCCCCAACCTACCTGTGATTTTTTTAAAAGGTTTTCTTTCCCTTTCTCTTTCTTCCTTCTTTCCTTCGTTCCTCCCTCCCTCCCTCCCTCCCTCCCTCCCTCCCTCCCTCCCTCCCTCCCTCCCTCCTTTCTTTCTTTCTTTCTTTCTTTCTTTCTTTCTTTCTTTCTTTCTTTCTTTCTTTCTTTCTTTCTTTCTTTCTAGACCAGGGTTATCTCTGGGGCTTGTTGCCTGCATAACAATCCATCATTCTTGGTGGCCATTTAAAATTTTTTTCCTTTTATTTTTATTTTCATTTGTTGACAGAAATTGAGGAGGAGGATAAGATAAAGAGAAGGGAGGTACCTGTAGCACTGCTTCACTGTGAAGTTTCCCCCTGCAGGTGGGGACTGGGACTTGAATTTGGATCCTTGAGCATGGTGATAAGTACACCCATTGTCCACCCTCCTTACCTATGAACTTTTTACGTGATTAAACTATCCTGCTTTTCCCAAGTTTGGCAGCAAACTTGAGAAAACTTGAGAGTCTCAGGAATTAAAAATACAGAAACAAATCTCTGAGTTTCCAATAGCTGCTCAGGCACTGTCATAGACAGTGTGGATCACAGGCCTGCTTTGGACAACCATGGAGATAAGGTTGATAGATGAGATTAGTATGTTTCATGGTATTAACAAGCATTTGGTAATTAATAAATTGATCTTGCCCAAAGTCTCAGAGCTTCCCTACCCCTAGCCTTGCTTCAACTCACTGCATACCACCTAGCTTCCTGACATTGCTCCCCACTTCTATTCTGTTTCCCCACAGTCTAGTCCTCATCAAATTGTCACAATGATCTTATTTATCAATTGGCTAAATCTGATCATGAAGCATAAAATCCAAACAAAATTCAAACTTCTCTCCAAGATCTGGCTCTTGTCTCTCCCTCTCCATGGGTACCTTGTTCTTGAGCTTAGTTTCAGCCATACCAACCTTCTTACTGTTGCTAAAACAATCTAGACTTTGTTCTCAGCTTGCCCTTTGCACATGCTGCTTCCTCTGCATGAACCCAGTTCAAGGTTTCTCCTTCTCAATACTCAGGCCACAACTCAATTGCATCCCTCAAAGAAGGCTGAAAGCTAAATGATCATCCTTTCAAATACTGCCTCCAGCATTTTTTTACAGGATGTCTGAAATAAACATTTGTAGTAATTTTATTAATTTTTTACTTTTGATAATTTATGGTCTGATAGTTCAATGGTGGAAGTAGACTGTTTTTTTTTTTTTGCTTGTTTTTTTCTTAAAATTGTAGTGCCTAGAAAATATTTGTGAAAATCATACATAGTTTGATGATTGAACAAAGATACTACTACTGTTTCTTTTTTATCTTTATTTTATTTATTGGCTAGATAACCAAAAATGGAGAGAATGGGGGAGATAGAAACAGAGAGACGCACCTGCAACCCTTATGAAGTTTTCCCCCTGCAGGTGGAGGCCAGGGGCTTGAACCAGGGTCCTTGCGCATCGTAAGATGTGCACTCAACCAGGTGCGCCACCACCCTGCCCCACTATTACTGTTTCTATTGTTAATATATTAAAATGTCTACAGTAGGGTAAGAAAAAAAACTTAAAACAATATGTCAATATTTGCCTTTGTCTAAAATTTTGCTTCCACATATATACACATATACACACAGCACACTGTATATCCCAAATGTGTATGTAAAATGTATGTGTTGAATTTATGTTTAGAGTCAAAATGCACTTTACTTATAAATTAGGAATAATCTATAGAAATATTATATATGTGTATTGGAGGGGTCAGAATGTGTGGCCTGGGAGGTGGTATAATAAACTGTTAGATTCTCAATCAAGAAGTCCTAAGTTCAGTCCCTGGCATTGCATATGCCAGAGTGATACTTTAATATTCTGGTCCTCTCTCTCATATTAAAAAATAAATCACTATAAAAATCATAAAGCAACCACTGGGAAAAGGAGAAGTTAATTGTACTAAGAACCTAGACTTATACCATGAACATGAAATTTCATTTCATTTCTGAATTCCTGGTGTCAAAGGGCAGTACCGAGTTTCCCCAAGATGGCAGCTATGTTGTATTGGAGAGATAGTCTCTTTCGATGTTTGATTCGAGAAAGAACTGAGCATGGGAGTCTTAAGATAAGGGACACTGTGCAATTTGGTGAATAATCTCAGCTTCACCAGTGGCACCAACACATTCTTTAGCAGCTGTCTGCCACATCCCTTCTCTATAAAAGCCAAGATATAGCCTCATATCACAACTCAGCAGAGATAGTTTTGCATGAAGCAAAATTAAAACACCTTGGGTATATTTCCTAACTCATAGTACTTCAGATACTCATATAATGCTCACAAGAACACTATTTTACTAAAAAGCTTAGCGACCTATGATTACACAACTTGTCAATGTAAAAATTGACATTTAGGGCAGGGGATAGATAGCATAATGGTCATACAAAGAGACTCTTATGCCTGAGGCTCCAAAGTCCCAGGTTCAATCCACAATCCACCACACCACCAGAAGCCAGTGCTCTGGTAAAAAAAAAAAAAAAAAAAGATATTAGAATCAGGTAAGATGATTTTGACACCCTGTGCTTTTTACCACTAAGCAATGCAGTTTTCCCAAAACTAGGAGCTGTCAGGGAACTCTGGGGCATCACACACAACTTTAGATTCACACTGATTGTTCTCTACCTGTCCCACTCATATGTTTTGACATCAGCTGGTCCAGTGAACTGTGTTCCATAGGATTTTTTATTTAAATGTGGTGAAAGGCAATTGACAGATGAGGTGAAGGAATGTGAGTTTGAACCCCAAATCTAGTACTCTGAGCTGTGTAACAATTTACTTAATTGTTCTAAGTCTCAGTTTTCTCATCTTGAGAATGGGAGAACACTCCTACTTCTCACTGGAGATGTGAAGATTAAATGAGACCATCGACGTAACTAAACCTGTTCCAATACCTGACTCTAAAGCACAGTCATTCGTGTACTCCATTTTCTCTTCCATAAAATGGGGAGTAACCATATTATGACTTCATAATATTTATTTATTTATACTAAGATTTTGGCTGGGGCTCAGTACTTGCATGACAAATCCATTGCATTTGTCTGCCCCCCAACTTTCTTTTATGTAATAGGATGGAGAGAAATTGAGAAGGTAGGGGAGATAGAGAAGGAAAGAAAGTGAGACCTACAGCACTGTTTCACCAGTTGTGAAGCTTTCTCCCTGCAGGTGGGGGCCAGGGGTTTGAACCCAGGGCCTTGTACTTGATAACATGTGCACTCAACTGGCTGCACCACTACCTGGTCCCCAAAGTTCTAGTGATTTAATCCAGTAATTCGTTTCCGTGCTTAGCTTAACTGGTTCTCTCAGTACTTAAAAAATGTTGTCTATCATCATCATCATCATCATCATGAAGTCAGCATAACAACATGGGCAAAGGCAGGGGCTTTCAATAGCCATCCCATCTGAATTCTGAGGCAAGTTACTTCACCTCTCTTAGTCTTGGTTTCCTCACCTGAGAAATGGGATAATAATAGCATCAAATGTGACACTCTGTGTAATGTTTTGGCACACTGCCTTGCAATCAAGCCCTTAGCTACATACCCTCTAATGTGTGTTTACCAAGTTCCCACCTGGTTTTAAGGGCCCGCCCCTTTGGGGCAGGAGGAGTTAGGCTGATTCTCTATCTGAGAAACCTTAGCTTGAAAATCGCCTGGTTTATAGCTGCCCCCTGGAAAGCCAGCCTGGGCTCTGGCAGAGTGGGCGGATGGAAGGAAGAGAACTGGGCTTGGTGCTCTGGAATGAGCACATGCTTGGCAAGCGCCTTTGGAAAGCTGAGGCCCACCTTCAGAGCTGCGTCTTGGCTGGAGGCCCAGAGGAAGCCCTTGGTCTTGCCGGCGCCCTGAGCATGCACCGCCCTTGTGCCTGAACAGAACTTCCTTTGTGTGGTGACAGCGGCTGATAACTGCTCCTGGGTGGCAAGTTACTCACCAAAGGGCAGCCATAGATTTAATAACTGGAGCTATGCTGGGCTGAACCAGCTAGGTCCACACCAATACCTGGGCACAGACACAACGGGAGTTGCTGTTGTGCCAAGGAGGGGGTGGGAATCCAGGGCCTCATACTTTGGACTGCTTTGCCCCAAATGTGTGATCCTTAAGAGGATGACCCACAAAGCCTCGGGAGAGATGTGCCAGGAGCAGCTGTTATCTTCACAGTGGATTTCAGAAACTTCACATCCCCTGAGGTCTTCAAGCTGACATGTCTCAAGTTTACCTACTTTTCACAGCTGCTCTGCCAGGCAGGAATTACTACTTCTCTTTTGTGAGGAATGGAGGCTCACAGAGTTTGAAATCAATGATCCAAGTGTACCCATCTGACCCCAAAGCTGTCTTGCTGCCCAGCCATGAGGCCCTGGTGGTGCTGAAAGAAAGGGAAGGCTGAAGCACTGAAGCCTTATTTCACTTAATGTTTTGGAGCCATTAGTCTTTGATGGGTACAGGACCATACAGATGAACATTGATGTAAACCTGACATCACCCCTCCAAGGTGGGCATGTTATCATATCACTTAATAGATGGGAAAACTGTGATGTGTGGAAGTTATTTGTCCCAAAGCACATAGCTCATAAGTGACAAAACTGGAATTTGAACCCAAAATTTTCTGATTCCCCACCTGAACCCATTCCTGAAGCTAGCCGATGGTCACCTTTACCCATTGGGCCAGATGCTCCTCCAAAATACTCAGATCCTAGGCAAGGTTGGTGTCCCTAAGGTTTGCAGGTGTAGGCATAGATTCACCTGTATAAGTTTGGAGAACTGCAATTCTGTGCAGATGGGTCGCTCATGCCTAGTTACTCAATGCTCACCTATGTGGGTGTGATTACATGAAGTCATGTAGGTGCCTCTCCTCACCACCTTGTGCTCCTAATCATAGGGATGCAAGGAATGCCTTTTAGAGGCTTCTCTCAAAAATATCACCTTCTCCAGCACAGGAATGTTCACTGTGGGACAAACAGGTCACTGGATTTTTAAAAAGTAAATATGGAGAGTCGGGCAGTAGCACAGCAGGTTAAGCGTACACGGCACGAAGCGCACCAACTGGCATAAGGATCCCGGTTCCCCACCTGCAGAGGAGTCGCTTCACAGGTGGTGAAGCAGGTCTGCAGGTGTCTATCTTTCTCTCCCCCCTGTCTTCCCTTCCTCTCTCCACTTCTCTCTGTCCTAACAACGATGACATCAATAACAACAACAGTAACTAAAACAACAAGGGCAACAACAGGGCAAATAAATTTTTAAAATTTTAATAAAAGATAAAAAAATATATAAATTTTAAAAAGTAAATGTGGGGGGGTTGGGCGGTAGTGCAGTGGGTTAAGCACACCACTGCAAGAACCTGCGTAAGGATCCTGGTTCAAGACCCCGGCTCCCTACCTGCAGGGATGTCACTTCACAGACAGTAGAGTAGGTCTCAGGTGTCTATCTTTCTCTCCCCCTCTCTGTCTTCCCTGCCTCTCTCCATGTCTCTCTGTCCTATCCAACAACGATGACGTCAATAACAACAACAATAATAACTACAACAACAATAAAACAACAAGGGCAACAAAAGGGGGGGAAGCAAAATTTAAAAAAAAAGTAAATGTGGTATAATGGGCCTTGACCTCTAAAGGGTCCCTCTCTCCACTACCACGGGTTGCTTCTATAAGGAATAGTGTCTTGTGGGTCCTCTCAGGACCTTGGCTCTACCATAAAGTAAAGCAATGATGGTAGAGATAGAACCAGTCTCCGAAGAGAGGTTGGGGGTATCCTGCCCTGCCACTTGAAAAAGACTGGTTCTGAAATGAGTGCAGCCTAAAATGTTCTTCAGATGTGACCATGAGCTATAAGCTCAGACCAATAGGGACTTAGAGGTTACACAGGCTCTGGTGCTAAATATAAATATGCATTTACATATGGGCCTGGAGCAGGTGGATGGAGGTAAACAGTTAATTTTAGCCACAGAAATTTTATATATATATATATATATATTTATTTATTTTCCCTTTTGTTGCCCTTGTTTTTTTATTGTTGTAGTTATTGTTGTTATTTATGTCGTCATTGTTGGATAGGACAGAGAGAAATGGAGAGAGGGGAAGACAAAGTGGGGGAGAAAAAGATAGACACCTGCAGACCTGCTTCACCGCTTATGAAATGACTACCCTGCAGGTGGGGAGCCAGGGGCTTGAACCGGGATCCGTAAGCCGGTCCTTGTGCTTTGCACCCTGTGCACTTAACCTGCTGCGCTATCACCTGACTCCCAGAAATTTTTTTTATAAGAATGGGAGATACTCCCTGCCCTAATCCAACTTTCTAGTCCTTTTTTCTACTCTGATACCATTCTCTCAGACACTATTCTCATCCAACCTCAGGCTAGCTACCAAATGCTAGCAAAACTACTACAGTCATACACTCCCAAAAAAAAAAAAAAATGGTTCTCCTAGGTTTCTTCTATTCTAAAATCTCTAATCTCATCTTCTCTGATCCTACTTTTTGGTTCCTGTCCATTAACCATCTTATCTCAACTTAGGTCCAGACACCAAGCTACAGATGCTACCATGACTCCAACCTGACTTCTCTGGGCAGATGACCTCACCAATGTGTACTGGACACTTGCATCTCCACAGCTCTGGTCCACTAGGGAAAGATAGAAACAGGCTGGGGGGTATGGATCAACCTGTCAATGCCCATGTTCAACGGAGAGGCAGCTACAGAAACCAGAACTCCTACCTTCTGCTCCCCATAAACAACCTTGATCCATACTCCCAGCAGGGGAGAAGTGACAGGACAAAGATCGAAGATAGGGCTCTGAACTCCAGCTCCATCAGCACCCAGAGAGAGCAAAGGAAAAGGAGAGGGACCTATGGAGGTAGCTATGATATCATGAGTGGCTTAGAGGGGAAGAGAGGATTGAATCAGAAAAAGAAGGGGCAACTATGTATAAATGTGGACAGATAGTTATAGAGAAGATGGTTGGCCCATGTCTACAACTTTAGGGGAACTGTGGTGAATTGCAGTGCAGAGAATGAAGATTCAGAACTCTGGTGGTAGGAATGGTGTGGATTCAAACCCCTGTCAACATATAATTCTGTAATAGAAAAATAAACAAATTAAATTAAATTTTTTAAAAAAGTAAATGTGGAACCAATCACATTAATTGAACCATCAGCTGACTTGTTCACCAGACACTGCCAATACTGTTTGCTTTCCCAGGAGCCCAGTTACATTACTATTTTCATTCTCCAAACTGACCATACTCAGTAATGTGGGGGAAATCAACCAACATGCAGGGCATGCTCTTTGTTGACTGGGGACTCTTAACAGGGCTGCTTCCTCATGGAGGTAAGAATTGGGCCACATGTTTGGTTTATTTACTTACCGACACACATCTGGCCTATTTTGCATTATGATTCATTTATAGAGAGGTAGATCAGATGGGACAGCATCCAAGGAGGAACTTAACTGGAAAAGGATGTCTGAATCCCAGAATCACCTCGGAAGCAGTCAGTCTCTCTCCTTTCCCATTCACACCCTCTCTCCTGCATGATGAGTTACTTTTCTTCCCAGAGACCTCATTAATCCAGAGACTTTCATGTTTATTTTATTTTATTGGAAAAAGCAGAACTCTTTATTATTGAAACTGGCAGAACCATCTACAAAGATGAAGCCTTTCTGTCCCTATGATTCTGGATGCCAGGAATACAGTTGGTGTTAAAGCTGGCATTTACACTGGTAATTTGTCTATAAGAGGGTTTTCTTTCCACAAGTGATCTCAATGTATAAAGGAGAAAAGCTTAGACAAATTTTCTCCAATTTATCTTGATATCTATCCTGTTGTCCTTATAAAACACACCTGTTTATTTGTAAATGCTTTTTTTTTCTTTTTACTATTTACTGATTGATTGGATATAAACAGAAACTAAGAGGGAAATAGAGAGGTAGAGAGGAGAGACAACTGCAGCACTGCTTCACCATTGTGAAACTTCCCCCCTGCATGTGGGGACCGGGGACTTAAATCCAGGTCCTTCCACATTAATATACATACACCCACTTGGTGCAAAACCACCCAGCCCTGATTTATTCTTTACTAATGGCAGAGAGAGAACATCAGAGTATTGCTCTGACACATACAGTGCTGAGGATCAAATACTGGTCCTCAAGCTAGAAAGTCTGATGGTCTATCTACTGTCTAAAGTCTTGGGCTGCATTTTTGTTAAAAACACCTTACATTTATTAATCTGACATTACCAGCCACCATCTAGCTGGATCCTCCACTTGTGTCTCACAGACTTGATGCCTAAATGTTGGCTGATGCTTAAGTTCTCATTTGAGGTCTAGGACTCTTAAGTTCACTGGTTGTTGATACAGTTATTTTCTTGCTAGTTTTTAGGTGAGACTTTCTCTTAGCCTTTAGGGGTTGTTCATTTCCACTAGCAATTCAAAGCAGAATTCGTTAGCTTTCTTCCTGGAGGCTAGCAGGAATCACCTCTTATTGTTCCAAATCCTCCCTATGCCACAAATAAATGTCTTTGACTTCTTCCTTTTTCTCTTTCAATTTTACTAGTGACTTAATATTGATTTTAAAATTATAAAATAATGGGTATAATTTTGCACCATTCCCAACCCCAGAGTTCTATGTCCCTATAACCTACACTGGAAGATACAGTAGTTCTCCCAAGGTTGTAGATATGGGTTGACTATTACGTCTATAAATGTCTGTCCATATTTATATATACGTGCTCTTTTTTTTCCCTATGGCCACACCAACTCTTCCTTTCTTTTTTTATTTTTCTTTTATTTATTGGATAGAGACACCCAGAAATCCAGAGGGAAGGGGTAATAGAGAGGGAGAGACAGAGAGACACCTGTAACACTGCTTCACCACTTGCACAGCTTTCCCCCTGCAGGTGGGGACTGGGGGCTTGAACCTGGGTCCTTGCGCATTATAACAGGTGCACCCAGCCAGGTGTGCTACCACCCAGCCCCCTTCTCTTCCTTTCTAAGTCACACCTACACCTATCACTACTTCCAAATGTCACACTTCAGGGCTGGGTGGTAGATCACCTGGTTGAGTACACATGTTACAATGTACAAGGACCTGTGTTTGAGCCCCTAGTCCCCACCTGCAGGGGAAAAGCTTCATGACTGGTGAAGGAGTGTTGCAGGTGTCTCAAATAAATAAATAAATAAATATAATAAAAATATTTTTTAAAGAAACTTTCCTTTAAAAATCTGTCATACTTCCTTTTTTCCTATTCTCTCTCTGGGTCCTGATGAAGACAGTTTAGAGCCCTCCGATCATCTTTCCCTACCATTTCTCCCCCTCTGGGAGTATGGACCAAATTTTTTTACAGCATGCAGAAGGTGAGAGTTCTGGTTTCTGTAATTGTTTCTCTGCTGGACATGGGCACTTCCAGGTCAATGCATACCCCCAGGGTGTTTCACATTGGTAAGGTCGTGTACCTAGGGAAGTCAGGATGGAACCATGATGGCATTTGCAACTTGGTAGCTGATAGGCAGTAAGATATAAAGAAAAACAAAGTGATTAATTAACAGGAACCAAAAAGTAGAAATAGGAGATGAGAATAGACTTTTTAGGGTGGAAAGAAGTGAAGAAGTCTATTTTAGGTATGTTCCTAGAGGCTTACGACTTTTATAGTTTTTGCTTGAGTTTGAGAGCTAATATACAGGTGGACAAATATCTAATCTGGGAGATGGTGTCAGAATTGAGAGTAGGCTTAGAAAGTTGGATTAGGGCAGAGAGTATCTCCCAATCTTGAAGAAAATCTGTGAATAAAATTAACTGTTTACCCCATCAATCTGAGCCAGGGCCCATATGTATTCATATTTAGCACAGGAGTCTGTATAACCTCCGAGTCCCTGTCCGTCTGAGCTCACAGTTCATGGTCATAGCTAAGAACATTCTAGGCTGCACTCATTTCAGTACCAGTCTTTCCTCGAGTAGCAGGGTAGGACCCAGCCTCCCTTTGGAGAGTGAGGCAGTCTCTACCATTGTTGCTATTTTATAGGGAGGACAAGTTCCTGGAGTGACCCACAAGAGGGGTTTTGATGGTGTTTCTGATGGAAGTGCCCAGTGATGGTGGAGAGAACGATCTATTTGAGGTCTAGGTCCATGATATCTTTGTGGGAATCCAAGAATTCTCTTACGAGGGCCCCAGATAATGTAGTGGTCTGGTATTGATCAAAAAGGCTATCATTGAGTGAATCAATCTCTTGTTCTTATCCAGTTTTTGGTGTCCTCAGATTTTCCCCCTGGTTGTTAAAGCAGTATAATTTAACCAGTATTAGGTTTATGGGGTCTGCCTCCTTTGGGATTTTCTACTAGACTGCCAAGCTTACTGGGTCTAAGTCTAATCATTTATTGAATTTATGATGCCTTCCTTAGGCCCTTCTACTAGGATCCCAGAACTAGTTGAGTCTAATCATAGAGGGCTATTAAAAACTTTTACTTTGAGGGAGTCGGGCTGTAGCACAGCGGGTTAAGCGCAGGTGGCGCTAAGCACAAGGACCGGCATAAGGATCCCGGTTCGAACCCCGGCTCCCCACCTGCAGGGGAGTCACTTCACAGGCGGTGAAGCAGGTCTGCAGGTGTCTATCTTTCTCTCCTCCTCTCTGTCTTCCCCTCCTCTCTCCGTTTCTCTCTGTCCTATCCAACAATGATGACAACAACAATAATAACTACAACAATAAAACAACAAGGGCAACAAAAGGGAATAAATAAATAAAATAAAAAATATATATTTAAAAAATAATAATAAAAATAAAAACTTTTACTTTGAGTTATCTAATGGCCCCTTGCTATGGATACATGTATACCTGTACCCAGTACCCTAGGCTCTAGCCTGTATCTAATATCTATAACTTTGTTAGATAGTGTGTCATCTAAAGTGGAACTAGGTAGTTTTATGTGTTAAGAAAGTTCTCACCAGATTAGAGGAGTTGGGAGGTTGACTTTTCAGGCTTAGTGTCTCTGATAACAATCTGCAGTAACAAGTCAGTAGTGGCATAATGTGACATGGCAGCACTGGTAGTGTTGATTTAGTTGAGGTCAACAGAGGTAGTAAGGGATCAGAGAGAAGACACATCAAGAAATAAGGGCATAGTCTTAGAGGTTCTAGGATTAGGGGAAATAAGGATCTTAAAGAGGGTTCCTTGTAGTCTTACAAAGAGTTTAAAATAGTAATAATAATTATTATTATAACCAAGTTAGCTGGGGATTTGTTGTTCTATAAAAATCCAGCATTACAGTAATATACTTGACCTCACTATGCCTTGTGCACTAGTAATCGTCCCATCTTTGATATTGACAAGGCCAAATGGTTTTGGTCTATCTGGCCTATGGCTGTAGGTAACATATAAAAAGCTATATATATAAAAAAAAGCTATATATACAGATATATTTTTAGAGTTCCTCAAAGAATTTAAGCCCAGTATCAGAATTTGATCATCTTACACACACATCTGAAACATTAAATACTTCAGCTAAAGAAAATATGTATACTCATAGCTATGTTCTAGGCAAAGTACTTAAAGTATTAAATCTATCCCCCTGACATATTAAGTTAATAGTGATTTATGAGATTATAAATTAGTAAGATTATAATATCACACCTTTCTTACCATCAAACGTCTGTGTCTCCCCCACCTCTTACCCCCCTATATAACCACTATGGTTTTCCACAGTCTTGATATGGTTTAGCTTTTTGTTTGTTTGTTTGTTTCAAGTTCATGTGTTCAATTCTCCAAATTCATGTATGAGTGAAACCATCCTGTTGTCCTTTACCTCCTTATTTACTTCACTAAGCATAATCTTCTGCAATTCCATCCATTTTATCCCAAAAGACACAGTATCGTCTTTTTTTTACTGCTGAGTAGTACTCCACTGGGTGTATGTCCCATAACACTTTTATCCAGTCATCTATTGAAGGGCATTTTAGTTGCTTCCATATTTTGGCTATCATGAATAATATAACTATGAATGTGAGGATACATATATCCCTTTGAATTAGTGTTAATATCTCTTTGGATAAATGCCTAGGAGTGGGATTGCTGGATCATAAAGGTATTTCCATTTGTATTTGGTTAAGAATTCTCCATTCTCTTCTCCATAGTAGTTGTACCAGTTTGCATTCTCACTGGCAGTGTAATAGAGTTTCTCTCTCTCCACATCTTTTCCAATATTTATCCTCTCCTGTTTTGTTGATGAAGGCCATTCTAACAGGTGTGAGCTGGCATCTCAAGGTGGTTTTAATTGGTATTTCTCTGGTGGTGAGTGAATTGGAACATTTTCACATATGTATCTCTTCTTTAGAGAACTGTCTAGTCATATCTTCTGCCCACTTTTTATTAGGCCATTCTTTTTTTCTTTTTGCTGAGCTATGTGAGTTCTTTATAGATATTTGATATCAATCAAATATGTTCTCCCAGTTGCTAGGTTTCCTGTTTATCCTTATGGAATTTTCTTTGGACTTGTAGAAACTTTTTAATCTGATATAGTCCCACTTGTTCAATCTTGTTTTTGTTTCCCTTGCCCACGGGGTGGAGTCTCTAAACACATCTTTAGTGTTAATGTCATGAAATATTTCAGTGATATGTTCTTCTATGGATTTTATACTTTCAGGTCTAATATCCAGATCTTTGATCCACTTGAGCTATTTTTGGTGTATGATGTTAATTGGTGCTCTAATTTCACTTTTCTGCATGAAGCTGTCCAGTTCTCCCAACACTATCTGTTAAGGAGAACTTCTTTTCCCCATTGAGCGGTTTTGGCCCCACTGTCCTATATAAGGTACTTATATGTAAGTAAATTTAGTTCTGGGCTCTCTATTCTATTCCATAGGTCCATATGTCCATTTTTGTTCTAGTACCATATTTACTATTACTGTGTAGTATTACCTGAAGTTGAGTATTGTGATACCTCCATTTTCTTCTTTTTCCTCAGGAGTGCTTTTGCTATTAATGCTTTTTTATAGTTTCACACAAATTTTTGAATAAGTTGTTCAATTCCCTTGAAATATGTCATTGGGATTTTAATAGAGAATCTGAGATTGTTTTTGGCAAGATTGCCATTTTAATGATATTTGTTCTTCCAATCCATGAACAGGGATGCTCTATTTCTTTTTTTTTTAATATATTTATTTTTTTTGTTGCCCTTGTTGTTTTTATTGTTGTAGTTATTATTGATGTCATTGTTGTTGGATAGGACAGAGAGAAATGGAGAGACGAGGGGAAGACAGAGAGGGGGAGAGAAAGACAGACACCTGCAGACCCTCTTCACCGCCTGTGAAGCGACTCCCCTGCATGTGGGGAGCCGGGGGCTCGAACCCGGATCCTTCCGCTGGTCCTTGTGCTTAGCGCCACCTGCGCTTAACCCGCTGCACTACCGTCCGACTCCCCCGCTCTTCTATTTCTTTGTGTCATGTTCTATTTCTTTCAACAGTGTCTTACAGTTTCATTGAAAAGGTCCTTCACCTCCTTTGTTCAATTTATTCCTAGGTATATTATCTTTTGCTTGTAAATGGGGATTGTTTTCTTCAGTTCCCTTTCCTCTGGCCCATCTTTCATGTAGAGAAATGCCACTGATTTGTGGGTACTGATTTTGTAGGCTGCTACTTTACTGAATTCATTGATGATTTCTATAAGTTTTTTAGTAGTTTCTAGAGTCCTCTGGGTATATTAACATATCATCTGCAAATAATGATAATTTAACATCATCCTTTCCAATTTGGAGTCCTTTGACTCTTTCTCTTTTGAATAGAAGTGATGAGAGATGGCATTTTGCCTAGATCATGATTTTAGGAGGAAAGCTTTCAATTTGTCCCCACTGAGTATGATGTTAGATTATTCTCTTAATATGTTGCTGGATTCAATTAGCTAAGATCTCTACATGACTAGCCAAGTATTAATATGCAGCTTGGCGATACGAGAATCCGGCATGAAGCCCAGCCAGTCTATCTTGGCGTTACTCTCGATCGCACTCTGTCATTTCACGAACATCTCATAAAAACTGCAGCAAAGGTGGGCGCGAGGAATAACATCATTGCAAGACTGGCCAGCTCCTCATGGGGCGCGAGCGCTTCCACACTACGATCATCATCTCTGGCATTATGCTATTCCACTGCAGAACACTGTGCCCCAGTATGGTTCCGTAGCCCCCATGTCCACTTGGTCGATTCCAAATTATATTCCTCCATGAGGATAATTTTTGGAACCATCCGTTCCACGGCTGCCAGTTCTTAGCAACATCGCCCCGCCAGATACTCGTCGGGATGCGGCATCATCTAAGTTCATTTCCCACGTCTACGCTCGACCGGACCTGCCAATATACGCGGATATCTTCGCCCACCCTGTCCAACGCTTGACGTCTCGTCACCCAATCTGGTCCCCTACGCCTACACTGAACTTCTCTGTTCCAGTCTCTTGGAAACAGAGTTGGCAGTCAGCTGAGGTAAAGAACAAACAACTCATCACAGACCCCTGCAAGCGTCAACTAGGCTTTGACCTAGCACGTTATGATTGGGCTCTCCTCAATCGCTATCGAACAGGCCATGGCCGGTGCGCCGCTATGTTCCATCGCTGGGAAACCAGAGACGACCCGAACTGCCCCTGCGGCTACAGACAGACTATGACCCACATAGTCAATGATTGCCACCTCTCCAGATTCAAAGGAGGTCTCGAAACTTTACATCAGGCTCAACCTGACGCTGTCGACTGGCTACGGAAGAAGGGCAAACGCTAGAAGAAGAAGAAGATTCATCAGGGATATATATCCATAGTTTTCTTTTTTGGTGGGTTCTTTTCATGCTTTGAGGGCCAGAGTGATGTTCACAGAATCTCTTACTTGCCTGATTGTGATGGCAAAGACTTCTAAGACTATGTTGAACAGAAGTGATGAGAAAAAAAAATAAATAAAAAAGAAGTGATGAGAGTTGACATCTTGCCTAATTCATGATTTTAGGGGGAAAGCTTTCAATTTGTCCCCCCTGAATATGATGTTAGCCATGAGTTTGTCATATAAAGCCTTTATTATGTTGAGGAACTTTCCTTCCTCTCCCAATTTCTTGAGGACCTTTATTATAAATAGGTGTTGTACCTTATTCAATGCTTTTTATGCATCAATTGATAAAATCATGTGATTTTTATGCTTTTAAAATTATATATTTTTTATTTATAAAATAAAAATATCAACAAGACCATACAACTCCACATAATTTCCACCACCCACTCCATTGAAAGTTTTCCTATTTTTTTTATCCCTCTGGTATCTCCCCTGCAGGTAGGGAGCCGGGGTCTCGAACCAGGATCCTACTGCAGTCACTGCGTTTTGCGCCACCTGTGCTTAACCCACTGTGCTCCCGCCCCACTCCCATGATTACTGTTTTAATCTTGATACTTTTAGACCAATTTTTTTACATGTGCGTGAGACTGGTCTTTTGGAGGGAAGGGTGACTCAGGTTGAATCTTCAGGAAAACTTTATGGACTTAGGGCACAACTGTGGCACCCTGGGAAGGTTACACAACTTCCTTAGGCTTCGGTTTCTTCACTTGCAAAATCAGATGTTTACTTTGGGGAGTTTCAGGGCTTCAACTGAAAAGACACTGTATATCAGCTTTGCTCCTAGGCTTTTGCACATGCTACTCCTTCTTCCTAGACATAATTCTCCTCTACCTACCACTATTCCAGTCCCTCATTTGATTAACACTAACAATACAATCTTTGGAGTCGTCCTTTAGATGTTTCTCCAGAGAACATTCAAGCCAAGTCCAAAGGCCCAGTAAGAAGCTCCCACAATTCCTCCCACCTATCCTCTTCAATCTCATCACAGCTGTGTTTAAGTAACTCTTTGTTGTCTAACGCCCACCTCCTGGGCCCACAGAGGAGGGTTGGGTCTGAGAGGCCCATCATCAAGGAAAACTACAAGACACTATTGAAAAAAATAGAGGATGACACCGTCTCAGGAGGCTTCCTATGGATCTGTGTGGCTCTTAGACTTGGCATCTCTCAGGATGAAGCCTGGGACAAGGACAAGGACACAGTGGCAGAAGCCTTAGAGTTCAGGCTGGGCCCCTGAACTCTAAGTTAGTGTTGCTGGGCCCCAGGCCGAGCTCCCATAGAACTTGGGGTTCAGTCAGTTCCCTGATTTTGTGGTCAGATTAGGGGTAAGCAGGCCCAGACAAGCCTGTTCTGAAGCACAAGCCGCTGGGGCGAGCAAACCCTAGGCCTCACCCACACCACCCTGTCCTCAGTGCACACAGGCTGCTACATGCCCAGCAGCCCTGCCCCCACTTCCATTTTGAGAGAACATATACAACACTCACACTCACTAAGAAAACTCGGTGTCAAGGCCTAGTCCTGAGGTATAGTTTTTCTTTTTCTTTTTTTTTTTTTTTGTTTCCCTCCCCCTTGGCCAATTTTTACCTTGCTTTTTCTTGATAAGATAGAGAGAATTTGAGAGAGGAAGAGGAAATTGAGACAGAGAGACACCTGCAGCACTGCTCCACAGCTTGTGAAGCTCTCCCACCCCTGCAGGTGGGGGGAGCAAGGGCTTGAACCTAGGATGCTGCCTGGTAATGTGTGCGCCTAACTAGATGTGCCACCACCCAGTTCCCCCACCCCCATGCTATGGTTTTTCATGAGCTCAAATATTTCTTGGTTTATGAAGTGGGTGGGAATACTGATAAAATAAACTGAACAGCAGCAGCTAGTCTTTTATGAAAGACTTGTATGTGACCCGTGCTCTGCATGCCTTTTGGGATATAGCAACAAGCAATTGTGCTGCTTATGTTGAAGAAGGTAGGTAATTAATGCATTAAATAACTTTTTTTTTTTTTGCCTCCAGGGTTATCACTGGGACTTGGTGCCAGCACTATGAATTCACTGCTACTTGAGGCTATTTTTCCCTTTTGTTGGATAGGGCAGAGAGAAATCAAAAGAGGAAGGGAAGACAGAGAGGAGGATAGAAAAATAGACACCTGCAGACCTGTTTCACTGCTGTGAAGTGACGGCCCTGTAGGTGGGGAGCCGGGGCCTCAAACGGGGATCCTTACACTGATCCTTGGGCTTTGTGCCACGTGCGCTTAACTCGCTGTGCTACCACCTGACCCTGCATTAAATAACTTTTATAGCTGGTTAGGAAGTGAGGAGTGCTGTGGTGGAAAATAAAATAGGAAAGATGTGGGGCTGGATGGGGCATACTGCCACTTTATTGTTTTTTGCTTTTATGTAATACCCAAGTGCTGCAAACCCAGGGCCTCATGCTTATGAGGTGTGTGCTCTACTGCTAAGCTACTGCCCAGTCTGATATTTATGTGCTTATTTATTTAACTCTTTATGAGAATCTCTCCCTCTCTCCTCCCCCAACTCTCCAAAGCACCACTCTACCATCCATCAGGTTCTCCTGGTGCTGTCGCTGGTATGTGCACGTGGTGCTAGAGGTAGAACTCAGACCTTCATGCATGCAAGATGGGCACTCTACCTGCTGAGCCACCTCCATGGGCCTCCCAAATGCTGCTGTTTTATTTTTTTAATTCGTTATTTTTATTTATTCATCTCATTTATTCATTTTTTGACAGAGAAACTGAGAAGGGGAGATAGAAAGGAAAAACGATACCTTCAATTTTTCTTTATATCCTGTAAATGGGGACATGTGGCTTGAACCCAGGTGTTGTGCACTGTAACATGTGCACTCTACTAGGTGTGCCACCTCCCAGCTCCAGAAATTTCTGTTTTAAACAGAGGGATGAGGAAAGGCCTCCTGAAGAAGATGACTCTGCTTTATTCCAATCAATCTTTACAATAAGCTTTGGGAGTTATTAATGTTACCATCTCCATTTTATGAATTAGGAAACTGAAGGTGGGGATGAATTTCCTTGGAGACTCTCAGCATGTGAGGAGAGAGTAGGGATTTGAATCCAGAACTCCTGACATCAAAGTCCTAAACTCTCAGGAGATCCTGCCCTGTGGCACTGATGCGCTGGCCTGCCTTGCCTCTCAAGAGTGTGGGCCTGCAGACCCCAGAACTGTGTTCAAAACTCTGCTTCCTGGAATCCCTGAAGAGGGCAGCTGCTGAATCTCCCCCAGGCCTGGCGTTCCTGCTGGGCATGTGTCTCCAAGTCAGACCTGTTTGGGCTGGACAGCCCGCCCCTGAAAAAGTTCTTTTGTGCTTTCTCAAAGGGCCTCACAAGAGGGTTAAACACCCTCACATTAGTGCTAATTTGGGGCTGACTTTCCCATTCAGCCAGTGACAAAGCCAATGTTTGCACAAGGGCCTGAGGAATGGGACCACACGCACTGCCAGGGAACAAACTCATGCCCACAGCCATTCTCACCCTGCCCTCCCAGGCACCTGTTTCTCTCTGAGAAACCAGAGCTCCCAGGTTCTCACTTTGCCCCTATATCTGAGCTACTCTACTTCAGCCTCTCCCAGGGTAAGCCCTCCAGGAAGGAATGAAAATCCCATATACAACAGGATACATGGGGACCTGATCCTGTCACAAGTCCCCATGGTGATGAAAAGCAGAAATAATCTAAATGCCCACGAAAGAAGTGGGAGAGAGAGAGAGAGAGAGAGAGAACATCCATATCACACAGGTGTCTGAAGAGTGAGGCAGGTGAGTACGGAATTGAGGTGCCATATAGTGTTGTGTGTGTGTGTGTGTGTGTATGTGTGGAGGGGATAATATACAAGTAGGATCCCATGAAATTAATTACAATCTGAAAGAGATACAATACGTGTCTTTGATATATGATTGTAAACATTTAAGAGACTGATGGCAAAGATTTAAATGTTGTTGCACTGGGGCCAGAAAACTAATGATGAGGTTTACAGTTAAAGGTATTTTATATACTTTTCCCAGATCTAGAGCTACTCTTCCCTGTTCCAGCTTTTTACTCCTATTTCTATCCCTGACACCATCTCCCCAGATAATACCTTTGGCCCACCTGCATGGGCCCTTTGGAATATACCTAAAATAGACCTGCTAACTCTTACCAAAATGGAGACCTCAAATCTCACTTGCTATATTCATGCCTTTAGGTTCCAGATTATTAAACAATTTGTTCTGCTTTATATCTTAACGCCTTCCCAGCCACCACGTTGCAGATGTTACTATGACACCAATCTGACTTCTCTGATCAGATGATCTCAGCAATGTACCCTGAAGCCCGTCTCTCCAGAGCCCTGCCCCACTAAGAAAAGATAGAAACAGGCTGGGAATATGAATCGACCTGCCAACGCCCATGTTCAGTGGAGAAGCAATTACAGAAGCCAGACCTTCCACCTTCTGTACCCCATAATGATCCTGGGTCCATACTCCCAGAGAGATAAAAAAAAAAAAAAAAAAAGAAAAGCTTCCAGTGGAGGGGATGGGATATTGAACTCTGGTGGTAGGAAATATGTGAAATTTTACCCCTCTTGTCCTATAATTTTGTCAGTATTTTCTATTTTATAAATGAAAAAAAGAAAAAGAAAAATGTTTTTACTTTAGAGACTCTGAAAATAAGTCATTAAATTAGTGGGGAGGGGACAAGAGGTAGCCCATTCAATAAACTGCACACTTTACCATGAGCAAGGGCTTAGTTCAAGCTCCTGGTCCCCGCCTGCAGGAAGTTTCATGAGCAGTGAAGCAGTTCTGCAGGTGTCTCTTTGTCTATCTATCCTCATTCCCTTCCCTCTCAATTTCTTCCTGTCTCTATCCAAAATATATGTATTTTTTTTCCTTTAATTTATTAAGGGGGAAAAGAGCTTATCTATGGGTAGGGATAAGAGGATGAAGGTGGACTTTCAAATCCTTTTGACTTTAATTTTTTTAAATAATTAGAACACACATGTATCTATGTATTTATTTATGTTCCTGTGTGCATTGTCACTAGAGCATTACCATTTCAACTTTTTCAGATAGAATCAGGGGGAGAAAACCACAGCACTGAAACTTCCTCCAGTGGAGTGAGGGCCATGTTTGAACCTGGATCATGAACACAACAAAACTTGTGAGCTATCTAGATATATACCCATGAGAGAAATACTTCCATCAAGGCTTTCCATTTTGTCATATGGAGTCAAATCTTGTTATTGGTGATATGTTCTATAAAGGCTATAAACACAGAGTTCATTTTACCACAGCATTGTTCGTAGACAAATTGCAGGGTTACATTCCTATGAATCTCTGGTCACAACAATTTCATCAGCTGATCAATACATAGCCTTGCTTTATGTGTTTCTCTTGAAATGTCTCTTTTTGATATTAACTGTCAATTCAGGTATGTGTACTTTATTAGCAACAGTACTGTGACTCATAAGTGAATGAAGCTCACCTGACCCGTGTATTAAATATTTGCTCTGTAAGGCACATCAAAGATTTCTTTGCTCAGAAACACTGGACAACACTGTCTCTTATGCTTGGGAGCCATTTTAAACAGCAAAATCACTCAGAAAATGTCCAAAGTATTCTACAAAAAGGACCCTTATTTGCAGTTTAAGGGCAGAGATGAGAAGGCAGAATATCCCCTCCTATAATATCAGCTGGGAATGTGTGTGTGGAGCTGCCCAAATTGTTCACCATTCTGTGTGATTCTGCAAATGACTATGTATTTATTTTGGTATTACAAAGAAATGACAGCAGATGGAGGTGGGGATAGGGACACAGACCTTTGGTGGTGGGAATGGTGTTAATATATACTCCTATTAACTTATAGTCTTATAAACCACTGTTGTAATCAATATGAGACAGGGAAAAATAGATTGAATATCTTGAGCTTTTTAATGCATAGACTTCAGTTCTGAGTATATATTTCTTTAAGCCCTAGGATTACAGATTACTAAACCGATTGAATTTTAACACTGGTCTTAAATTGTTAATGCATTTCTAATAATAACTTTTTTTTTGAAATATTAAATCACCTTAGACCAGAGAGACCAGAAGCAACTGTTCTTGTCAGTATGTAAGATATAGTTACTTGTAAATAGCATTAAGTGACATAAATCATGGTTAAGGGCTTGTATGGTACAGTAAATCCTAACTATGGGATTTCCGAAGTAAATGAAGTTCCTAAATAATTTGCTTATAATAATAATTATCTATTGCCTTTTTAAATTCTAAGACAGCAAGGAACCTTCCTTGTTCTCTATAAAGCCTGTATTTCTCCCAGTCCTTGAACCTCTGGGGCTTTGCTCTTTTTCCTTCATGCTTCTCTTGATCCATACCATTTGATACTGCATCTGGTGATCTCAACCAGTGCCAGTGCAACAATCAATGCAACCAGTGCCACCAGGCCTGGGAGGTCAACCCTCTAGCTTCAATACTCTGGTGAGATTTTTTCCTAGCTCATAGGATTCCTTAATTCCATTTCAGGTGGCACACTTCCTAATCAAGTTACAGAACCTAGATACAGACCAAGGTCCATGAGACAGGGCACATGTGCACATGTATCCATAAGTTAGGGGAAAATATATATACACCTTAAAGTAAAAGGGTGCAATAGTTTGCAGTGACTCAGTAAGTGCAGCAATAAACTTAGAAAGACCTAAAAAAGACACCACAAAGTACTTAATCAAATAGTTTCTACTTAGCTGTAGATACCCTCCTCATCTACTTGCTATTTCACTTTCCTCAATCACTCTAACTCTATCAGATTAAGTACTACAAAAGCTTGATTAGGGCAAGAGACTGGCACACTCTAATGATGGCCTTTTTGGTTACTACCAGGCCACCCCAAGGCCTTTTTGGTTATAACCAGGACACCCCATCATCCAGGGCCCTAGTCAGGGAATCCTTGGATTCCCACATAGATATGAAGGGCCTAGACCTCTAACAGATCCCTCTCTCTGCCACTGCTGATCATCTCCATCAGGAACAACATCATAAACCTGTGGGCCTCTACAGGCCTTGCCCTCAATGTAGAACAACAATAGTAGAAACTGTCCCACTCGCTGAAGGGAGGCTGGGTCAATATACTCTGCCACTTAATGAAGACTGGTCCTGAAATGAGTGCAGCCTAGAATGCTCCTAGCTATGACCATGGAATGTGAGTTCAGACCAAAAAGGATGTAGAGGTTATACAAGTTCCTATACCAAATATGAGTAGACATGGGCCCCAGGTCAGATCGATGGAGTTTACCATTAATATACTATCATTATAGTTGTCCCATATTTGGAACAACTCTCTGCCCTGATCCAGCTTTCTAGTCCTACTCCCAACTGTGACAACATCTTCCTAGACAATATTTTCAGCCCACCTGCATGTTAGCTGTTGGGCTCAGGCAAAAATTTGTCAAGTCATGGGCCCCTTGGAATATACCTAAAATAGACTCCTAGCTTTTTCTCACATGAAGACCCAAAATCTCATGTGTTATATTCTTACCTTTAGATTCCTGATTATTAAACAATTTGTTCTGCTTAATGCTTTTTCAGCCACCAAGTTGCAGATGCTACCATGAAGCCAACCTGCCTTCTCCAAACAGATGACCTCACCAATATGTCTTGGAACCCCACCTCCCCAGAGTCCTGCCCCACTAGGGAAAGATATAAGCAGGCTGGAGGTAGAGATTGACCTATCAACACCCATGTGCAGCAAAGAAGCAATTAAAAAATCTTCCACCTTCTGTACCCCATAGTGATCCTGGATCCATACTCCCAGAGAGATAAAGAATAGGCAACCTTCCAATGAAGGGGATGGGATATGGAACTCTGGTGGTGGGAACTGTATGGAATTGCACCCCTCTTATCTCACAAACTTATTGATCATTATTAACTCACTAATAAAAAAACAATATCAGCATAAATCTGTATTTATTGTCTTGAAAGTATTAGAAATTGTCATCCCTTTACTTACATGGGTGTCATAAATTTTATTTTGAAATATACAGGTACTCTCTTCTTAATACAAAGGAGCTCTTTATTGACTGACCTAGGAAATGGACTCCAGAGTAATCATTTAAATTCCATTCTCTTAGGAAATTACTATTTTTAAAAAAGGAAATTACTATTTTCATAACAATAATAAAAATTGAAATAAAATACTTTAAATACAGAGTTGAACATTTTTTCTTCTGCCCTTTTCTTTTCTGGAAGTTGCTTAGCATAGTCTAATGACTCACTGTAGCTTTTTTTTTTTTTTTAAAGATATGTTAAACAGTTATGTTCTTTTTTAAAATTTTTAAAAATTTTCTCTTTTGTTGCCCTTGTTGTTTTTATTGTTGTTGTAGTTATTATTGTTGGTGTTATTGATGTCGTCATTGTTGGGTAGGACATACAGAAATGGAGAGAGGAGGGGAAGACAGAGGGGGAGACAAAGATAGACACCTGCAGATCTGCTTCACCGCTTGTGAAGCAACTCCCCTGCAGGTGGGGAGCCGGGGGCTCAGACTGGGATCCTTAACCTGTCCTTGCTCTTCGTGCCAAGTGCACTTAACCCACTGCCCAACCCCGGCTTTTTTCTTTTTAATTAAGATACCTTGGGTCAAAAAAAAATCAATTATGAAAGTTATAATATCAATTTCCTTGGAATAGTCACTGGATAGAATTTTTATTGACTGTGAATGTAAGTTACTAAGAAATTATAGATATATTAATAGTGGCTGTACTATGCAAATTCTTGTGAGAGGGTATCAATAGCTCATCCTTCACAGGAAGAATGTCAAAAACACTTTTGAATTGTTTGAAATGGTATGCATTGTTCCTTACCTTGAGGTTTTGATTTGAAAAATCCTAAATAAATTAAAAATGTATTTAACCTCTCAAACACTATCCTGACTTCAAGTAATTTTTCTACACTTCTTAAAAAAGAAAAAGATGGGGAGTCGGGCTGTAGCACAGCGGGTTAAGCGCAGGTGGCGCTAAGCTCAAGGACCGGCGTCAGGATCCCGGTTCGAGCCCCCGGCTCCCCACCTGCAGGCAGGTCCCTTCACAGGCGGTGAAGCAGGTCTGCAGGTGTCTGTCTTTCTCTCCCCCTCTCTGTCTTCCCCTCCTCTCTCCATTTCTCTCTGTCCTATCCAACAACAACGACATCAATAATAACTACAACAATAAAACAACAAGGGCAACAAAAGGGAATAAATAAATAAAATAAAATAAAATAAAATAAAAAAGAAAAAGATACAAGAGTCTAAGATTAGGAACCAAAACTAATGTTTTTCCTTTCCTCATCCCATTTCAAGACTTGTATGCCAATTACTGACTTGACCTTCAAAGGGAAACTTTCTCTGAAGTCCTCACACTTAGAAAAAAAAAAAAAAGGATGAAAGAAGGAAAGAGAGAGAGAAAGAAAGAGAAGTGACAGCAGAGAACTCTACAATCAGAGGATCAAAGAATAATAAAGTGTGACTATATATCTTTAATATTTCTCCTACTCCCAGAATAATTCTCATGTGTGCTTTTAACATTTACTTTGTTATTCTACAAATTCCCTGGTGTCCACACTAGGGCATTGGCATGTTTAGTGTTCTTGAAAGCTTCAGGACTGAGCTACAGGGCGAAGTTGAGACTGTAAAATACCTAGCACAGATGATGGTTATGGTCAGCATTGCCTGGTGAATCTGCTGCTCTGAACTAGTATATTTAACTGAGGTTTTGGGAAGTACTGTCTGCACCAGAGCTCCACACTGATGATATCATTATTATTATTATTAATTTTTACTGCCACCAGGGCTATCACTGGGGCTTGGTGCCAGCATTATGAATCCACTGCTCCCTACACTCACTTTTTTCCTTTCTCTCTTTCTTTTTCTCTTTCTTTTTCCCTTTCTTTCTTTCTTTCTTTCTTTCTTTCTTTCTTTCTTTCTCTTTCTCCCTATCTTTGTTTTTTTCTCTCTTCCTTTCTATTGTATTGAATAGGACAGAGAGAAATTGAGGGATGAAGGGGAGATAGAGAGGGAGCGAGAAAGACACCTGCTTCACCCCTACAGATGAAGAATGGGGGCTCAAACCTGGGTCCTCACACTTGATAATATGTGCGCTTAACTGGGTGCGCCAGACCCTGGCTCTCAGCTGTTATTTTTGTGTCCCATCCTTCTCCTCATCTGGCTGTACTTACAAAGTCAGACAACAATCTGAATGTTAAAAATTTTAGTCAAGAGGCTGGGGAATAGCTGACCTGGTATCCTTACTGTATACAGCCCTAGGTTTGAATCCTAGCACCACATGGCATCTCCACAGAAAGTACAATGTTGCTGTGGTGCCTCTCCCTCTTTTTCTATTCTTTCTGTCCCCTTTCCCCCTCTCTAAAATAAAAAATAGGGAGTCACGCGGTAGTGCAGTGGGTTAAACGCACGTTGCGCAAAGCGCAAGGATCTGCATAAGGATACCCATTCAAGCTCCCAGCTCCCCACCTGCAGAGGAGTCACTTCACAGGCAGTGAAGCAGGCCTGCAGGTGTCTATCTTTCTCTCCTCCTCTGTCTTCCCCTCCTCTCTCCATTTCTCTCTGTCTTATCCAACAACGATGACATCAACAATAAAAACAAGGCCAACAAAATGGAAATAAATATTTAAAATAAAATTTAAAAAAATAAAGAAAAATGGTCAGGTGAAACCATGCAGCACCAAGCATACACAAAATTCTGGGTCCATTCTCCAACACCACATTAAAAAAAAAAGTAGACAATAAAATGACTTCAGTGACAGCAGGTCAAATCAGGACCTCCCTTATGAAATGAAAATCTTTCTCCTCTGATCTCTGGATTCCCTTAAGATTGTTCGGTATAAATACCGATCTAAATCCTGCTAGGTAATGATTACCAGTCAAGAGGCTTCAGGCTCCTGGCCAGATTGGCAGATCACCAGGGAAGAGTTGCAGCTTAGCTTAAGCATCAACAATCAATCAATCAGTGCCCTGTAGGTGGCTATGCAATTAAAAAAAAAAAAGGATAGGGAGTTAACTAAGCTTCTCACCCAAAATCTTCCCCAACAATGAGAGAAATGTAATGAAAATGTGTGTGTGTGTGTGTGTGTGTGTGTGTGTGTAGATAGATAGATAGATAGATAGATAGATAGATAGATAGATAGATAGATACCAGGTACAACACAGTGTTTGTCACCAGTATGTACTTAGTAAGGGGTCATCTCAAGTTGCTGATATGTTCAGTATACTGTATTTAAACTTCCTAGTAGCACCAATATATTTACTTTTTTTCTCCCGCCCCCCTTTTTTTGTCATCACCAGAGCTTTACCACTCTGGGACAACTCTTTCAGATAGAGACAGAGAAGCACAGGCAGAGAGACAGAGGGAGAATGGGAAAGATACCATAGCACTGAAGCTTCCTCTAGTGTAATGCGAGCAAGGCTCAAACCTGAGTCATAGGACAAAGTAGATCCAAACACACTGTCACTCTAAAATAACTATGAATAGATAAGGAAGATATTGGAATCTTAAATTAAAAAAATATTTTAGAGCACATCAAATCGATGGGGTTTACAGTCAACAACATTTATACCCCTTTCCCATATTTGGGAGCTACTCTCCTCCCTGGTCCAGCTTTCTGGTCCTTTTCCCAGGTATGACATCATCTGCCCAGCCAATAACTTGGATCCACCTGCATATCACATTTCAGGCTCAGGCAAAAAAAAAAAAAACACTAGTATAGCTACAGGCTTTGAAATATAACTAAAATATGCCTACTAGCTATCTACAAAATGGAAGACCCCCCCCCCAACACTTTATCTGCACTATTCCAGCCTTTAGGTCCATGATTGCCAAAAATTTGTTTGGCTTTGTAAGTTAACTCTCTTTTCAGCCACCAGGTTTCAGATGCTAGCATGGTGCCAACTAGACTTCCCTGGACAGACAATACCACCAATGTGCCTTGGAGCTCCGCTTCGCCAGAGCCCTTCCCCACTAGGGAAAGAGAGAAACAGGCTGGGAGTATGGATCGACTTGTCAATGCCCATGTTCAGTGGGGAAGCAATTACAGAAGCCAGGACTTCAACCTTCTGCATCCCACAATGATCTTGGGTCCATACTCCCTGAGGGTTAAAGAATAGGAAAGCTATCAGGGGAGGGGATGGGATTCGGAGGTCTGGAGGTGAGAATTGTGCAAAGCTGTACCCCTCTTATCCTATGGTTTTGTCACTGTTTCCTTTTTATAAATAAAAAAATTTTTTAAATATTTTAATATGAAAAATAATAAATACAGAGAAAGAAGGAGGCAAGGAACAGAGCTGGTACTCCAAACATACTCATGGAAAAAGAACAGAAAACAGAAGGAAGTAGAATGCCTGACAACAATATTATCTAACAAATGAAATTATATACAAGGGAAATGAAGACATCAGAGCCCCCACATATGCCCCCTCTGGAAATGGGAGCCATGATATGTAACAGGTGCAATGCCATGTGACTGACTCTGTGCTGTATATTTCAAGGCAGGGGAAGGGGCTTAGAGCTCCTTTGACTCTGCAGAAGTTTGAAAGCATCTAACTCAATTTGGTCCTCGCACTAATTAGGAGATCTGTCTTATCTAGCAGATGAGCAAACTGAGGTCCCAGAAAAGCAAAACAGTCTGCATAATCACTGGCTGATTAGCAAGGCAGTTTCAGTTGCTGCTTTCTTGGCCACTATGTCCCTCTGCACTGTGACTGCTCTTATCCCTCAGAGGCAATTCCAGGAGATGAACACCTACTTGGGAGTGGTAGCATGAGAGTGGGGTTATGTCCTGTCAGGATAGTGCCCAGGTCCCACTGTCCAAATGAGTGGGTTTTGACTCCTTTGTCTTCCTCATTCTCATTTCTCCAAAGCCTGTTCCCAAAGGCCTCTTTAGGCTTGCATTCCTGCACTGAACAGTAAGCCCAGTACAGCCCAGTTACTACCTGAGCACATCTGTGCATTTCAGACGAGATTGGGCGTGTTCAGGGTGGTATGGCCGTAGACTATATCTGTGCATTTCAGTGTCTAGGCCATTCTTGTTGCTGTCCTGTCCTTATCCCAGAAGGTGTTCTGTCCCAGGTCTCCAAATCAAACTTCCATGCCACTTTGACTCTAAAGTCCTCCCTAGTTGTTCCTGTTGGAATGCATCACACCTTTCTTGTCTCTTGGCTTTGACAGTCACTCCTGGTCACCCCCACCTCCAGATCACACCCTAAGAAGTTCTCATTAACCAGGACTGGGCTGCATAGTTACAACCCTCTTCACTCCAAGTTGTACTGACTGGAGACCTAACTTGCTGGCCATAAGTTAGATGACTTAATACCATTAAGCCTTAGTCTCCCTATCAATAAAGAGAGGATAATAATAGTTACCCAAGCATAGAATTTGATAAGCTATTGCATATGAAGCAGAGAGCAATGCCTGACACACAGTAACTACTAAATCTGCATTAGCAATTAATATCATCCTCTGGGTCTATTATGAAGATTAAATTAGATCATACTTTCAGCTCTGGGAGTCCATAGCACTAGAGCTCTGGACTTAACAAGCATGAGGTCTAGAATTTGATCCCTGGCACTGAATATGCCAGAGTGCTGCTCTGGTCTCTCTCCCTCCCCCAATCTACCTATTTTTCATGAATCAAATTAAAAAAAAAATTAGATAATACTTGAAATGTTCCCAACCCCAAGCCTGCCATGTGGTAAGAGTTCAATTAGAGGGGATGTTATTTAATAGGAATTTGGCTCAAATTCAGCATATTTCATAGTAGCTCTTAGGGGGGAATAAAACAAAAAATAAAAAAGCCTGGGCAAAAACTCCAAAGTTTTCTATCTCACTTTGAAATCTCCTCTTGCAAAAGGGGCTGCAGCACCTTCTTCACTGGGGTGGGTGCCCCATGGTGTGGCTCTAGGTGTGTCCTGCTGCCTAACACAAAGGAAAGTGCCCCCTCCCATCTGTTCCCCACCCATCTTGCAGCACCCTGTGTCTGCCCATCCATGCAGAGATCAGACCTGGCCCTGAGAGAAACAAAGATCCCATCACTGCCCAAGGCCAGGGGTGGTGGCAGGAGAGGTTATAATTATGGGTTTCATCAAAATTGTGGCTATGATGAGCACCGCTTTCTGTGGTTTCTTTAAGGGATCTGCCTTCTAGCTCCTCCCACTTGGGTGCCCCCAGATGCTAGTACTCTCAACCCAAGGCAACACACTAGTGACTGATGACTTACTAAATGTGCTAAGTATTTAAGTGAAGTTATTTACAGTTAACAAAAGGTGTTATCTGCCCTATTTACAGATAAAGAAAATGAGGCTGGGGAGGCATAATTACTCACCCTAAAGTGACCATGACAGACTTCAAGGTCATGCTGGTTCTATGGCTCATGATCTTAACCTTTGGTCCATTTTTACATCCCAAATAGTACCAAAGTTGCTTCTTGGTTCTGATGTGGTGTGATCTGGGGTAGTTGTCTCATATTACTGAGTCTGGGTTTTCTCCCATTTTTGTGGTTAGAAATGAAAGAGAAAATACATGTAAATAGTTCTATGTGCCTGGTTTACATCTAGGCTAAGGGAGGATCTGATACCATCTGTTCACTGTGACTATTAGGTTTCTTGATGGAGAATCCTAAAATCACTGACTATATAAACACAGATCTCAGGTCATTAAAGGAACCTCTTGTTATTGGACATGCCATATGCAACATTTCTAATTTCATCCAATCCTGAGTCATAAAAATGTGGGTTAAGTTAGGGGGCTTCCATTTTGCTTGTATTAAAGCCATCAAGTTGTAGTAGAGTCTATGGCAAGCAACAGGAACTATCCACATGAAGCAAGTGGGACTTAGCCCCCAATTCACTGTAAGAGTAGAATTTCATCAGTAAACAACTCTGTTCTTGAATTTCTAGTTGAATGTGTTGATATTTTGCCAGGAAAATCAAGAATTACCAGGAGGTAGAACTTGGAGCCCTCAGGAGAAAATTTTTTGTCTGTCTGTCTCTGTCTCTGTCTCTCTCTTTCCTCTTCCACCATTCTCTTTCTTTCTCTCTTTCTTTTTTTTTCTTCCTCTCTTTCTTTCTTTCTTTCTTTCTTTCTTTCTTTCTTTCTTTCTTTCCTTTCCTTTCCTTTCCTTTCCTTTCCTTTCTTTTCTTTTTCTTTCTAGGTAGTCCTGTCCTTGTCTCTCTATATCCTGTGACTAGGACTATAGCCGCTCACCTTCAGCCTTCTCTTTCCTCTCTCCAACCCCTCTCCCCCAATCCTGAGAGAGCTGGGTGAGGAAAATGCATATAACACAGAGAGGGAAAGGGAGGGGAATGTTATTTACTGATCTGGAAATACCTCTTGAACACAAAGCACAAAGTTCTAATAGTCTCCAGTGACCCACTTCCAAGTGGCCCAGAGCAACTATCAGTCTAGTTTGCAGAGACTTGGGCTCTGATCACCTCCCTCAAACTTACTCACCTCTCTCAGAGAGGCAGGAAGGAAACACCACGCCTGCATTGGGCAACCCCAAGGACCAAGCAGGATTCCATTAATCCCAGAAATGAACCCTGGGTCCCCACCTGCCAGGCCTCACCCCCCAACTATGTTGGGGCTTCATTGGTAATTTATGAGCTTCTCCACTTCGCCTGTTATTATGTCCCTCTGACTAATGAGCGGCTTTGGCCATTCAGGGTTTTCTTAATTAGTGTTTCCTCCTGGGGAGCATTCTCTTGTAGGGTTTTTATAGGTCATTTACAGCCTTGCAAAGTTTAACATTGTACCACCAGACAACTTAGTTTCTTTGCTAGAAAGTTCATGGGTTGGGTTGAAGAACAGAAATGCAAGTTAGTTCCAGTGTGTGTGTGTGGGGGGGGGGGGGGCCTCTTTCAGCTCAAAGTGGGGCATGAGTGCTCCATTTCTTGTCTCCAGAGGGCAAAAGCATCACACACAACTATTAACTGAGGAGATAAGAGTATACACATTTCTTTTAGAATTCAGAGGCCTAGAAATTGGCCTCCAGATATGGAGTCCTAGCTAATTCATTGCAGTTCTAAGTCACCTGTTTTCTGAGGTAGGTCTGCATAGTTGTATTCAGAGACACTTTCCCCCTGCCTGGGGCTCTCTCAGGATTGGGGGAGGCGGGTTGGGGAGAGGAAAGAGAAGGCTGAAGGTGAGTGGCTACAGTCCTAGTCAACAAGAATGCCTTTCTTTTCATTCTACTGTGTTTGACACACCGGCATGCTTAATAAAACAGGTGGCAGGCACAAGGAATCTGAAGTGCTGATTCAGCCATGCCACTTTTCCTTTCATCTCAGGCCTGGGCTACTTAACAGCCATGCTTAACAAGAAGAGATGGAGTTTATCTCCTTAATAAGCCATCCTGAAAGCTGCTGTGCTTAATCATCGTCATCTCCTCAAAGGCTGGGGGGGATCATTTCTGATTATATTAATAATTTACCTGGTAAACCTAAGAGCCATCTATGTAGAAACTGAAAATAATAAATGCAATTGATACTTAAGAAAGAAAAAAAAAGCAAGTTTGTAAAACAGTATCTTGTGTGTAATTCCACTGTTATGGGGAAAAATCCTCTTATGAACAAAAAAGTTAATTTGGCACTAAATAATAGAATAGCATGGTTTTAAAATGTTTAGTTATTTATTATCTTTGGTAATTTCTCCAGAAAATGTATGTCACTTTTTTTTAAATAATTAAACCTTAGGGTATCTCTGGTAAATCAAATCCAATCTTAGATCCTTGGATCTAGACATCCCTTCCCCCCAAATCTAGATGTCAGTAGCTGGTTCATGTTTTTATACCTCTTCCTTCAATTCCAGCACACCTCCCCTGCCCCCAAATGCAAAGTTTATGAGAAATTTTTGGTCACCACTTGTGTTCAACAATATCGCATATTATTTTTCTAGACCTGGCTTCTTCCCATAAAGAGAGCTGTTACAGAAATATGCAGGGGTGGGAGCAGCTGTCTTTCCACAGCCTAAAATGTTTGTTTTCCCCTTGTCTCTGCATTATCCTAAAAGGCCAGGGATTAGAATTACTGTACAGTTCTTAGAGGGAGGTTTTTTATAAAAATTTGGTTAGACTTGGGCTGAGACAACCAGAGCTTAAGTATGGAACTAGCTTTATTTATTTATTTATTTATTTTTGAGAGGTGAGGACAAGTTGTGTTCTCAGGACCTGGGAACAAGGGAGACCTCACAGGGAGGTTTCTATTACTAGATCTCTTATAACTCCCTCAAAAATAGCCTGACACTCTTCTCACCCAAAGTTTGGCCTCATCCCAATCTGAGGAATTGGGGGTTTATAAGACAAGATCTAAACAATCAGGAAGATATAGAAGCATTTGGAAGTAAAACATTTTTATGGTGCTGAAAACTAAGGTTGAAATCCAGACATTAGTTTGTCAGAGTGGGAAGAATGCCCCAACCCAACAGAGAGGAGTCATTAACGGCAACTTCTCCTAAGATGTTCTGCTGACCCTCCCCATTCACTCAGGACCACTTGCAAGAAGGGTATTATGAGAAGCAAATGCCCCCTAGTTCCGAATGAGAAGCTGAAAGAAGCATCAGGGGAGGCCACCACTAGGTCACATGCACTCCTAGTAATGCCATGAGAGGAAGAGGGTTGAGTGAAATCAACTCTCAAATAACACTGGTCTCATGCTGGCACTCAATAAGTGACTGAATCCCAGGGCTAGGTGGTGGTGCACCTGGTTGAGCACGCATATTGCAATGCACAAGGACCTGAGTACAGGCCCCAGCCCCACCTGCAGGAGGGGAGCTTCACTAGTGGTAAAGTACTGCTGCAAGTCTCTTTCTCTCTCCCTCTCCCTCTCCCTCTCTACTCCTCTTGATTTCTGACTAACTAATTAAGAAAAAAAAAAAAAAAAAAAAAAAGACTGAGTCCTGCAAAGCAGAAATAAAGATGGTGGACTTCAGAGTTGGTGGGCCTGGGTTCACCCTAGTGCTGTCACTGACAGCTGTATGGCCTCAAGCAAAGGAGGAGCAGAGGAAAACTACAAAGAGTTGTTGAAGGAACTGAAGGGGAGAGCCTATGGGCAGTGCAGAGAGGAGTCTGGCAAACAGTAGACAGTCAAGAAATGAGTGTTAGCTGGGTAGTACAAGGGACTTTGGGGAGTGGTATAACTTGATTGTGGTGAACAACACATGGCCTTGCCCATTTTCAAAACCACTGAACTATATATACCAGTGAGAGAGAACTACACTTTGCTTGAAACTTTAAAATCAAGTCGCAACTGATGTTGGCACTATATCTAACATTGACACTATAAGGATTTCCTTATCTGTAAGATAAAGCTGCTGTTGGAAAGGAGTGATAAAATTTATTATGACAAAGTGATAAAATTTATAATGGCAAAGTTATATGACAAGTGGGTTCATAGACTCTTAAGGCTCCATTCATTCAACCCAGTGTCTCTATGCCAATCTACCTCTAGTTTCCTCAGAACTTATCCAGGATCCAGTGACAGTGCCGTCAGAACCTTGTCTATACACCTGGAGCTTCATTATACAGTTACATGTGGCTACTGAGAGTTGAAACATATTCGTTCCATCACGGAATTAAATGTATTAATTTAATTTCCATGAATTTACATTTAAAATTGGAAATTGAGTCAGTATGGTTTAATATTAAAGATAACTTTATTGTTTCTCAAGGAATACATTTATTTGTAACATTTTATCACTAATTTCTTAACTGAGATATAATTCCTTTATCATTAAATTCTTCATTCCAAAGTATACTACTCAGTGATTATTACTGTATTCACAAAGTTATTTGACGACTAATTCTAGGACATTTCATCACCCCCCCCAAAGAAACCATGCAATAATTAGATGTTGTTCCACACACCCCTAGCTAGACCCTAGTAGCTATAATACAATTTCTGTCTCTACGTTTCTATTTTAGACACTAGTCTGAAGTGGAATTGTTCAATACATGATCTTTTATATCTGGCTTTCTATCACTTAGCATATATTTTTCCAGGTTTCATCATATTGCGTTTAATTCCATTTTAAAACTAAATTAACATTCCATTGTATGAGTATGTCACATTTTATCTACTCTTCAGCTAATGAAGTTAAATTCATTTCCACTTTTTGGCTAATCCTTGAAAATTAGGTGCATTCTAGTACAAAATACATACAAAAATTCAAAAAGGTGTACAGAAAAACATAAAATGTTTCACTAATAATTGATATTGGTCACATGTTGAAGTATCTTTTATAAATTGAGTTACATAGGTCATAGAAAATAAGGTCTGAGGGGCCAGGAAATGATTTACCCAGTAAAGCACGTAATTTGAGATGCGGGAGGACCCAGGCTTGAGCCCCTGATCTCCTGAGGAAGTACCATGCAAAGGGGAAGTCTCACAAATAGTGAAGCACCACTGTAGTATCTCTCCTGTGTGTCTCTTTCACAATCTCTCACCATCCATCTGGAGAAAAGGAAAAATAATCCACTGTGATCAGCAGAATATACAAGCACAACCCTCAATAAATTTCCTGGCAGTGGTCATCATCATCATGGTGATACAGGAAATAACACACAACCATGCTCAGTGACCTAAATTGGGGGCCCTGGAACCATATGGAAGCGGCCATGGAAGCATGATGCATAGCACCAAGAGAAGCCCCACTAGTGGTAGAATGGTGCTGTGGTGTCTTAATCTCATCTCTATAGGTGTAACAAAAGGGGTGTGAAGAGACTGATAGGTTCCGTGAGATAGTCTGGTGGGAAGCCCCCGTGTAAATAAAGAAATAAATATTACCCTACAAACAAAGGAGAAGAGGTATTAAACTGAAAAGGGAGCAGGGACTGTTCTTAGGATCCTATCTTTCAGTTACTCTACTGTGTGATGAGCCTAAATGAGGAGCAAAGGGGGGACCACAAGCAGCCCCTTTAGAGTCACCTGCCTTGGCACTGCAGGAAGCTAAAAAGAAGACATGTCCAGGCAGGAGTGAGTATATGATTTTCCCCCTGGAAGGACTTGGGGGGAATTACTGAACAAAAGGAGTAACTGGAGTGGCCGGTGACAACAGTGACTTCTTCTAGCATGAGGCTTGTGCCAGCCTGCAGATTGGCTCAAGGCCTTTTTAGCTCAAGTCTCCACAAGCTCCTGGGCTCCTCTCTGGCACCCAGAAACAAGGGCAGCAACAGAGAGGTTTTGTCACCTCTGAGCAGCAAGCAGCTGACTCCTAGCTTTGGGAGGATGGAGCCTGGTCAGTCTTTAACACCTTGTGTGTCCTTTGGTAAGTCCCTTCTATTCTTTGAGCCTTGCCAGGTGAGGATCTGACAATCCAAAATAATCTAGAGGGTGTTACCTAACTTTATCAGTTTAGAGTTCTGAAAAAAGAAATAGTCCTGAGTCAGACAAATGTGTGATCCAATATGCCTTTATCCTTACTAGCTGTGCCTCAGCTCCTTTCACTGTCTTTAAAGTGGAATAAAAAGGGGCTGGGAGTGGAACTCAGTGTCAGAGTGCATGCTTCACATGTGTGAGGACTTGTGCCCAATTCCTGGCACCAAATGTAAACATAAATAAGCTACAGTAGATAATAAGTAGATATTTCACAAGGTTATTATAAAATTCAAATTAGATTATTGCTGTCACTTAGTGTTCACCAAGCACTGTCCTTAAGTACTTTGTACAGATGAGTCTGTTTAATCATCTCACCAAGCCCTCTGAAACAGTTCTTATGCACCCCATCATCCAAGTTTATATAGTGAGAATGAGCTTTACACCAGGCTACACAGCTCAATTCTGTCTCCTTATCTTCCATGCTAATGTGCCTCCAGCACAGAGAGGAAGCATGGTCAGTCTTCAGTAGGGGCAGGAGATGGCTCACTCAGCAAGCTTTGTGTGCGCCATATGCCCACATATGCCCTGGTTTTGAGTCCCAGCACCATATGGGAGCACAATGGATGGCACTGAAAAGCTCCATGAGTGGTGGAGTAGTGCTATGGTATCTGTCCTCTGTCTCTTCTTCTCTCCTCTTGCCTCATCCCTGCAAGAAGCATCTGGGAGGCCGTTCCACAGTAGTAATATACATGTGAAGGTGCTGGGTTCATCCCCAACACCTGCACATATAAACAAGCAATTCCTCAGTGAATGTTGGGAGAGGGAGGCAGAGCCCCTAAATTGTTCAAATGCCTCTTGAGGAAATAATATTAAGTTGCCCATTTAACAGATGGGGAAATCAAGGATGAAAGATCAAGGAGTCTAAAAGGATGAAATGACATGTCCTGGGCCACCACCCAAAATGGTGACAATGCGAAACCTGAGTGTCCTGGCTCAGGGCTTTCTTCAGTATTTGAAACTGGAGTGGATCTCAAGTTACACATGCAAATCTGCTAGCAGATAAGCAACCCCAACCCAGGCTAATCTCAGAATTTATCATTTGTCTGGCTGATAAATTAGCATCAGGGCAATGCTTCTGGAAAAGCCTTTGCCTTCTTCTGTGTGTAGTATCTGAATTTCACCCAGGTACACATCTTAATTGTTAGGTTTTATATTACAGAATTAACCCTTAAAAAGTCTGAAATTTCTTGAGTATTTACTGTCAGCATTGCCAGACTAGACACCAGAGCTATGGAAGCTATGCTGAGATGAAGGAGAGACCTTCCTGCCCAGCCCTCTGGGAGTTCCCAGTTGAATCAAGCAGGTATATGAAATTCCCTTGCTCAAGAATAATTGCTCAAAGATGGACAAAACTGATAAGAGCCAGTGTTGGTGATGGTGCAGGGAAACAGTCACTCATTCCCTGCTCGGGGGTGGGGGGCAGGTAGGAAGCTCAGTATAATCTTTCTGGAGGCAGCTGTGTAACAGGTAACAAAAGTCATAAAACCATGCCTGCTCTTAAAACCTAGCAATTCTACTTCTTGAAATTAACCTCTAGGAAATATCAAAGTTAGTTGGGGGGGGGACCCTCAGCCATACTTGTGTCTATAAAGCATTGTTCATAGTAATGAAATACTGGATATGACCTGAATGTCCATAAATGGAGAACTGGTAAATGAGCTTAGCTGTTATATATAAAAATTACTGTAGAATATTTAATTTTTTTTCTCTACCAGGGTTATCCCTGGGTACTGGCACAACAAATCCAACACTCCTGGTGGCCATTTTTTCCTTTTTTATTTTATTTTTTCTTTTCTTTCTATGTTATTTGATAGGACAGAAAAAAAAAGTAAGCAGAGAGGGAGAGATATAGAAGAAGAAACAGAACTTGACTGGGTCTTGTGTATTTCACCAAAGTAAAGGACTCTGGGGAAGTGGGGGAGGGTTCAGGTCCTGGAGCATGATGGCAGAGGAGGACCTAGAGGGGGGCTGAATTGTTATGTGGAAAACTGAGAAATATGAACAGGGATAGATGGTATAATGGTTATACAAAGAAGCTCTTATTCCTGAGGTTCCAAAGTCTCAGGTTCATGGTGAATTCACTTTCTTTACCCCATCTTGTATGGAGCTCGAAGAAATCATGCTAAAATAAGTCAGAAACAAAAGGATGAACATGGGATGATCTCACTCATAGACAGAAGTTGAAAAACAAGATCAGAAGGGAAAACTCTAAGCAGAACTTGGACTGGAGCTGGTGTAGTGCACCAAAGTAAAAGACTCTGGGATGGGGGGTGGGGGGTGGGGAATTTCAGGTCTTGAAACATGGCAGAGAAGGACCTAGTGGGGGTTGTATTGTTATGTGGAAATGTTATGCATGTACAAATTATTGCATTTTACTGTTGACTGTAAACCATTAATCCCCCATTAAAGGAATAAAAAAAAGAAGAGAGAGAGACACCTGCAGGCCTGCTTCACTGTTCATGAAGTGTCCTCCTATAAATGGGGAATAGTGACTCAAACTTGGGTCCTTGCACATTGTGACATGTATGGTCAACCAGCTGCATCACTGCCAACCCCCAGAATACTTAATTTTGGAATGAGAGTCATACTGTTGCCCAGCTGGGAGTTGGAGGAGTGGGTAGTAAGAAAGCTATAAATGGTGTCCATGGTGTGATGGTTTTGCTATATATTTGCTATAAGAGTTAACATTTGTGGAGTCACCTTTAGGCATTATTTTAACACCATAATATATTGGGTTGTAGGAAAAGTCATGATGTATGTTTATTCTATGCAAAAATGCATCATGACCTTTTTGACAACCAAATACATATCTTTTTCTTTTTTTTTTTTTTACATAAACACCATTCCCACCACCAAGACTGTGTCCCAATACATAATTTAAAAAAAAACAACTTAATATCATAGTTGCTATTTTTATTTTCACTTTATAATCATGGGAACAGAACTCAAAGAGTTTAAGATACTGGCCCACAAGTATAGCTAGGGGTTGAGTTTTGCTTGAAAGGCCTGTGCAGCTAGTGCTGGGGCAATGGTCTTCCTGTAAACAAGAGATAAGGTACGGAAGAGCAATTCCTGTTGATGAGTAATAAATTTTTTTTCTTCATTATATTAATCTGTATTTTCACTATTATTTTTTTACCTTTCAGTGAGCATGTCTGTTTCTGTATTAAGAAAAATAACTGTTTTATTTTAAATAACACTGGCCTATTGAATTCTATTATTTAACTTTTAAAATTTTCTTATTTTATAAAATTACATGTTTACAGGGCTTTAAATAGACACTATTCCCATCACCAGAGTTCTGAATCTTCAGTCTCCTCACTACAATCCACCACAGTTCCCCCAGCATTGTAGACATGGGCCAACCATCATCTATCTCTACAACTATCTGTCTACATTTACAAATAATTGCCCCCTTTTTCTTCCTGATCCAATCCTCTCTTCCCCTCCAAGCCACTTGTGACAACATTGCTACCTCCACATGTCCCTCTCCTTTTCCTTCTCTCTGGGTGCTGATCGAGCTGGAGTTCAAAGACCTCTTATCTTCACCCTATCACTTTTCCCCAACTGGGAGTATGGATCAAGGTTGTTTTGGGGGTGCAGAAGGTATGAGTCCTGGCTCCTGTAATTGCTTCTCCACTGAACATGGGCATTGGCTGATCCATACCCCCAGACTGTTACTCTATTTCCCGAGTGGGCCAGAGCTCTGGAAAGGAAGGTTCCAGGAAACACTGGTGAGGTCATCTGCCCAGAAAAGTCAGGATGAAATCATGTTAACATCTGTAACTTGGTGTCTGGAAAGTAGCAGGACAAAAATTGAGACAAACTGGTTAATGAACAGGAACCAAAAAGAAGGAATAGAGCAGATGAGAATAGGAACTTTAGGGTAGAAGAAAGCTAGAAGTCCATTCTAAGGTCTATTGAATTCTATAAATTAAAAAAGCCCAACGTGGGACCTAGAAGGTGGCACAGTGGATATGACCTTAAACTCTCAGTGTGAGGTCCCTGGCATCCTATGTGCCAGAGTGATGAGCTGATTCTCTTCCTCTCTCATTAAAAATAAATCTTACACACACACACACACACACACACACACACACACACACACTCCAGAGAATTGTGACTTTTCTCCAGCAAGTCCTTCACTTGAGACTGAGGAGGGCAATTCTGAGGTATGGTCTTTGGAACTATAATGAGAGGGTCTTCTTCCTTAGCTAGAGCCCATCAGCATAATTTCCAGTCTTCCCATAGGCCTTGAATTCTAAGATCTTGATTTCATTAGGTAATTCAAGGTTAGCACTCTGATCACAGGTTTCATTCATCATTTTGTAAGGTTTCTGGCAAACACATTTTTAAAATAAGTAAGGATAACCCCAAAGCAAATGGCAAAAACTCTTTTAAAATTTATTATTTATGGAGGGGTAGCATAATGGTTATGAAAAAAAAAAAAAAAACCTTTCATGCTTGAGGCTCTGAGGTCCCAGGTTCAATCCCAGGTACCACCACTAAAAATGAGAACAAGAGCCAGAGCAAGAGCAGGAGATTTACCGGAGCACTGCTCAACTCTAGTACAGGGTGTTCGGGATTGAACCTGGGACCCTTTGGGTCTCAAGCATGTCAATTTTATGCTCACATGAGTGTTCCCTGCTCCTACACCAAATTCTTTAAAAAAGAATAAAGAAAAAATTCCCACCCACCCACCCCTGACAAATCATCTAAGGATCCCCTAGAGTCCCACCCACCAGAGAGTTAGCTAATTCCTTGGGCTGACAGGCTGCTGTGATAAGGGTTCAGAATGAAACTGTTCTTCACAACTGCTCTTTAAGGACTGGATTCTGGGTTTCTACCCTCTGAGGAAAGGGAGGGGTTGGCAACAGGCCAAAGAACTGTATGGTGCAGGGTGAGGAGGAAGAGGGGAGGGAACTGTAATCAAAGTAAAAAATAGCAACATGATAATAAGAAGTTCAACAAACACTTGTTGAAAATTTATGTTGTGAGGTTTACATGCATTATTCCATTGAATCCTCCCTTAAAATTCCATCAACTAGACACTGTTATTACACCAATTTTGCAGGTGGGAGAATCCAGGCTAGATGACAAACAACTTGCCCAAGGTCAGGCAGCTAATAACTGGTGCAGTTAGGATTATAAATCCAAGTCTGTCTCTTGCTAACGCACCCCCTTCTTGGAGCAGGGAGGAGTCCCAGACAGCCTTTATACTTCTTAGAATACATACATACATTTCACATATATTTTTAAAGTCAGGGAAACTGCTGGTTTCAAGTCACTTGGTCAGAAAGATCTACAGCACTTCTGAGTTTATCTGATGCCAGTGTAATGGCTCAGAGATCATGCAGTCCTGGGTTTGCACAGTATTTCCAGAACTACAAGTTGCTGTGACCTTAGGTCTCAGTATTCACAAGGTAAAAAGAAGATTGATAGGGGCTAGGTGGTGGTACACTCAGTAGAGTGCACACATCACTATGGATGAGGACCTGGGTTTGAGCCCCTAGTCCCTGCCGTGTGTGTGTGTGTGTGTGTGTGTGTGTGTGTGTGTGTGTGTGTGTGCGTGCGCGCGGGGAGTGGTGTCACAAATGGTGGAGTGGTACTCTCCTTTTGTCTCTCTTACCTTCTATAAAAAAAAGTAAATAAGAGAGAGGAGCTTAATAACAATACACACAAGTTCACACATACAGTGACCACAAAGCTTCAAAACATAGGAATCATCATTTTACCTGTGATTAGAATGCAATGTTAGTAAACCATTTACACTATCTATACTTGTCTGTTTTCAGACTTACTGGCTACTTTGTATCTTATGGAGTTATAGTATGTGTATAAATATGTATATAGACATACATGTATAAACACATTCATCTAAAAATTAAGTATGTGTGTAAGGAACTTGGCTTGCAGCTTGGCACACTGTGGGCGCTGAATCTTTGACAGCTCTTGCTATAGCTCTTTTATTTTTATGAACCCAGTCTCAACTCAGTCTCACAGGTATTTGTTGACTATTTGCTATGTGAAGGCCCTAGGGGTAAGCTCACTTTAGTGGGGGAAAGCAAACAGATACATATGTGAATGACTATCATGGGAGGCAGTCTATGTTAAGTGATGTGCTGCCAGTACTTTGAAGAGAATAATAGACAAAGGAGTAAACTCTTGCCAGGGAAAGCTCAGTGCTAAGATTTAAATTTTCATGCTAAATTTGAGGAATGCAAAGATCATAAAAGTACAATTCACTGAATCTGATGACAAATGTATAGATTCATGTAATTATCACTGGAATCAAGATACAGAATATTCCCATGTCCTCCAACCCCCTTTGTACTTTTTTCAATCAGTCCATAAATCCCCAAAGGCAACCACAGTGATTTTTTTCCATGATAAGTAAGTTTTACCTGTTCTTACCTTTATATAAATGGAACTATTCATAATTTTCTCTTTTTTGTGTCTGACTTCTTTCATTATTGTGGGTAGTAGGTCCTGAACTTAGCCTCAATGCAGCACTAGAGCTGAATAAGCAAAACTGGGCGCAGAGAATGGAAAGTGAGACAAAGACTAGCTTGAAAAAAGGGAGGGAAGGGGGAAAAGATAACCATATGTAGGAGAAAAGTGAGTGTGGCTAGAATAAGGGGTTCCATAGGGGACTAGTAAGACAAAAAAGATGACAGGAGTCAGTCTGTGACACACCCAGTTAAGCACACATAGTACTAAGCACAATAACTTGGGGTTCCTGGCTCCCCACCTGTGGGGGGGCACTTCACAAGTGGTGAAGGAGGTCTGCAGGTATCTGTATTTCTCTGTCCCTCTCTATTTCCCTCACCCCTCTTAATTTCTGTCTTTTCTAATTTAAAAAAAAAGAAAAAAAAGATGAAAAGGGAGTTGGAATTTTGTTCTGCAGAGTTTTATAAACTAGCTCAAGGCATGTAGCCTTTATCCTGAAGACAGTAAAGAGTCATCAAGAATTTCTGCACAGAAGAACAGACTGATGAGATCTGGGTTTTCAGAAGTATACATTATATATATATATATATATATATATATATATATATACATACACAGATACACACACTCATATATATATATAATGTTTCCATGAATATATATAGATATATGCTTCCTATTACAAATATATACTATTGCTTCTGTTATATTTATATTATATATTAAATATATATTAAATATTAAATATAGTATCCATTATATAATTTCTACATATTATGTTGATTTTTGTATATTTATTTAGATAGCCACAACAGGTACCATGGTAAAAAGGGAGGACTATTCTTTTTTTTTTTAATAATTTATTTCTTTATTGGGGAATTAATGTTTTACATTCAACAGTAAATACAATAGTTTGTACATGCATAACATTCCCCAGATTCCCATTTAACAATACAACCCCCACTATGTCATTCATCATCTTTCATGGACCTGTATTAGGGAGGACTATTCTAAAGGCCAGTTATTTATTGATTTATTCTTACATTCATAATCTCTCTACTTTTAGACCAAATACAGTTATGTATGGATTAATAATGTCTCAGTCAGAAAGAGACAACATATTGGTCTCAATATGCTATATACCACATAACCTAGGTTTATCGTAGGCCCTACAATCTAATTTTTTTGTGGACTTTGTAATTTTCTAATTTTTCTAATTTTTGTGGAACTGCACTCATACCTTAGCACGACAAAATGACCTAAGAGACACATTTCTCTCTATCTCTATCAATTAAGCAACTCATAGATATAGTTTGGCTATTCACTCATTCACCCAGGAAGTATTTATGTGGTACTATGTTCTAGTCTCTGATTATTCTCCACTACATTCCCTCTCTGGCTTTAGTCTTCTGGGAGACAAATAAATGTTTTATAAACACTGTCTATGGATTGTTCAGATTCTATTCTCCCAATTCCCATTTCTGGAGAATTCTTGATCTTTTCTAGTAGCATAGTCATCACATCTTGTTAAGAATATCTTTATCAAGTGGGTCTCCTAGGAGAGAAAAAAGGATACTTCATGGAAGGTGAATAAATTTGCAAGGCTCCAGTAAGATTTGCTCATGAAGTTATGGCTGTAACTAATGTTCTAAAGTGGTAAAGGACATGGGTTCAAATACCAGCTCTAACAACTTAGCAAAACAAATAAACAAAAAAAATCTCATCTGAGCTTTCTTTGTCTGAGTTTCTCAACCATAACAATGTAAAGCAGCATCTTTCCCTCCACACATAATGAAGACAATAATATATATGTACATTTTTAATAATAATGGGTATGAAATGTTTTGGCAAAGGGCATTAATTTTGACAGTCTTGGGCATTAAGATCATAGCAAAAGATACTTTTGATAGTTATCAAGAAATTCCTCTAAATCCTGTTGTCTCTTTAAAGGGGAATTTGTTACATTAAAATGATTAAGCAATGTTTTACGTTAAGGGGTAATAACTGGTAGACCTAGTTGAAATCAAGTCACTTGGTCAGAAAGATCTACAGCACTTCTGAGTTGTAATAACAAATAACAAAAACCAATTGTTTTGTTATTTCCTGTAAACCTCACCATCTTATTCCCCCCAGGCTTCAAACAGGACATCAGAATAACTTGGGGGGGGGGTGCTACACTAACAAGGGCTCCAGAAGGGAAGGAGTCTCCCCTTTCCCAGCATTTGTCTCCTGCTGGGCACTCAGACAGCTTGGACCTGGAAGGGGGTTGATGTCAGGGGCTGCTAAACTGAAAGAAAGAAAGAAAGAAAGAAAGAAAGAAAGAAAGAAAGAAAGAAAGAAAGAAAGAAAGAAAGAAAGAAAGAGAGGAAGGAAACATTCTACTTCTCTGGTGTGACTTGTTTTATGACAGATCAGAACATCCCCTATGCTTCAGGGAAAACATCCCTCCTTTGCCATAAACTAATCCATCCCAGTGAAATGAAGGGTGACTCTTGCCCTAGGCACTAACGGGTAAAATCCCTGGGTAATTTAATGTTTGGGGCTGGCTGGTGAGTTTTCTTAGGTCTGCTCCTTTTGTGATGCAAAGTTTGCTTTTAGTCACCCTGCCTTCCTGGAGGCCTCCTTGTAGCTCCACAAAGTATCTTGGGGTCTTGCAAACAGCTCATTTGCCTTCTTAGAAGCAGCCTGATGAGGTGGATTTTGAAGACTGTCAAGACCTGGGCTTTGTGAAATGTGAACCAAGTAGATAAAGTCATCTGGTACTAATTCTTTTTTTCCCAAAGTTTCCGAAAGAACTTCTGTGATCTTAAAACTTAAATCTTTTATTCCATATTTGAAGAAACTGTGGTTCAGAGAGAGAATAATCCTATTTGAGGTCAACATAGTCAAAGAACAGTAAAATTGAAACTTAAACCCTGATCTCTTGACCCTTGGCTCTCTCCCATGCATAACAATAGTATTAGAAACAACTATGCACAAGGTACTTTGTTTAAAGTGCTTCACAAGCATTTGATCCTTGAAACTATACTATGAAGTAATACTGTTTACTATTTCCCTCTTACAAATGAGGAAACAGATTCAGAGAAACAGGCTGAAGCTCAAGGTCACAAAAAACTAAGTCGTCTCAAGATGTGGATCTTGTAATCTAATCACTAACATTAAACGCTACAAAGCATAGTAATTAATTAATTCATTCACTCATTTATAATTATTATTATCCAGAGTACTGCTCAGCTTTGGCTTATGGTGGTGCTGAGGATTGATTGAACCTGGAATCCTTGGGGTCTTAGGCATGAAAATCTTTTTACATAACCATTATGCTATCTCCCCTCTTCTTCCTTCCTATTTACTTATTTTTATAAGGGGAGATTAGGAGGAAGGAGTGGACGGGAGAGCAAAGAAAGAGGAGAGAGGGGCTAGAGCATCAATTCAGCAAATATAATGCTAGGATTAATTCCACGCCATCATGCACGCATCCTATGTGCTGAACCACCTCCCAACAGTAGAGGTGCTCTACTGTGTGGGTGGTGTGTACAGGCAGGTGTGCAGGTGCTCTACAGTACAGATTTCTACAGTACCTGGATAATGAAATTACAGGATCTTTTCATGTGTTTCACATGAGACAGAAAAAGACAAGCCAAAGTACAATTCTTTGAGTTAAGGGTCTTAACTTTAAACAACCTCAAATCACCTATAGGTTTAGGGGAACCCCAGGGAATGGAAAGCAGAAGATGGTGAGACAAAAGGACCCCAAACTTGTCCCATCCAAATGAGATTTTGTCTGAACTAACAATTTAGTCAAGGGTAGCCAAAGAAATACTGGGTCAGCAGCCAACTTAAACTACAAAAGGTTTTCAATATTATAACCAAAATGGCAAAGTCACTATGTTCTGAAGTCATTGTCACCTGGCTATCAAGACGTGTCTTCCTAGAGGTTCCCCAAGGGTCCATTAGTGGGTGATTAATACTCGGGTATCTGCACATGACCTAGGAGGGTGCAAATGACTGGACTTATTGCTAAAAGGGAGAGGATTTCAGGTGAAGGGAGAGCCAGCAATCAAGTCAATTGAAGTGTGACTCAGATTTCAAATGAGCCTGGGCCGAGAGAAACACTCATGCTTACATCCCCTCTGAAACTGAGTGAGAACTTGGTGACTAACCTCCATCACCAAGCACATCTGCCCTGGGCTAAATGCCCTGGGTGGAGATGCAAAGGAAGAAACAACACAAGGAACTTACTGTTTCACTGGGAAGGCAAGATATGCCCATCCCTAATGATAACAATAACTGACATTATCAGGACTTAGTGCAGAAGAGTGAGACTCAATGTTTTGCATATGTTACCTCATTTAATTTTTGCAAAAAAAAAAAAAAAAAACTTACATGGTGGGACTTATGTCTACTTTAAAGATGAAGAAACTGAAGCTCAAGGACATCAAAAGATTTGCCCAAGGTCACACAGGTAGTAAATGATAAGCCAAGCTGAGTATGAGTGGTTCGTTTCCAGAATTCAAGTTCTCAACTAGAGGTGCTCTACTGTGTGGGTGGTGTGTACAGGCAGGTGTGCAGGTGCTGAAGAAGGTCCTCTGCAGCACAGATTTCTACAGTACCTGGATAGTGAAATTAGATTAGGATTCTTCTTCTTCTTTTTTTTTTTTTTTGCCGTGATTTATTACATATGAGTGAGAAAGAGAATGTGTTTCATATGAGACAGAGAGAGACAAGCCAGAGGCCAGAGCACCCTTATGGTACATAGGGTGGCAGAGATAAAACTGGGAACCTCAGGCAAGCAAATCTAATACTTTACCAGTTGAGTTCTCTCCCAAGCTACAAGATTACAGAATTCACAATCCTAAAGATATGAGAACTAGTGATTTTCAAAAATGAAACCAATTTTACACAGAAGTACAGTTGTAGAAAGAGAAATAAAGAAAGGTGTTCCAGAATTTGTAGAGGACTTCAGTGATGATTTGTCCATCAAACATCCTAGTGCCAGCCTGTGGCACAGATGCTTGGACAGAGCAGACCCTCACTAAATTTACTGGATGATTGCTGAGGTACATAAAGTAAGTGGTGGTGCAGGATGGAGGATTTGAGCCAAATAGCTGGGTTGTCCATTGTAGTTAAATTCTTTCACCTCTCTATGCTTGTTTCTACTTCTAAAGAAAAGAGGAAATAATTAAACCTATGCCCTTGGGGGAGTTGTAATGGTTGAATAAAACAGGGCAGATAAAGTGCTTAACACAGGGTATGACATACAGTAAAATGTTAAAACACACACATGCACACACACAGAGACACTAGCTATCATTACAATTAAACAAATCTTTATATTCATTTCATTGTATACATAAATATATGAACAGTGTAGTCTTTAGGTAGAGGTGATTCTAGAGTAATGGGGAATGGAAGGCAGGGGTCATAAAACCAAATAACTGAAATCAGTTTGAGGATGCAAGGCAACTTCAGTATACTATGTGCCCCAAAGTATTGCCCAGTAGGCCGGTTGGTCTGGAAAACAGACCAAATCGGTGAGGAGGGGCAAGAGGACTAAGAAGATGATGACTTTTGAGAGGTGGTTCTCTTCCTGAGAAGCCTGGTCTTGAAGCAAGACATTGTTGTCAGGACCCTCCAGCACAGTCCCATTCTCTACTCTTGACCACCTGCCTCCAATCTGAAAGTTTTAGGATTTAGGACTGGAGGTGGGGAGATGGGGAGTGGCAAGCAGAGAGACAGCTCACCAGGTAGGGCACATGTACCTTGTATCTTACTATTGTGTATGGCCCAGGCTCAAACCTTGTAGGTTTTATGGCACTGCAGTAAGCTCTGCTGCTGTATCTACCCTGAATACAAAAGTCAGCCGGAGTAGTGAAATCACAAGTGGGCAAGACCCCAGTTCAGAAAAAAAAAGAGGGGGGGACCTTTTAGACAGCCCAACTGTAGAACCTGAAAAACCCTCTGTATGTCCAAGGTTAAGAAGGTACTAGGGGCAGGGTGGTGGCGCACCTGGTTGAGAGCACATATTATAATGCTCAAGGACCTGGGTTCTAGCTCCTTCCTAGTCCCCACCTGCAGGGGGAAAGCTTCCCTCTCAATTTCTGGCTGCCTCTATCCAATAAGTAAGTGAAAATAATAAAAATTAAAAAAAAAATTTTTTTTAAAGTAACCTCTGACTGTAAGACCTCTACCTTCCTGAAAAGGTACAAGGTCTGGCAAGTGGGCCTAACAGATCTTTCCATAGTCCTACCTCCAGGGAAATCAGATTTAAACAAACATCAAGGCAGCCTTTGAAAAAACCCATAAGGAATAGGAAGGGACCCGCTGGGTTAATGACAGACACCTTACCAGGTATCTCTGAGCCTGCAGGGGGCCTCACCTTCCCTATTCCACTCTGCCCCACCTACTCTATTTAGGGCAGAGACACTAACCCTAATCACTCACTTCTCCTCAGCCTGGAGTGTACTAAGACTCTCTCTGTTTAAGCCAGGTCCTGAGCAGCTTTTCTCTGTAGTTCTTCCAAGTCCCCAGATTAGTTCTTATAGATGGATGAGGTGAGAAAATACATTTTCAGTGTTATCATGGTAGTAGGGCTTATTGGGTTTTTCTTTTTTGTTTTTGTAGTTATTGTTGTTATTAATGTCATTGTTGGATAGGACAGAGAGAAATGGAAGAGGGGAAGACCTACTTGCAGACCTACTTCACCGCCTGTGTAGCGACTCCCTGGCAGATGGGGAGCCGGGGGCTTGAACCAGGATCCTTACACCGGTCCTTGCACTTTGCGCCACATGTACTTAACCTGCTGTGCTACAGCCCGACCTGTGGATTTTTCTTAGTGGTCCTCTTCTGTTTGGAAGTGGGCAGTAAATTGTTTAATGACCTTTTACGATATAAACTGGTTACAGACACTGCAGTAATCAGGGTGCTATGGCCTCAGGTCCAGATTCCTGAAGTATGGCTCTCCAGAGCCTAGTGAGTTGGGTTCTGTTCCTTCCAGTGGGTTCTCTCCTTCCAGGATTGCATTCTTCCAGGCATTCCTCTTCCAGTCTCCTGTTCTTGTTAGTTTCCAAAAATAAGGAAGTAACCTCTAGACTACACTATGGCTGCTTCTACCAACATAGCTCAGGAAGAAAGATTTCTCTTATTTGTTACTTTTTTATTTATTTATTTATTTATTCCCTTATGTTGCCCTTGTTGTTTTATTGTGGTAATAGTTATTATTGTTGTCATCATTGTTGGATAGGACAGAGAGAAGTGGAGAAAGGAGGGGAAGACAGAGAAGGGAGAGAAAGATAAGACACCTGCAGACCTGCTTCACCGCCTGTGAAGCGATTCCCCTGCAGGTGGGGAGCCAGGGCTCAAATAACTAAAGATAATTTTTTATAAAAAGTTTATCTGCTTTAAAAAACGGGGGGCTGGACTGTGGTGTACCTGGTTGAGCACATGTTACAATGTGTAAAACCTGGGTTTATGCCCCTAGTTCTTACCTGCATGGGGGAAGCTTCAAAAGTGGTGAATCTGTGTTGCAGGTATCTCTCTCTCTCTCCCCCTTCCCTCACCATTTCCCTCAGTCTCTATCCACCAATAATAAAATATTCTTAAAAAAAAAAAAGAATTAAGTGAGCTAAAACAAATCCCAGTACGTGGCATATAGTGAGGGCTCACAAAAGACTAACAACTGCACTGTAATCTAAGTAAAGAACTTCCTTGGCACTAAGGGGTCTTGTAGCATTTTTGGTATGCAACTACATTCAGCTATCTATTTCATTGTGCCTTTGCTGAAGGGTATTTATATTAATTCTGATTTCTTAGAAATATAAACAATGGGAAGTCGGGCTGTAGAGCAGCGGGTTAAGCGCAGGTGGCGCAAAGCACAAAGACCAGCATAAGGATCCTGGTTCGAGCCCTGGCTCCCCACCTGCAGGGGGGTCGCTTCACAAGTGGTGAAGCAGGTCTGCAGGTGTCTATCTTTCTCTCCCCCTCTCTGTCTTCCCCTTCCTCTCTCCGTTTCTCTCTGTCCTATCCAACAGCAACAACAACAACAACAACAATAACTATAACAATAAAACAAGGGAAACAAAATGGAATAAATAAATAAAATAAATATTAATATATATATATATATATATAAACAATGTTTCGATACATATCCTTGCAGATAACTCTGCACATACAGATTATTTGCTTAGACATAATTTTACTGTGAGTGAAATTCCTAGATCAAAGGATGAACTAAAATCTATAGCCAAAATTTGGACTGATTCACACCCCTCCAGCAAGGAGAAACTTATCTTGGCCAACACTGGGGTTTAGATTTTCTTTCATCTTTGCCAGCTAGATAAATGAAAAAGGAGCTGCTTGTTTGTTTGTTTATAGAGTATTCAGACTTTCTCTAGGTTTCTTTAAAGAAAGATTTCAGAACTTCATACCCCATAATGATTCCGCATGTCCAAAGAATTTCATGTTTCCTCATCAGATTCCTCATGTTCACAGGTGGTGTTACTGTTAGAACTATCTTTTTTTTTTTTAAGTATAAAATGTAAAAGTTCCTGGTGGCTATCCACTCCTTGTTCCTACCCTTCACTATGCCATCAAAGAAGGATCATATTTTCTGTAATCAGTGTGTGATCCATCCTTCCACTTAAGTTCAGTGATGGAGAAGAGAATATTATGAATTTACAGTGCATTATGTACATATCCAAAATAGTGGATCTTTCTTCTTTCCTGCTAGGATTCATAATGGTTTCCATGATGATGATTTATCCAAAATCTGAGGTTCCAATCCAAACTTTTTTGCTTAAGTAAGGGTGCTTCCTCTGAACCTAAGTTTACTTATCAAATACAGCTAATAATACATGTTGTCTCCCTGCCCACCCCCCACCCGACTCCTGTGGATTCATCAGTATTGGTAAAGCATAAGGAAATATTTAGCAAAATGAAAAGGCTGTTTTTATGGGAGGTTAAGTGTTATATATTTAGGCTGGAAATAGGCAGTAGCTAAAGATACCTTTCTAAACTGGGTGCTCACCCAAAATATGAGCTCCTTTTAGTGAATACCTACTACTTGCCACTGGCTTTGCACTGATATTTTATTTAATCTTCAAGTCAACCAAACTGAGGGACTATGGGGAAACGAAAATTTACAGAACTTGACAGAGGACCTAGTGGGGGCTGTATTGTTATGTGGAAAACTGAAAAATGTTATGCATGTACAAACTATTGTATTTACTGTCGACTATAAAACATTAATCCCCCAATAAAGAAATAACAACAAATAAAAAGAAAGCCTACAGAACTGAGGCAAACTTTGGAGGGCTTCTTTTGTTTACTCTTTGGGAAAAAGGAATAGCTAAATTGCCCAAAGTGTCAATTATCTTGTGTAAATTCTATGTATCCATTCATCCATCTTTTTTTTTTTTTTTTTTTTTTGTTTACGGGAGCACTGCTCAGCTCTGGTTTATGGTGGCGGTGTGGGGGATTGAGAGTCTTTTTGCATAACCATTATGCTATCTACCTCCACCCTTCACCCATTTTTCCATTCATTCAACAAATATTTATTGACTATCTATTACATTGAAAGCTGAGACAGATGCTATGGGAGTTTATTTTTCCTTAAATAGTCTCTGCAGTTCAGAAGTCTACAAATATTTTTCTACCTTGCCAATATGTTTTTAAAAAGATTTTATTTCTTAATGAAAGACAGAGAGAGAACACACAAGAACATCACTCTAGCAAATGGGATCCCACAGATCTAACCAGAACCTCATGCATCCAGGCCCATGTATATTTTACCAATCTTATCAGCCAACTTATTCACTTTTCTTCCTTTGAGCGAAGTCTGTAAATCTTCACTATCTTTATCTCTACCTTTGCTCCAGAAGAACAATGATACAATGACTATATAGTCAATGTTAATTGACTTAAATTCAGTGACATTTAAGTTAGAGTTTTGCATATAATTTTAATTAGAAAAAACAATGTAAAAAATACTACAGAAAACTTGGTGAAGGGGACACAGAAAAATGAAAATCCTATTATTTCAACAGACACTGAACACTGATGATAACTGGGTATTTGTCCTTTCAATAGTTTTATATAGGTCAACAAAATTTAAGTTTGGAACAACTATGTGTTAGAAAATGCATGCAGGGTCATTATGACCTATAATACAAGTCCCATGTTATAAATGACAAGGTGATGGTGCTTATGCAATGCACAACTTTCACAGGCATACAAAGCAGCCCTGGTTTTTAGCACATCCTAAGCTCAGTGATACTAAACTTTACTCTTTCCTCATCAGTTCAGAGGAAGTATCACACTGTTTTGGAATAATGATTTATGAGCAGTCAAAATTCTGGAAGAGGGATGAAGGACTGTGTCATAATGTCTGCGGAAGAACATTTATTTTCAAGAACATTTACTTCCCAGAAGTTACCTGGTAAAAAAAAAACAAAAACAAAAAAAAACAGGTGATTTTAACAAACAACTTTAAGGAACCTAAGGCTCTGAGAGAAGCTATTTACCCAGTCACACAGCTAGTAAATGGTCAGGGGTCAGGCAGAACTTGAATTCAGGAAAATTATTAACCTAATATATTTCTACAAGAATAGAGGCCGGAAGATGTTGGCTCAGTCTCAGCTCTTCTACCTATTAGTGCTTTTTTTTAAACACTTAATTTTTATTTTTCTTATTGGACAGAGACAGAGAAATTGAGAGGAGAGAGGGAATAGAGACAAAGAGACACCTGCAGCTCTCCTTCACCTCTCATGAAGCTTTCTCCCTGCAGGTGGGGACGAGGGCCTTGAACATGCGCTTAACCAGGTGCGCCACCACCTGGCCTGTTTGTTGTTTTTAACTAGAGCACTGCTCAGCTCTGGTTTGTTTTATGATGCTGGGGATTGATCCTGGGACTTTGAAGGCTCAGGCAGGAGAGTCTTTTGCATAACCATTATACTGTCTTTACAGTCCTCACCCATTAACTTTTTTTTTTTTCCACCAGAATTATCACTAGGGCTTGATGCCTATACACTAATTTCATTGCTCCTTCATTCTTTCTTTCCTCCCTCACTCTCTTCCTTTCCAGGGACAGAGAAATTGAGAGGGAAGAGGGAGGTAGAGAGGAAGAGAGCAAGAGACACCTGCAGTACTGCTCTACCACTTATGAAGTTTCACCCTGCAGATAGGAAGCAGGAGCTTGAACTTGGATCCTTACACAGACGTGTGTACTCTACCAGCCTGGCCCCCACCACCCACTTTGTTTTTTTGGAGCGGGGTTGTTTTTTTGGGTAGAGACAGAAACTGAGAGAGAAAGGGGAGACAGAGAGGGTGAGAGAGACACCTACAGCACTACTCCACAGCTTGTGAAGTTTTCCCCTGCATGTGGGCCTTGAACCAAGGACCTTGCACACTGTAATGTGTGTGCTCACCTGGGTGTGCCACCACCCAGGCCCCTCACTTTTGATTTTTGACAAATCATTTAAACCTTGAGACTGAGTTTCTTCATCTGTAATATGAGGTAACACAGGCAATTCATTAGGTTTAAATAAGAAGAGAAGAGTGTCATATGCCAGGTACTAAATGATACACTTCATACACATCATCTTGTTTAGTCTTCACAATAACCCTATTAAGGGGATACATGTTTATGTCTACTTAACAGATGAGGAAACTGAGGTTCAGACAGACTAAGTTATTCCATATTACATAGCTCGTAGGTCTCAGAGCTGTATTGGGTAATAAGGCAGCTCTTAGCACAGTGCTTCAACAAATAAATAATACATAAATAGCAGCCATCATAATTTATTATTGCTATTATTATTGAATATAAACATTGTGATAGGCTGGTGTCTACTTTTAATCCCTTCAGTCAGGAAGAGTAAGTCATCAACTGAACCAAACCAAGAAGGGAATAACCATATTATATAAGATGAGGAAAAAGCAGTGGAGGTGGGAGCAAGCCCTGGGTAGTGTCTCACTAAAACTTTCGCATCTGAGTCATTCAATGAAATAGCTCATGCCTCCTAACTGGGAAGCAGAGCTTTGCTGGAGAGGTCTATTAACTTTGGAAACTGATTACGGTCCTTATGTCCTTCCATCCCATCCAGGGCATCTTATGGAGGCTTCCTCTCTACGGGGACAATAAAACTCTCTGCTGCAGGAGTTGGGCAGTAGCACAGCGGGTTAAGTGCACAAGGCGCAAAGCACAAGGGTTCAAGCCCATGGCTCCCCACCTGCACCCCTGCTTCACAGGCAGTGAAGCAGGTCTACAGGTGTCTCTCTGTCTCTCTTCCTCTCTATCTCCCCCTTCTCTCTCAATTTCTCTCTGTCTCTATCCAATAAAAAAAAAAAATCCGCTGCATGGTTTGGGTGTCTGTTCATTCTGCAGAAGGGTGAAGGCAATTAAAGAGGCAAGATTCAGAGGCAGAGGGAGAAGGCCCATTTAAAAAACCCCAGCGAGCACAGACAAGCCACCTGGAATCACAGCCTCCACCTGAGCCCAGCCAGCGTGAGTCACCCCTACAGCTCTTTACCCAGAATTGCAACATAGCTTACAGAAACTCCTCAGCCATCCAGGAGGTAGGCAAATTGGTAGAGAGAAGTGTGCCACCCTTTGGGCTGCAGCAAGTTTGCAGTTGGCACCAAATGGCCCTCCTGGCAACAAATAATCTCTGTGAAGTGGTTGGGCATACAAGCTCTGCTGTCTGATGAAAACTCCAGCTCTAGCTCTGCTACTTCTAGGTCCCACAGTCTGAGTAGCTTACTCAGTCATTTCATACCTCAGTTTCCTTATCTATAAAACAGGATAATAAAAGCACCTATCTCATGAGTTATTGTGAGGATTAAATGAGATAATGAAGGTAAAAGCTTTGCACAATGCCTGATACACATGGCATAGCAGGCATTTACTGTGTGCTAGACACTATTATAGGTACCGGTGTGAATTCACATTCCAGAGGAAGGATGGATACACAATAAACAGTCAGAGAAATATCAAAAAGTCCTAAGGCCTTCACAAAGAACTAAAAGTGGCATGGCGCAGCAACTGAATACCTACTATAACTAGAATGGTTGGAGATGTGCTCTGAGGTGGTAGCTCTATTAAATAAGTACTATTTGAATAAATGCTATTATTTGCCAGGGTGCTCCAGGTTGATCCCAATACCACCTTTAAAAAGAAACCACCCTCTGATTGTTCTCAAACACAATACTCCTTCTCCATAGGCACACTGTACTCCAAGAAGAGTCCTTTGGAATGTGAGCTTACCTTGAAAACTTCCATCAAATTGGCAGGAGTAGCTGAAACCTCGCCTCTCCCTAAGCGAGAAAGGAGTGCACAGTGTGAAGTTCCCAAGAAGACAGAGCAAAGAAACTGTCTCATGAGCAGGGGCTGGGTAGAAAGAGAACAGAGCAGAGAAGATACCAAGATCTTTAGCTCAGATTAAATTTAATTTCAAATTAATCATGGTGGAAGCTAAAAAAAAAAGTTTTAACATTCTCCAACTTTGTACTTCATAAAGACAACTCAATTACTCCACAACTATTTAGTCTAACAGGCAGATGATTTCTCCTGTGCTTCCAATGACCAACAAAGTACTTGCTACAGTTTGTGAAGTGCCCAGCTTATCAGCTAGTTAAGGCTTTGGACGTGGCTGGCTTCAAATTTTCCATTTTTTCTGTGTTGCCAAGTGGTATGTGGCTTGCTTACATCTCATTCAGATCTGTATCACATCAAATAAAAGATTGCTTCCTACCACTCCCACCCTGTGTGTGCCACCAACACACATACACACACCCTAGATTACAAACACCTCTATAAAGCAGTGACCCTGCCTTTTTGGCCTGTCTCCCCATAACCTAGAGTAGGGAGGTCTTGGTATGCAAAAGTGAATGTCTGTTGAATTGAGGCCATTGGTTTCAGCTCAAGAGACAGTCAGACTTGGTGTGAGATGACTGAAAAATTCAGATGTAGACTGTCGGTACTCACTAGCTTATGTTCTTGAGTAAGTCATTTTACCTCTCTGATTCCCACATCCTCCTTTATAAGCTGTGTATATTGGGGACATAGGGGGAGGATGAAAATAGTTACCACAGTGGGGTACTGTGAGCAAGAATTCACTTGAATAACCATAAAAGATAAGTCATAAATAAGGTGTTATCTTGGGGGGGGGTGGGACTGAAAAAACAATGCAGCGACTCCTGAAGACTTATTCTCATTTTTGAGAATTCCTCAGTAGCTATGAAGTGTTTAAAGTGAGTAGAAGATGAAGGGAGGGAGGGGTGTCTCTGGGTATCTAGGATACTAACCAGAAACAGGAATTGAGATTTCCTTTAGCCAAGTATCTGTTTGTCCCTGTACTTTTCCTCTATCTTCTTTCCAACTTTTTTTTTTTCTCCTTCTCTCCTCCCTCATCTCCACCCCCCACCCCCTCACCAAAGGAATTGGCCAGTTCCACCCAGCCGGCCCCCTGTGGCTCCACCCCCACCTTGGCGGGCCAAGAGTTAACAGCTGCACCTGTTGAGGTATACCTGCTGTCTCCGACACCTGTACCCACAGCCAATCAGCACTAGAGCTGCCAGGAACCTACCTGTCAGCAAAATCCCTACCTCAAACCTCAACATAAATCAAACACTTCCCTGGGCAGGGAATGTCTGTGTCAGGCAAGAATTAGAGACGAGCAGGTCAGCAGAGCCTCTGTAGGGATCTTTGGAACTTGGAAGCAGGAAGATGTCGAATGAACTTGAGTAAGTAAACACTGGTGGATGCCTTATGCTCTCTGAGCGTGGAGGCTGGATGGGGTTTCGAGAAGGGGGCAGAGCAGGGAGGCCGGCGCCAGGATTCATAGAGCAATTTGTAAGGGTAAATGAATGGGCTGACGGTCTTGCTTTGGCATGTTAAGGCAAGCCCTGTTTCAAGCTAGAGCTGAGTGTTTCCCTGGGAAAATCTTTTTTTTTTTTTTTTTTTTTTTTTGGTGTTGTCTCTTTGCCTGCAGAGCAGTTTCGAGCCATGGGACTGAAACTATGAAGGCTTTAGACACCCCTTTCTGATACTTTGAAGGGGCTTTAGAAATCAAGAGTTCCTAACCCATCTAGGCTTTCTATCTTCTTGCCAAAAGGAACTTTTCTGAAGTGGTTCTAAGAAGTGTCTTAGGTTTCTCTATCCAAAAAAAAAAAAAAAAAAAAAAAAAGGCTTGTTTATACGACTAGAAAACAATTTCAAGTAGGAAGGCTACAGTGTGGTGGCTGTAAACACAAGCACTCTGTAGTCAGCTTGACCTAGGTTAAATCCAACTCTGTTTTTTATAGGCTGTGTGTGATTTTGGACAAGTCATTCAGTGTGAGTTTCATTTTCTTAGGTAGGAAATGGGTACAAGAATGCTCTATATAATTCTGGAAAAGTTAAGTTATGACAAAGGCTACAAAGTCAACTGTTTGAAAATGTATTCAGCAAAATGTGGTTGATTTTACTCAGGGACAATTCAAAGGCTGAGGTCCTCGAGATGTGGTTTACAGTTAGGTCACCTCTACTGCCTGACAGGATGTAGGTGCCTTCCTGACCACATGTACATCTGGGTTTAGGATTCCCAGTGTGCTTACTTTCACCATGGACCTCCTGATTAGGAATTCTGGGCTGCTTCTGACTGAGTTTACGGAGGTGATGGAAGCCGGTTTCTAAAGAAGCCCAGACTCTCCTCTTCTTGCCAGCCTTCTCATAGACAGAGACAAATGTTAAACGGTCTTGTTTTCTAGTTTCTACTCCATAGACTATTTTAGGAACTTGGACCTGAACGCACAGCAGTTGTGGGTTCTGAGTGCAAAAGGGTCCCATACTAGCTAGCACTTCGGTGATTATCAGGCACCTGGGATTATCAGGCATCAGGTTTCGCCTGAATGAATTTCCTGAGGTTGGCAATGTGTTGACAACTGGACCACAACTAGTATAATAGCAGGGGTACTAAAGCCAGTCATTTCACTGAGTCTCCTTGTCTGTAAATTGTGGTCAGCAATACCCATCTAATTGATGGAGAAAAGTGACTTAAAGCTTGGTAAAGCGTATACAAATAATACCAGTTACTTCCTACAGAAAGTGGTCAATGAGCATTTCTGAACCTCTTGTTTTCAATTTCTTTTACATACTTTGAAAACAAAATGAAAAGAAAACCTCTCCCACTGGGATCTGTAAGTTGAAACTGCAGATGCTGCAGGCTTGACTCTATTCATTGGCGCCCCTTAGGGGTTAACTGTCCTAAGTGGAAAGGTTTCCTGCTTTTCTCCACTTTAATGACTTGGGTTTGAAGTCATATCTGCTGAGAGTGGAAGTGAGGGGGCCCTATAGCGACCAAGTAATTGTCTCCTTTTGAAATTACAATGACAGAGCCTCAGTGCCTGGGGGCTTAACTGCCCTAACAGATAAAGTGGGAGTAGGGGCAGGTGGGGGAGGGCCTTCGAGTTTACAGCAGCAGATTTCCCTTAAAATATGCTGAGTTACTAGGACTGGTTCAAGTTCCACTGTGAGTCCTTACAGTATGGCCAAGTCTTGCCAGCTGTCTGAAAAGCTGGGCTTGTGCATGACTGAATTCTGCCACCTTGCAACTTGAAGATCCTGGCGAAATCTGTCTTCGCCCTGTCCCTCAACTCCCTCACCTGCCGAGTGAGGGTACACACACCTACCTGACAAGCACACACTGAGCTCCGGTGTGTAGCCACCGGATGTGGAACAGGAGCTCCATAAACACCAGCGGGCTACGACTACTCGGCTTGGGGGCGGCGCTCCGAGTAGCATAGAGGGCCAGTCAGTGTAGTTAGAACCCAGCTCCAGGCGGCTGACGCTTGCACCTTTCATGTGGTCGGGCCCAGCGCCTGGCTGGAAGCGTCCGCCAGCCTGCAGGCCTCAGTCAGACGTCCTAGCCTCCTGCCCGAGGCCTAGAACAGCCCCGGCTTTGGCGGCTCGCAAGGCATCATGGGGCCGCGGGGGACGCCGGAAGTCTCTAGTTGATGCCCTCCTCTCACGGGAAAACAGCTGGCGCCGGCGTGCTGCCTGATTGCCGTCGGGCAGGCTGACGGCTGGGTGTCCTCGGCCTGCTCGACGGTCTTCCTTCCCGGAGGAATAGAGGGTTTATGGAAGTTAAGTGGGGGCCGCTTGGTAGGTCTAGCCAGTGGAGGAGCAGGGGAGGAAGTAAAGCTCGCCAGCCCGACTCGGCCCGCAATGTGCGTTCCCACCCGCCGTCTGGAATCCACCTCCCCCGGGGCCTGGGAGGGGGGCCAGAGACAAGGCGGCCCGGGGCCTGCGCTGCCATCTGGTCTCCCGGAGCGCGGGGCTCCAGACTGCCTGGAGCGCTGAAAGAGTTAACCAGGAACGCCTCCCCGCTGTGGTTTTGTGGTCGAAACCATGATTGCCAGAAGCAAATTTTTGTCGTGCACAAAGTGTGTTATTAAAAGTCGGAGCTTCGCTGCTGGTGAATGAAAAGTTAAAAGCCCTCATTAAGCTGGGGCGGTAAAACAGGCGGACGGGGCCGAGAGGCCGAGACGGCACTAACGGCTGCGGCGGCGGCCTCGCCCAGCTGGAGCCGGGAGCCCCGCACTCTGCTGGGCCACGCGGAGGAGAAGGCGGGGAGGGCAGAGCTCTCTGGAAGCTCTTCCTGCACTGAAACACACACACAGCCCGGCATTTGTTAGCGCCCATGCCACCGCAGACTCGGTGCTTGATAAATTCGCTCGCTCCTTTAGCCCTCCGGGTCAGTCCAAGCAAGGTTGAGTATGTCCGTGCAGTGTTGCAAAGGTGACTGAGGTTTGCTCAAGATCTCAGGGAAGACCAGCATCTTAGTAGCGTTTGAACTGGAGCCTAACTGAAGGATCACAAAAAGTTCCACTGTTTCCTAGTGGCAGAGTATTTTTTCTTAAAGAAAAAGGTATGCCAGACTTTTGACAGCGATTACCCCAGAGTGGAAGAATGCTGGACATCTTGTTATGGCTATTTTCCTGTATTTTACGTGTTGCATTTTACAAATCTATATTACTTGGTAAATGGGGAGCAGGTGAAAGCTTGGTCATTATATTTCAAAAATAATTATTGGTTCACCTAAAAATAATGACCTCAATGCGTAGTCCCTGATCATCATCATCGTCGTCGTCACCTGGGAACTTGTTAGAAATGCACATTTTAAGCCCCACCCGAGAGCTACTGAATCAGAAGCTATGGGGGTGGAACTCAGCAATATGTGTTTTAGCACGCCCTCCAGGTTATTCTCCCAAGTTTAAAAACCATTGGTCTAAAGGGTCTGGCAGAGTTTTTGAGAAACAGGAGGTTCTAAGCTCCACCGTTGTTGGCTTGTAGTGTAGTTGCTGAGTCAGCAGACCAAGAGCTTTGCTGCTGGGTTACACCTGTATTTGAGCCCAGCTCTGTCACATGCAGATCACAGATCCGGTGGCTTTTGGGTGAGCTCCTTGATTTCTCTTAAGTGGTACTTTCTGCATGGGTAAGAACGGTGATAATAAACACCCACCTCACAGGGCATATGTGAGTATAAAAAGGCACAGGGCTTAACTATCTAATAGTATAGTAGGATCCTCAACCTGTGTCTTCCTTCTCTTCACTGAAATTTAGCTTTCTCATTTGTAAGATGAAGCAAGTAATCCTTGCTTGCTGTTCCCATCTACTCCTTTTGCTGCACAAAACGTTCAGAGCAGCTGACCTAGTGAAAGTCCCAAAGAAAAGTTATTTGACCCACATTTGGTATTGTTGGATTGGACCTTCCTTAGAGGTCAGCAATAACTGGGAACTTTTGATGGCAGAAACAACATGGCATTAACTTTTGTGTGCCAGTATCCAATATAGTAAAGTAGCCCTCAGTGAATATTTGTTGTGTATGGATAAGTGAAAGGCTACATAACTCTAGATTTAAAAGTAGATTTCAATATTTTTTCTCTTTTCTGCTCCAAATGAGTGGCAGGAGAGTAGAGGTGGGGGGGGGGGGGAGAAATGGAAGCCAAGAGGAGGATATAAAAGAAAAATTGCCATAGAGGAATTTTTCAAAGGGGAGAAAATGAGTTTCTGGTATAATTAGAAAATGACCCTTAATTAATTTACATGTAAGTAAAAGCTTTGGTTGGAGTCTGCCCTCAGCTTGCCCACCAGGATCCAGGTGAGGAGGCAGGCAGAGTGTTCCCTCTTATCTGGTAATCTCCAAGTATCAGGTCTCCTGCTAGGTGGGAGAAATTGAGGCTGTGAGTTGTCTTGTAGGTAAATACTAGTAGTAATAATAATATTTCATGTTATTATTTGCCAGCATGTGCTGATCATTTAACCTGCATTATCTTCTTGCTTTTTCTTTTTTTAATACTTTATTTATTAGTTAATGAGAAAGATAGGAGGAGAAAGAGAAAGAAGCAGACATCACTCTGGTACACGTGCTGCCGGGGATTGAACTCAGGATCTCATGCTTGAGAATCTTCAGTGCTTTATCCACTGTGCCACCTCCTGGACCATCTTCTTGCTTTTTCCAGCAGTAATACATCACAATGTTGTCACAAATATTAAATAAGATAATGTCTAGAATTTGTTGGACCAATACCTTGGTAAACCCTCAGTCAGCAGTAGTTATCAGAATAGCTCTGTGATGCTAAACTCCTCCATTTAACAGAATAGACAACTGTGACACATGGGCCAGGCGGTGGCACACCTGGTTAAGTGCTCACATTACAGTGCACAAGGACTCAGGTTCAAGTCCCTGGTCCCCATGGGAAAGCTTCACAAGTGGTGAAGCAGGGCTGCAGGTGTCTCTCTGTCTCTCCCCCTCTCTGTCTCCCCCTCCTCTCTCAACTTCTCTCTGTGTCTACCCAGTAATAAAAAAAATTTTTTTAAAGGTTAAAAAATAAAAATAAAAAGAAAACTGTGACACAATAGCTAGCAAGTAGCACAGCTGAAACTGGGAACCTGAGACTGCATAGTTCTGGGGTCCACCCATAATTATGATTACATACCACCTCATGCAAACTAGAGTTACCACAGAGCCATACTTTAGATTTTACCATTTTCCTATTGAGGTTCCCAGGTGAGCCCCCCTCCATGTGACAAGGCACATTTCACAATGTAGGTATCCAGAAAACCAGATAGGTCACTGGTAAGCACAAGAACCCTGGAGCACTTCTGTCATGCTCAGGGAACACCTTGCATGAGGCTGACTGAAAAATGATTCCTCCATGAGTAGTTGTGGCAGAGCCTCCCTTTGGGTAATTAGTGAGTGTGATTGATCACTGCTGATGAGGCTGGGTGGCTCACAACAGGGTTTGGCAAGTCTTTGGGTGTATCTATCTGAATGTCAACACCCAACTCAGGCAGCCCCTGGAACTCTTCCTCCTCGAGCCTGAGGGCAGTGGGGCCCAATTTATAGTATCTGTCATGTGCCAAGCACCTCCATTGACAGGCTAAGGTGATCGTAGTGGTGACTTTTCTTCTACCTTCTGCAAAATTGAGTAAGAGTTCTTTTTTTATCACTAGGCTGTTGAGGTACCTTTGAGATAGGACAGTGCTTGAACTAAGTGCTAGGTAGGAAGCTAGGAGGCTTGTGTCCCAATCCTACTATATGCTAAGTCCTTAGGCAAGTCACTTCTCTCAGAGACTAGATTTTAAAGGTTTCTTTGCACCCAAATTACTAGGATTTTAACAGAAGGAAATCAGTCCAGAGGAGCTCAATAAGTAGCTGAGATACTTAAAAGTGTCTTAATCCTATTGGGAGCTTTAATTGTCTCAGTCAGGAAACTGAATACTTAGAGTTCAAAAGAATTTGCTGGAATGAAACCCCACTTCACCACTCTAGGCTTACTCCATCCTGGTGTCCAGAATGATGCATGTTGGAGTCAGGAGCTTAATTGTCTGACTGGGCATAGAGCAGCTGGTACCACACCCCTATTGTGCTATGGCCTCAGAGGGAACTTGCTGAGGAAAGGCCCCACCTATGATACAGTCCCTGCCTAGATAGTTTGCACATCCCCACAGGCTAGGGACAAGAGGCCTCTGAACCTCCTCTCTCCCTTGTTCTTGAATCCAACTCTCTCCCAAGTAGAGGAGGAATCAGGCCAGGGAACCTCTAAGAGACGATCTTGGAAAGGTTTTTGATGTTAAAAGTCAAAGACATCTGTCTTAGCCTTGATATGATAAGATAACAGTTGCATAGGTAAGCCAGTAGCCCTTTCTGTGGCTTAGTTTTTCCTGCTGTCAAATAGGGAGAGTCAGACCTCTCTTCCCTACCTTACAGAGGCGTCGTGGTATTAGAGATGATGATGAATGATGAGAAGCATGTTGAAAAATATAACACACTATGCAAATGTGAGGGATTATCAAATCTTGGACTTGAATTTCCTTCTCAGTGGGCTGGGCTTCCTTGAATGAAAGCAATGTATGCAAAAATCAAAACAAACCAAAAAACTTGCTCACACCTGACACACAGTAAGCAAACTCTGAGAGCTGTCTTAGGCATATGACTTTGATCTTGACTTTTCTTATATGTGGAAGGTCCCAAATCTTCCATACCCATCTCCATTCTAGCTTTTCCTACCCTTCTTAACCAGTCACTCCTCAGAGTTCAGAGGAGTCAGAATTCCTGCTTCTTCACAGCTTAACCTCTCTCTCTCTCTCTCTCTCTGTGTGTGTGTGTTTATTTATCTATATCATTCTTTTTACCACTAACATACAATCTGTGACAACAAGGGTAATGCTCTTTTCTCATTTACCTAGGACAAAGCCTGGCTCATAATAGCTACCTGGTATTGTCAAAATGCTGGTGATGAATGGGTAAATGAATGGGTGCACCCAAATTGTGGTTTTTTTAAAAAATATTTTTGTTAATTTATTTTTTACCTTTCTATTTTTCTTATTTATACATTCTTTCATGGAAAAGAATGGATTTGGTAGAAAAGTGACTAGTCATGGGATGAGTTCTGAACTCAATAGCTATCCCCTAGCGCCCCCAAAGTAAATCACCTAACATCACTGTTGTCTATTTCCTCATCTGTAGAGGTAACAACTTATCATGTATGTTGGAAGACTCCATAAGATAATGAATGTGAAAGTCAAGGCAAGTGGTTATTATACTCTCTTTTTTGTTTTTGACACAGAATCTGGTTCACAGGAGTCTTGGGGAAGGTGTTAATTTACAAACCTCAGGTAGAGTCTCCCCTTTACTCTCATTCAGGGGTTCTAGGATGATGCCATCGTAAGGGTGATGATGGTTATTATTTACTGAGTGATTATTCTCTGGCAGGCTCTAGGCTAAGCACATTTCTTAAGTTAATGCATTTAATTCTCCTAACAACCCTTGATATTAGCCCCACACTAAAGTAGACAGCCCTGGTGACTCCATCACATGACTGTTCTAATTTTCTCCACAGTACTTATCACTAACTAAAATTAACTCACCTACTTATTTATGATATGTCTTCCTCAATTAGACTACAAGTTCCATGGGAGCAGTGCCTTATCTTTCTTGTTCTTAGCTGATTCCCAAGAAGAGTCCCTGACTGGCACACAGAATACACCAATACATCCATCTAACAGATGAGGAAATACACTTGGGGGGGGGGGCTAAATGCCCTACTCAAGGACACACAGTTACCTGGGTCTGTCAGGCTATGGTACTTGGACCTACTTCATCCTATAGGTTCTGTGCTATGCTCTGGTGGAAATCTGATGTCAAGAATTCTGCCCAGGGACATTGGAGGTAGCTTACCCTGTGGAGCACACACCTCACCAGGTGTGAGTCTTGGGTTCCTGCCCAAGTGCCACATGGGAGCAGCTCATTACCAGTAGAAGCCCCATAGTTGGTGACCTAGAGCAAGTAATTTCACTGTTTGACTCAGTTGCCCTAATACCAATCTCTTGGCTATTGTATGTAGTAGATGAAATGGCATAGGAAAACATTTGGCACAGTACCTGTGTATGGTTAATGCTTTAAAGTATGCTAACAGTGGTATGTCAAGAAATCAGACTATGGAATTCCAACAGGATGGGCTGAAGACTCTTATGGCCAAAAAAGCCTCTCAGGTGAACAGCAGACACTTACTCATGTATTCTTTTGGTTCTGATGTGACCTTAAATTGTCTTTCCTCCCCCCCCCACCCCATTTGTAAAATTTGTGATCAACAGTAGGTTACAAGATTGTAAAATTACATTGTATAGTTTCACACCATGCCCACCACCAAAGTTCTGTATTCACACCCTCTCACCTCCCAAATCATTGTCTTTGGAAATTTACATTTTAACTAAAAATTATTTGAGACCTCGTGGGAGGGGAGAGAGAGATTGAAGAGAAAGAAAGCAGAGCCCTGCTTTGTCACATGCAATGACAAGGATCAAGCTCTTGACTGCATACATGCACAGCCTGGGCTCTGACTCTGAGTTGATTCCCCAGCCCATAAAATTTAATTTTTATAAGTTTAGATAATGGAAAGCGTATCAAAACTATTAATAGTCTTTCCATCAAAGTTAGCAAGTTGAGGATCTAGACCCAGATCTGCTACTAACTTGCAGAGTGATCATTTCTTATATCACTTTGCAGTCCCTCAGTGCCTGGCTGTAAACTGAGTCTAGAGCGCAATAATGGTTCACATATATTAAGAACCTGTTGTATATGAGGACAATCTGGCTGTGACATCTGTCACCCCATTCATCACCAGGGTTGATTCGGATGATCTGGTTGGCTAGGTGGGTGTCCTCTTCCCCCCTCATTGCTCCTTGTGTGTCCCCCCGAAGCAACATGCTCAAAGAAGATGGCCTTCCCCAATAGAGATGGACCGGTCTTTGGTTAAGGGTATACGAGTAGCTGCACTCCCCTTCCAGAACCTCCAAACAAGTTCTCGAGAACTTCTAAGCATGTTTCAGGTGGCAGTGCTCTCAATCCTCTTAACTGTATTTGCTGTTCTTTTTTTTTTTTTTTTAATATATATATTTGTCTCCAGGGTTATTGCTGGAGCTCGGTGCCTGCACTACGAATCCACTGCTCCTGGTGGCCATCTTTTTCCCATTGTTGTTGCTGTTTTTGTTATTGTTGTTGCTGCTGTTGGTGTTGTTGGATAGGAAAGAAACTGATGGATAGAGAAAAATTGAGAGAGGAAGGAAAGACAGAGAAGGGATAGACAGACAGCTGCAGACCTGCTTCATTGTTTGCAAAGAGATCCCCCTGCAGGTGAGGAACCAGGGGTACAAACTAGGATCCTTGCACTTAGCACTGTGTGTGCACTTAACCTGGTGTGCTACCACTCAGCCCCCTTTTAAAAACATTTTAATTTATTTATTATTGGCTAGAGACAGAGGAATTGAGAAGAGATGTGGAGAGATGCCTACAGTCCTCCTTCACATCTCGTGAAGCTTCCCCACTATAGATGGAGACCAGGGGCTTGGACTCGGGTTCTTGTACACCATAATATGTGCACTTAACCAGGTGCACCACTGCCTGGCCCCTTAGTATGATCTTTTATTAGGTTCAATTTACACATCAGGAATAGTGCTAAGGACTGGACAACTGTGTGTCCCAATTGGCCTAGAGAATGGGCATCTACTGAGCCTGTTCCAGTTTCTCTTGCCTCTTAAGTTTAGAAGTTCCCTTTAGCTGGGAGAAGGTGGAGACAGCCACCCTAGTAGGCTTGCTCAGTAAATTCCTCTAACCCCAAACCAAGGAAGTTTCTTCTCAACTCTCCATCTCCAGGGGCTTGATTTATAGCAGCAGAAACTTGGGGTTTCCTCCCCCTCCACAGCCCTGGAATGGGAAGGTTTCTGTCATTTCTCTTTCCTGTATGACAGCTCCCTCTCCCTTTCAGAACTCAACACTGTTGTGTGTTGGAGGCCAGAGTGGAATGGAAAAACTCAGTGCCCTGGTTGAAGCCCCTGGGAAAGTTGCTACTTCCTGCCTGCTGGGTGTGGTCTGGCAGATGTTCCCACTCTATATCTGAGAATGTTGAGCTGAGCTATAATTTGTGAAAGTCCTTCTTGCCTACCCACCAGTCTGCTATAATTCATGAAATTATACTATTAAAGCATTTTTTTCTGTTGCAGTAAGGATTGCCTTCTTGCATTATGGTAAAGAAGTGTAGCTTAGTACAAATTATGTGACTGTTACTAGACAAGCCCAGGTTTAAATCCTAGTAGTGTCGTGGACCAGCTGGGTGATTTTTTTAAACTTTATTTTATTTTAATTTATTTATAAAAAGGAAACACTGACAAAATCATAGGGTAAGAAGGGTACAACTCCACACAATTCCCACCACCTGAACTCTACATCCCATCCCCTCCCCCGATAGCTTTCCTATTCTTTATCCCTCTGGGAGTATACCCAAGATCATTGTGGAATGCAGAAGGTGGAAGGCCTGGCTTCTGTAATTGCTTCCCCTCTGAACATGGGCGTTGACAGGTGGGTCCATACTCCCAGCCTGCCTCTCTCTTTCCTTAGTGGGGTGGGGTTCTGGGGATTTGGAGCTCCAGGACACATTGGTGGGGTTGTCCAGGGAAGTCTGGTCTGCATCATGCTAGCATCTGGAACCTGGTGGCTGAAAGAGTTAACATATAAAGCCAAACAAGCTGTTGATTAATCATAAACCTAAAAGCTGTAGTAGTGCAAATGAAGAGTTGGGGGGAGGGGGAAGGTCTCTGTTTTGTAGATAGCTAGGAGGCATATTTTAGTTGTATTCCAAAGGGCCTGTGGCTATACTAGTTTGTTTGTTTTTTGAGCCTGAAATCTGATATGCAGGTGGATCCAAGTTATTGTCTGGGAAGATGATGTCATGGCTGGCAGAAGGACCAGAAAGCTGCATCAGGGAAGATAGCTCCCAAATATGGGAAAGGTGTATAAATATTGTTGACTGTAAACCCCATCGATTTGATGTGATCTGGGGCCCATATTCAGCTTAGGAGCCTATGTGACCTCTGCATCCTGTAGATCTGAGCTCACATTCTGTGGTCATAAGTAGAAATGTTCCAAGCTGCCCCAATATCAGGACTCATCTTCCTCAGGTGTATGTTGTCCAGACTCCCTTCAGAGAATGGAACATTCTCTACCATTGTTGATCCAAGTTGAGGGCAAGGTCCTATGGAGGTCCACAGAGGGGTCTGTTTTGTTGTTCCTGGTAGAGATGACCAGTAACAATGGAGAGAGGGATTTATTCGAGGTCTAGGCCCATCATGTCTGTTTGGGACTCTCAGGACTCCCCAAATAGGGCCCAGCTGGGTGATCTTGAGCATGATCTTCTCTCCAATTTTCTTTTTTTTTTTGTAAATTAAACAAATGATCCTTATTTTGCAGTGTACTTGTAAGTAGCAGAGTCAATGAATGGAGAGTATTCCTAAATATGTATTTCATTTGTAAGATCATAATATGAAATATCATTTGACATTACACCTTTGTCCCTTGTCTATCAGTTTCATCTAGAAAGATGGACACCTGGGTGCCAGGACATCTGAAGTGCCCACTTCATCTCTGAGTTTTTATTTTCTCAATTTGACTATCTATGTCTTCTTACCTAGTACTGCCCTGCACTTCCATTTCTGTGCCTTTCCTCATGATTAAGAGCATGCTCTATACCAATGATTCTCAAAGCGTAGTCCTCAGATTATCAGCATCAGCATTACTGGAGAACATGTTAAAGATGAAAATTCTCAGATACCTCAAACCCATTAAATCAGAAACACTAGGTTTTAACAAGCCTAGTAAGTCTAGCAACTGGTAATTTTAATGTAGTTAAATTTGAAAATACTATTCTGTATTATGGACTTATCCTGTTTAAGTACCTGAGTCCCTTCTGGGCCACTGATCATTTGGAAGTTTCAGTAACTCCCTTAATGTTTCTGAGGTTCAGTTTCCCCACTTATGAAATAGGAACAATGGGGACAGGCGGTGGCACACCTGGTTAAATGCACATGTCACCGTGCACAAGGACCCAGGCTCGAGCCCCCGGTCCTCACCTGCAGGGGGTTCGTTTCATGAGCTGTGAAACAGGTATCTATCTTTCTCTCTCCCTCTCTGCCTCTCTACCCCTCTCAATTTCTCTCTGTCATATCTTATAATAATTAGAGAAAAAAAAAAGGAGAAAATGGATGCCAGGAGTGGTGAATTTGTAATGGCAGCATCAAGCCCTAGCGATAACCCTGGAGGCAATTTAAAAAATGAAAGAAAAAAAATAATAATAGCACAATTGCCTTATTGGATTGTTGTGAGAATTAAATGAGTCTGTGAAAAGCTGCTTAAGATCTGCCTAAAACTTGGTTAGTGCTCAAGGAAGATAGAGTCTTACCATATCATCATGATAATCATTTTATAATAAACCCTTATCTCTCTTCCCTTTCCACCACATTTCTGAGTAATATAGTCCCTGGTGTTAAATGCTGCCAACTGAAATGTTTGTTTTCTCCAAAAAGTTCCTCCTGATCTGTTTTCTTTGATCTCATGTAGCTTCTCTTATGGGTCATACATCTTGCTCCTGGCCAAGTTCTCAGCACAGTGCCCAGGTCCTGCCTGTCTTCATGTACCTTGCAGCATTGCATTCTAGTTTCTGGCATTTGAGCAATTTCTTGAGCTTTCCAAGATAAATATTTGTTTCTACTGTCTTTCCTAAAAGTAGGTTCTGTCTATTGGCTTCTTAGCCCTGATTCTCGCTATTCATCACCATATGTTCTAATTTAAATGATGTCTGGCTTTCTGTGGCTTTTATGTTGTTTTTTTTTCTCCAGGGTTATCACTGGGGCTCAGTGCTTGCACCACAAATTCATTGTTGCTGGAGGCCATTTTTTCCCATTTTTTGTTGCCCTTGTTGTTGGGTAGTACAGAGAGAGCAGGGGGAGAGAAAGATAGACACCTGCAGACCTGCTTTACCGGCTGAGACGTGATCCCCCTGCAGGTGAGGAGCCAGGGGCTTGAACTGGGATCCTTTTGCTGGCCCATGTGCTTCATGCCATGTGTGCTAAACCCACTGCACTACCGCTTTCATAATATTTTTTTCTTTTTTATGAATTTTTAATGTGTATTTATTTCCTTTTATTGTCCTTGTTGTTTCTATTGTTGTAGTTATTATTGTTGTTGTTATTGATGTAGTTGTTGTTGGATAGGACAGAGAGAAGTGGAGAGAGGAGGGGAAGACAGAGAGGGGAAGAGAAAGACAGACACCTGCAGACCTGCTTCACCACTTGTGAAGTGACTTCCCCTGAAAGTGACTGTTCCCCTGCAATAATAATAATAGCACAATTGCCTTATTGAATTGTTGTGAGAATTAAATGAGTCTGTGAAAAAGTGCTTAAGATCTGCCTAAAACTTGGTTAGTGCTCAAGGAAGATAGGGTCTTATCATCATCATAATAATAATCATTTTATAATAGACCCATGATTTCATAATCATTTTTTTCTTTTTTTATTTTAATTTCTTTATTGGGGAATTAATGTTTTACATTCAACAGTAAGTACAATAGTTTGTACATGCATAACAATTCCCAGTTTTCCATATAACAATACAACACCCACTAGGTTTTTTATTTTTTTAATGAAATTTTTAATATGTATTTATTTATTTCCTTTTATTGCCCTTGTGGTTTCTATTGTTGTAGTTATTATTATTGTTGTTATTGATGTAGTCGTTGTTGGATAGGACAGAGAAATGGAGAGAGGAAGGGAAGACAGAGAGGGGAAGAAAAAGACAGACACCTGCAGACCTGCTTCACCGCTTGTGAAGTGACTTCCCCTGCAAGTGAGGAGCCAGGGCCTCGAACCGGGATCCTTACTCCAGTCCTTGCACTTTGTGCCACCTGCGCTTAACCTACTGTGCTACCGCCCAACTCCCTGCTTTCATGATCTTAAGGTGAACTTTGGAAAAAATTCATGCTGTAAGTTTTATTCTTTGCACCTTGTCCTTCCTCATCCTTATTAGATGGATTCCCTTTTGAATAAACCTCTACCATGGAAGCATTTTACTGAATACTCTCTGAAGTCATACAAGGTTGGGATTATTGTTATCTAGTTGTGTGTGAGGAGACTGAAGCCCCAGGTCTACAGCTCCTATATGATAACATTTGGTGACACCCCAAACATCTACCTCCAAAGTTCAAGTACATTCTACTATCCCAAACTGTTGATTGGTGGTAGCAGCAATTTAAAGTTGTCAAAATTATTCCCCAAATTCCTGGACATTTGGTCTAAGGTTGCCCATTCATGGTCTTTTGGGGGGTACCCTAAATTTGATTCTTATTTGCTTTCCAGTTTTAGGTCTGTGCGGCTACTGAAGAATGACCCAGTCAACTTCCAGAAGTTTCCTTACACTAATGAGGATGAGGCCTGGAAGACCTACCTGGAAAATCCCTTGACAGCTGCCACAAAGGCAATGATGAGAGTCAATGGGGATGATGACAGTGTTGCAGCCCTGAGCTTCCTCTATGATTACTACATGGTATGTTCACCACCTCTGGCCCCTTGTGCCCTTTGCTTTGATGTCTTGTGACCTACCATGACCTACTCAAGCCCCTCGCCATGTTCTGTCTCTTCTCTGGACCTTTTGCACATCTTGTTTCTTCTTCCTGGCACCCTCTCCTTCCTTCTGGTTAAACCCCACCCTCAGCTTTGGGTCTCAGCTTCAGCATAACTTTATTCATTGAGACAGGAGAAAGTTCTCTTGGGTCTCTCATTCTGTGTCTCTCCAAGACACCATCAACAGTCACCATATCATCATCCTTGACTCAATCCTTAGAAATTTGCTACTTGTGCATTTGTATCTCCGTATGTCCCATAAGACTGTGAACCCTTGGAAAGCAGGAGCCATATCAGGATTATTACTGAATCCCCAACACATCCATACTGTTCCATACTCTGTACAGTGCTCTATGTACTAGTTGAATGAATGAATGAATGAATACCTTAGCCAAACTCATGCCTGATAACACTACCCCAGCCTGCCATCTTCTTTCAGTCTCTGTCCCTTAGATTATCTTGCCCCATAATTACCTCCCACCCACCTATTCCAACCCCATCTCCTAGGGCATATCTTCTGCTCTTGAACCCATTCCTTTCCTTCATGCCCTCCCTAAGGCCTGCCTTTTCTTGGAAGCCCCCCTGGAATATCACTTTCCTTCTCTGGAATACCTCACTACTCCTCCTACCCTTGCTGCCTTTATATGGAATACTGGAATACTGCCTGGCAGCCAGTCTTTTATTGTTCTTTGTTTTCAGGGTATTGGTTTTGATTCTAGAATGCTCAGCTCCTGCTAATAGTAATTAGGCTCTCCCATGTCTGATGTGTGGGCTTGAACCATTCAGCAATCATAAGTACATTACATATATGATATAACCCCCACCTCCAAAGTCTGTGCCAGACATTATTAATAGATTTCAGCCTGCATTCTCACTGAGGATGTGTGAGACTGAAGAATATTTTCACCCCACTACTTCAGTCTGTACCCCTCTGTCTGAAATTGTCACATAATAACAAACTTTATTTTGTTAATAACCATCCATGACTGGATGGTTATTTCAGGAGACTTTCCCATATTTTAGAAAGGGAATCATAAAGTTACTGGCTCTGAACCTGAGGATTTAAAGTTACTTTATAAGTAAGCCCTCAAATCTACTGGTCCAAGAAGTATTTTATCTACCCTAGTCCAGGGTATAAATTCAGAGGCCAAAAGAGGAATGTGGTTCCATATAGGAGAAGGCCCCAGATTAAACCTTTTGTTTTTATTTTCATCCTTGAAGGATGCAGTTACCCTTCCTTGCCTCTTTTTCAGAAGACTGATACTGTCTTTAAAAAAAACATGGAGGGATTAATGGGTTATAATAAGTACAGCTATTGATACATGTGTAAAATTTATCAATTTTCTGCAAAACATTCTCACCCCCAGCCTAAGTCCTCCTCCACTATCTCACGCCAGGACATGAATATCTTCCCTCCCCCAGAATCCTTTACTTTGGTGCTATACAACTTATAGATACTGTCTTAATAAGACTTGACCTGGGCCAGGGGGAAATAAATTTAAATTGGTTGCTTCAACTTAAGAATATGATGGGAAGCAGGATCCTGGGTCCAGATTTAGACTCTAGCTTTAGTTCTGGATAAAGAGATTAAAGCTGCACCATAAAATCAAGTCCTGTATCATCTCCTCTCATCAAGAGCCTAGTCTCAGGATCTGAATCAGAGGGACAGACTCTGAAAGTGACAGCCACTTCTGGAGTACACTAGACTCAGAGTAACCTATGGATAGTAAGGACATGGTCCAATGGTTTGGAAAGAGAATTAGGTTGAGAACTTGAGACCTAGTCCTGCTATAAACTACCAAGGTGGTTTTGGAAAATATAGCCCTAAAGGCAGCACTTACTGTGTCTTACTGAGTTCCAGGCATTATGCCAGGAGACTTTCCTCATACTCTTCCAGAGAGTATGTATGATGAGAATGCCAGGCAATGGAGCTACTTGGCTGGGTCAGAAACCTAATTCTAGTTTTGTTAGCCTTAGGAGAAATAACATAGATGCTTTAAAATCAAAAATGTGAAATTATAATCATCAGATACTTATATAGTTTGTAATATGTGTTGGGTGCTGTTCTGAGCACTCACAACAATTCTTGGACTTGACATTATTATTATCATCTCTGTTTTACAGATAAGGACAATGAAGTACAGAAAGTTTTTTACTTATTATTATTTTTTTATCTATAAAATGGAAAGATTGACAAGATTATGGGATAAGAGGGGTACATTTCCACACATTGCCCAACCCCAGAGCTCCATATCCAATCCCCTTCCTTGAAGGCTTCCCTATTCTTTATTCTTCTGTGAGTATGGACCCAGGATCATTGTGAGATGCAGAAGGTGGAAGGTCTAGCTTCTGTAACTGCTTCTCCACTGAACATGGGCATTGGCAGTTCAGTCCATACTCCCACTCTGTCTTTCTTTCCCTCATGGGGCAGGGATCTGGGGAGGCAGGGCTCTAAGACACAAGGAAGTCAGGTTGGCATCATGGTAGCATCTGGAACCTGGTAGCTGAAAAAGAGTTAAGATATAATGCAGAACAAATTGTTGACTAATCATGAACATAAAGGCATGAATATTGCAGATGAATATTGGGGTCTCTGTTTTGGAAAAAGCTAGTAGGTCTATTTTAAGTATATTCCAGAGGGCCCATGACTTTACTAGTTTTTGCCTGAACCTGACATCTAATATGCAGATTGACCCAGGTTGTTGTCTGGGGAGATAGTGTCATAGTTGGAAAAAGAACTAGAAAGCTGAATTAGGGAACAGAATAGCTCCCAAATATGGGGAAAGTAGGTAGGAATAGTGTTAATATATACTCCTTTTAACTTAAGTCTCATAAATAACTATTTAATTAATATGAGAGGGGAAAATGGATTGAATGTCTCAAACTTTTTGATGTATAGACCATAGGCTGAATTCCTTCAATCTAAAGCACTTAAGACTTCAAATTGGAAATCAGAGTGAATTTTAACAATGGGCTCAAATTGTTAATACATTTCTAATAATGACTTGTTCTTTGAAATATTGTCTCCAAAAGGCTTAGACCAGGATGAACAGAAGCAACTAGTGGCATTACTTTATAAGATACAGCTATATATAAATAGCATAAAAGGTCATGAATTATGGTGAGGTCTTGTATGATACAGCAAATCCTAACAATGGAATTTTCAAAGTTAACCCAATTGCCAAATGATTTGGTTATAGCTATAACTCTTTATTGCTTTCTTAAACCCTAAGACAGCAGGAACCTTCCCCTTTCTCTATAAAGCCCATGTTTCTTCCAGTCCTGAAATCTCTAGGGTGAGGCTCATTTTCCAGCAGGCTTCTCCCAATACATATCAACTGATATGGTGCCTGTTGATCCCAGCCTAATCAATGCAACCAGTACCACCGCAGCATGCTTCATTTCGGACTGTGTCCAGAGTACACAGAGTTTTAGGAACTTGCCCAACATCACATAGGTAGTATACAATGGGTCTAAGAATAGAACCGAAGAGGTACAAATGTGGAGGTCCCAGCTTGTAGATACTAAGATAGCAGAGCCTCTGGGCTTCATTTTTTCTCGTCTATATAATGAGAATAACAAACAGATATTATAGAGTAGTTGTGAAGATTAAGTTAGAGAACACATAAAAGGTACTTAATATTGAGTCTAGTGCATAGGAGGTATGTTATTGAAAAGCAGCCAGCATTATTTTTATTAATAAAGCTTTATAATCTTTATGAAGTAAGTGCCACAATCTCCTACTTGACATAGGAAGAAAGTGAAACTGAAAATGGTGCATTTAAATTCACAGTAACTGATATAACTAGAGCTTAAGAAGCTTGGGAGGTGGTACAGTGATAAGGCATTGGACAACCTTAGGACATAAGGTCTCGAGTTTGGGACCTAGGATTGCATGAGCCAGAGTGATGTTCTTGTCACCACCACCACCCCATTAATGAATGAATAAATATTTCGTTAAAGAAATTGAACTTAATTCAGGCCTGACTGCTTTTCCAAATTCCATGTTTTCTTTTTTTTTAGGGGGGATTCTTTTTTTAAAATTTCTTTATTGGGGAATTAATGTTTTATATTTGACAGTAAATATAATAGTTTGTACATTCATAATTTTCCCAGTTTTCCATATGACAATACAACCCCCACTAAGTCCTATGTCATCCTTTTTGAACCTGTATTCTCCCCCCTCCCTCGCCTACCCACCCCAGTCTTTTACTTTGGTGCAATATGCCAATTCCAGGTCAGGTTCTACTTGTGTTTTCTCTTCTGATCTTGTTTTTCAACTTCTGACTGAGAGTGAGATCATCCCATTTTCATCCTTCTGTTTCTGACTTATTTCACTTAACATGATTTTTTCAAGGTGCTTCCAAGATCAGCTGAAAACAGTAAAGTCACCATTTTTAATAGCTGAGTATATATATATATATATATATATATATATATATATATATATATATATATATATATATATATACATCTCCACAACTTGCTCAGCCACTCATCTGTTGTTGGACACCTGGGTTGCTTCCAGGTTTTAGCTATTAAAATTGTGCTGCTAAAAACATATGTGTACACAGATCTTTTTGGATGGGTGTGTTGGGTTCCTTAGGATATATCCCCAGGAGAGGAATTGCAGGATCATAGGGTAGGTCCATTTCTAGCCTTCTGAGAGTTCTCCAGACTGTTCTCCACAGAGGTTGGACCAGCTTACATTCCCATCAGCAGTGCAGGAGGGTTCCTTTGACCCCACAACCTCTCCAGCATTTGTTGCTGTTACCTTTTCTGATGTATGACATTCTCACAGTAGTGAAGTGATATTTCATTGTTGTCTTTATTTGCATTTTTCTGACAATCAAAGACTTGGAGCATTTTTTTCATGTGTTTCTCAGCCTTTTGGATTTCTTCTGTGGTGAATATTCTGTCCATGTCCTCTCCCCATTTTTGGATGGGGTCATTTGTTTTCTTGTGGTTGAGTTTGGTGAGCTCTTTATTTATTTTGATTATTAGCCTCTTGTCTGATATATGGCATGTAAAGATCTCCCATTCTGTGAGAGGTCTCTTGGTTTGGGTAGTGCAAACCAAGCTTCTGCACAGCAAACCAAGCTTTTGCTGTGCAGAAGCTTTTTAATTTGATGTAGTCCCATAGGCTTATGCTTGCCTTAGTCTTCTTTGTAATTGGATTCGTTTCACTGAAGATGTTTTCAAAAGTTATACGGAAAAGAGTTCTGCCAATATTTTCCTCTTAACTATCTGATAGTTTCTGGTCTAACATCCAAGTCTTTGATCCACTTGGAATTTTCCACTTTCGTATTTGGTGAAATATAGTGGTTCAGTTTCATTCTTCTGCATGTTTCAACCCTTTTTTCCAACACCATTTGTTGAAGAGACTCTGCTTTCCCCATTTAATAGTCTGGGCACCTCTGTCAAAGATTAGATGTCCATAGGTGTGGGAGCTTACTTCCAGGCTCTCAGTTCTATTCCACTGGTCATTGTGTCTATTCATGTTCCAAGCAGTTTTGATGACAATGGCCCTATAATACAATTTGAGATCTGTGAGCATGATGCCTCCAGTTCTTTTCTTTCTTCTCAAGATTGTTTTGGCAATTCTAGGTATTTTCTGGTTCCAGATAAACATTTGTAGCATTTGTTCTATTCTCCTAAAAAATGTGCTTGGGATCTTGATGGGGATAGCATTCAATTTGTAGATGGCTCTGGGTAGTATACTCATTTTGATGATGTTGATTCTTCCAACCCATGAAGATGGAATATCTTTCCACTTCTTTGTGTCTTAGTGTTTGCATAGAAGAACGCCACTGACTTTTGAATGTTAATTTTGTAGCCTAACACCTTATTGTATTGCCTGATGATTTCCAAAAGCTTCTTGCTGGATTCCTTAGTTTTTTTTTGTTTGTTTGTTTTTGTTTTTATGTATACTATCATGTCATCTGCAAATAGGGAGAGTTTGACTTCTCTTCCAATCTGTATCCCTTTAATTCCTTTCTCCTGCCTGATTGCTATGGCAAGAACATCCAACACTATGTTGAATAATAATGGTGATAGTGGACAGCCCTGTCTAGTACCTCATCTGAGGGGGAATGCTTCCAGTTTTTCACCATTGAGTATGATGTTGGCTGTAGGTTTGCTATATATAGACTCCACTATCTTGAGGAAACAGATTCCATGTTTTCTAACTGCTAATATTGGAGGATTTTATCCCTTCCCCATACTTGGGGCTCTAGATGATGTCCCTGGAGCTTCTATCAACCAAAGGCCTGGTAGCTTTTCTCCCTGTGACAGTTGCTCCCCTGCTTGGCCACGTCAATGGAAGGGGATTGAGGTTCCTACCATGAATCATGTATAAACCCTTCTTTCTTCTCCTGTCAGGGCCCCAAGGAGAAGCGGATACTATCCTCCAGCACTGGGGGCCGGAATGACCAAGGAAAGAGGTGAGGCTTGCTGATGTTACTCCCTCTGCCTCTTTGCACCTCCCCCAGTCAGGCTTACTATCTGCTGGGCAAAGAATATGAGAGGCACTGTTGATAGCCCATGTAAGTATTTTAGTGCCTTAAAATGAAAAAAAAAAACCCCAACAACTAGACTATATTTATCTATATACCTAATGTGTCTGATAATGCAATTATAAAAGGTAATTAAGGGGTCAGGTCATGATGCATCTATAGAATGTACAATTTACTATATGCAAGGACCTGGTTTTGAGCCCCTGTTCCCCACCTGCAGGGGGGAAACTTTGCAACTGGTGAAGCAGGTCTGAAGATGTCTTTCTTTCTCTCTCCCTTTCTATCTCCCCTGCCCTTCTCAGTTTCTCTCTACCCTAGCTAATAAAAAAGAAAAAAAAATAAATATAATTAAAATATTCTTAAATCTTTTATTATTATTATATTTATTAATTGGATAGAAACATCCAGAAATCGAGATGGGAAGGAGAGATAGGGAGAGAGACAGAGAGACACCTACAACACTGTTGCACCACATACAAAGCTTTCCCCTTGCAGGTGGGGACCGGGGGTTTGAACCTGGGTCCATGTGCACTCAGCCAGATGTGCCACAACCTGACCCAATTAAGATATTTTTATTTGTGACCTGGGGAACAGCATAATAATGGTCATGCAAAACTATTCTCATGCCTGAGGTCTCGAAGGTCCCAAGTTCAATCCCCCGCACCACCATAAGCCAGAGCGAGCAATGCTCTAGTCTTTTTTTTTCTCATTAAAATGAACAAAATATATATATTTTTAAAAATAACTTTTAAAAAACATTTAAAAAATTAAAATAAAATAAAACTTTTTATTTGTATCTTTGTGGAGGAAGAGAGCTATGAAATCAAGAGACTAGGGCCCATGAAAGTCTTGAGACCCTGCTAGAATGCATGTAAACACACACACACACACACACACACACACACACACACACACACACACACACACACACGTCTGTAGGCCATGTGGACAAGAGTTTACTGAAAACAGACTTCAAAGCCACACTGATGGAAAAGCACTAGAGGCAGGTTTTTCTTTGTTTTTGTTTTTGTTTTGTCTCAGCTCCAAAACCCTCCTCCTAAGGAAGGAAACCTGGGCTGAAGGGGGTGACACTTGACTTCTTCCTCCTGGCTGTTATGGCCCTCTGCCTGGCATTAGTACCTCTGGACACTTATGTTTATTTCCTTGCAGAAAGCTGCCCAGACCATGCTCATGGCCATATGGATACTGGAAGGACCCTGGCCCTCTTTTTCCACTTCCTTCTTCCCCAACACTGTGTGGAGCATCTGCTAGAAAGCCCTCTAGACACCTCTCTGCCTGCCAGAAAATCTAATGAACTAGAGCAGACATTGAGACTTGTGCCACTGGCTCTGGGCCCCTCCGCTTGATTTTGGTGCATAGGATTTGCCTCAAAACTTAAAACAAATAAACTATATATATCAGATTTACCTGCCCACACAGATATATAATGAGTGCACTTATGTTAAAGTGGGGACATTTGATTCTATGAAATAAGCTTTTTGTTGTTCTTTTTTGAACAGTCAAGTACTGTCATAGATAAGCAGCCCCAAGCCCGTACTTAGTTCCATTCTTGACACCATCTTCCCTATGCTTCCTGTGACATATTGGTCTGCTCCAGTGTCTTGCTTTATGTATGCTGGGAGGATCTCATATCACATCAGGTTAAGAAAGGTCGGTGTGTCTATGTGATGTCACTGTCCAAACCAACAAAAAACCCTCTTCTCTCAGAGAGAAGAGGCACACTAACTTAACCCTCCTCTCTCTCCAGGTACTACCATGGCATGGAATATGAAATGGACCTTTCCCCCCTTGAAAGCCCCACACACCTTATGAAATTCCTGACAGAGAATGTGTCTGGGACTCCAGAGTACCCAGATGTGCTCAAGAAGAATAACTTGATGAGCTTGGAGACGACCATGCCTACTCAGGGCAAGGCAGCCCCCTTACCCCCAGGCCCTAGCAAACTGGAATCTGGCTCTGTGGACAGCTACTTGTTGCCCACCAGTGATGTGTATGATAATGGCTCTCTCAACTCTTTGTTTGAGAGCATTCATGGGGTGCAGCCCACACAACGTTGGCAGCCTGACAGCACCTTCAAAGATGACCCACAGGAGGTGAGGACCTACCCCCTTGCCCATTATGGCTTCCTTAGATATATATATGCATGTGTAGAGAAGACAGGACAGTAAGGAAGTCAGAGCTTTGGAAATGGTGGGAGAAAGCGCCCTAGAGCAGAGATAGGGCAATGCCACAGACAATTATCCATGTAGTAAACAACCTGTACAACTGTATATGGCAGCCCAAGGCAGATACCCAGTGTCCTGAATGTGGTCACTTATTTTCCTTGGATTGTTTCTCTGCAGTCGCTGCTTTTCCCAGATATCCTGAAAGCATCTCCAGAACCACCATGTCCAGAGGACTATCCCAACCCCAAGAGGTAACTCTGCCCCATGGCCCTTGGGCAGTAATCAAGGGACTAAAGACACAGTTAACACTGTCCTCAGAGCAGACATAAATATGAAAGGGGGAATGACTGGCAGCTGTAGGGCATCCAGAGCTCAGCACCTTCTAAGGAAATGAAGGGTCTGTTGCCCTTAGTATCCTCTCTGGCTCTGTCACCCCTACCTACGGGATTACTCTGGTTTTCATTATTCAGCAGAATTGTGACTCCAGGAGACAGTTAAATGGAAACCTCAAAATGTGGAAACTGAGCCCCAGGGAAACTGAATGCTTAACTAAGGTCACAGCTCAAGGCCATAGCAGAACCTGAGGCTCCCGTGCCTTTCCCTCTGGTACACTGCTGTCTGGAAGTCTAGTCTCACTGTCCTCTCCTTCCCCCTGCAGCGACTTTGAGTACACCTTGGGCTCCCCCAAAGCCATCCACATCAAGTCTGGTGAATCACCCATGGCCTACCTCAACAAGGGCCAGTTCTACCCTGTTACCCTGAGGACTCCAGCAGGAGGCAAAGGCCTTTCCTTATCCTCAAACAAAGTCAAGGTGTGTTGACCCTGGAGCTACTTGGGAAAGGGGTGGAATAATTCAGATTGCTTTACCTGCCAGAGACCACGGGAGGAGATGGTACTGGGTAAGTGTCCATTGCTAGAGTAGTGGAACCTGAGGCAAAAGGGCAGAACCACTAGGTCTGAAGTCTGGGGAAAAATCAGTACTGACTGGATCTCTGCTGAGGGTGGGTGTCACAGCAACCACTGTTTTTGCAGAGTGTGGTGATGGTTGTCTTTGACAACGAGAAGGTCCCAGTAGAGCAGCTACGGTTCTGGAAGCATTGGCATTCCCGGCAACCTACTGCCAAGCAGCGGGTCATCGATGTGGGTAAGAGTCCACCCAATCCCTTCATCTCAGTTTCTTTCTCTGATTCTCTTTCTCTGACAGTCACTCACACACATCCCATTCAGACCCTTCTTTAAATATTTTATTTTATTTATTGGATAGAGACAGCAATCAAGATTAAAGGGGAGATAGAAAAGGAAAGAGACCTGTAGCTCTACTTCACTGCATTCAAATCTTCCCTCAGCAAATAGGATATAGGAGTTTGTGATGTGCACTCAACTGGGTGTACCACCATCCAGCCCCACTCAGGCCTTTTTTACTGCAACTTTGTCCTCCCCTGGTCCTCTCTGACTTCTGCAGACCTTAATTCTGATCCCAGACAGTGGCTTTCCTGATCCCAGGCTTCAGGTCAAAGGGAGGAGGGTAGTGGTTGTGGGGATTTGCATCTTTCTCCTTTCTAGCCTCAGCCTCCAGGGCAAACACTAGGGGGTTTATGGGGACCTATCAGCTGGAAGCAGTTGCCTCTTTTCTGTGTTGTATCGGCATAAACAGAACCCTGGGGACTCCAGTAGTGTCAGATAAATAGACCCCTGTGATGCTAGTCTGCTTGTCTCTATTAGTATTTGTAGCTGATTGAGACACAAATGTGTAAGATAACAGTGTAGGCAGTGGGTGATTTGGAAAAAATGAAGCATGGTACAGGGACAGTTTTTGCCTTGGGCTCTGTCAGCAGGCAGGGAGGGGTAGGGGAAAGGCTTTCTTTGTGTGCTGCTTGCCCCTACCCTGTCCTTGAGGTAGGTATGTGTGTGTGTGTGGGGGGGGTGTAAACCCTGTAATTGTATCCCCAGGTTGTGTCTCCATCAATCTCTTCCTGTGTGATTAATCCTAACCCTAACCCCTTACCTGAGTCTGTTTCTTCAACTGTCAAGTTGAATAAAGCCAGTTGTCCTATCTGTGATACTGTTTTTTACTTGCATATTTTTTACATGTGCTGGAGACTATGATGCAAATAAAAGACACTGTAGCAACACACAAGAGGCTGAAAGTAGAGTGGTTAGGAGTGTGGGTTCAGGAGCTTGGCAGAGCTGAGATCCAGTCCCTGTTCTACATTTTTAAAGTTGTGACTCTGGGCAAGTAACAAAACTTCTCTGGATTTTATTTCATTTTTTCCCTCATGTGTCAGCTGAATATTCAATATCATTATGAGGATAACTAAAGACTTACAATATTATAAGTGTTCAGTAAATGATAGTAATACTACCATTCAGATACTAATAGTTTAAAATCTTGTCAGTAGGGAGTTGGGCGGTAGCGCAGCGGGTTAAGCATATGTGGCACAAAGCACAAGGACCAGCATCAGGATCCCAGTTCGAGCCCCTGCCTCCCCACCTGCAGGGGAGTCGCTTCACAGGCAGTGAAGCAGATCTGCAGGTGTCTATCTTTCTCTCTCCCTCTCTGTCTTCCCCATCTCTCTCCATTTCTCTCTGTCATATCTAACAGTGATAACAACAATAATAACTACAACAATAAAACAACAAGGGCAACAAAAGGGAAAATAAATAAAATATAAATTTTTTAAAAAAAAACCTTAGTGACTACTGCTGTCTCTACCACAATTAGAAGTATTATTCTTATTGCTGCTGATTTTACTGGGAAATCTCCTAAATCACAATCTCAGTGAAAACTCTATCTCTAGTCAGAAATGTTGGGGACCCTGGCCTCATTGGCAAAGCTAAGGATTCCCTCTGAGGTTTAGGCAAATTGACTTCTCAGGCTAAAACCTAGGGTACACTGGCCAGTCTCCTCCCTGGACTCTTAGGGGAGAGGTTTTTTTCCCTCCATTGTTCTTGGAGAAGCAGAGGCAAATCCATGCCTATAATGAAGCCTGACTCCCCACACATCCTTTCCCTCTTCACTCTCCTTTTGGTCTCTTATGGTTTCAGCTGACTGCAAAGAAAACTTCAACACTGTGCAGCACATTGAGGAGGTGGCCTACAATGCTCTGTCTTTCATGTGGAATGTCACTGAGGAGGCCAAGGTGAGTGCTGGGTGTGGGGGCACAGCCAGGAAAGGGCTGGGCCACCTAGAAGGGCCCATTCTGAGGGAAGTTTGCCTGTCCCTGGGACTGTGCCATCTGCTTGCTCTGCTGAGGGTGTCGATGGAAAGAGCAGGATATAGAGATGCACAGTCTCTTCAGAGAGAGCAGCTGGGCTTACATCTCAGATCTCTGCCCATGGATCACTGCCTAAGTCCCTTGGTCTTCTTAACTGTCACACTGGAGTGTAATCACAGCACCCACTAATATGTTGAGATGTGAGGATCAGGTAGATAAAAGGTAGAGCCCAGGGAGTCGTGCAGTAGTGCAGCGAGTTAAGCATAGGTGGCACAAAGCGCAAGGACCGGCTTAAGGATCCCGATTCAAGCCCCCTGCTCCCCACCTGCAGGGGAGTCACTTCACAAGCGGTGAAGCAGGTCTGCAGGTGTCTATCTTTCTCTCCCCCCCTCTGTCTTCCCTTCTTCTCTCCATTTCTCTCTGTCCTATCCAACGACATCAGTAACAACAACAATAATAACAACAATAAAACAAGGGCAACAAAAGGGAATAAATATTTTAAAAGGTAGAGCCCAGTATTCCACATAAGTGGTAAGTGTATTAATCCTGTGCAACCCTTTAGCAAAGTATTGTCACTGAAGACAATACTGATGACACCAGGTTTCCTGACTTGTGCATCAGTGCAGTGCTGCAGAAAGGATGCTTTGTAGTCTAGTATAGGAGGCCTCTAGAATCCCAGTTTCCTCACTGCTTGAGCCTGTAAGGGAACGACATTCTGTTTCCTAGGAGTGTGGTGAAGATTCCATAAGATCACACTTAGGTCTAAGGGATTGGCATAGTGCCAAGCCCATTGGAGAGAACTGAGAACCTTTCTTTCCTATCAATAGTTAAGCCTCTTAGAGTCTTCCCAGCCTTCATGCTTGAGATCAGCTTGTTTCTAGACCTCTGTGTCTTGCCTTTCTGTTCAGAGAGATGGTACTGTGGAAAAGTCACTAGTCTAAAGAGTCGGGGTCTGGGTGACCCTGGACTATGTTTATCTCATCAGGTTAGGATTGTGTCTGGGTTATTTCTGGCCTCAGTAGGCAGGGAAGCTAATCCCTGTCTCCCTGCAGGCCTCTTAGGGCTATTCAGGCTGCCTGGAGAAAATGGAGGTGAAGGGGCTCTGAAAACACAAAAGGAGGCACAAAGGAGGGGGATTATTATTCAAACAGACTTCAGGGGCTGGAGGAGGAGCTGGGGCCTCCAGTGCTGGGAGGTATGGGGAAAGAGTTTCATGGGAAGGGAGAGGTGGGTTTCGGTTGGGATTTTCTCACAGCCTCTTAAGCCCCCAGGCTCAGGTCTTTCTCAGGTGTACACTGGGTGGGGGATATATTTGGGCTGAGCAGGCTGAGGGGGAGGTATGTCTGGTATGCACCCAAAGGTCCAACCCCCACTCGGAAGGAAAAGGGTCTTGGTCACTACTTCACTGTTCAGGTCAGGGTCACTTCCAAGGGAAATGTTACTAAGAGCAATTTGGAGTGGGATCTGACCGTAGCACTCCCTGGTGGGAGGGGGTCAGCTCACCTGGGTGACCAGGTGAGCTTGTCAGGGGATGCTAACCTAGAACTGAATGCAGGCTGCTTTCAGATGGGCCTCCACATGGGTCGAGACTCCTGCTCTGTGTCATAATAGTTCTATGTCCAATATTCTCCACATGCCAAATCCACTGGATGTTTCTTATAGCCACACAAGGCATTTTTAATTACCTCTTAAAATTTTTTATATATTTTATTTTAATGAGGGGGAGAAATGAGTGCTGTGCAGTTCTGGATTATGGTAATGCCAGGGGTTAAACCTGGGGCCTCTAGAGCTTCAGATATGCAAATTTGGTGCACAGATAAGAAAACTGAGGTTTTGGAAAGTTAATGGCTTTATCCAAAGCCACCTTCCCACTCTACATATGGGTGACTTAATGTGCAGACTCATTCCATTCTGAAAATCACAACACTGCACAAAGGCTCCACTTGCTTAGCATCTGGATGATAAATGCAGTGATGGCTGGAGGGGTAGAGGGTCAGTGTCTCATCCTTGATGGCCTGAGGCCAGCAGGAAAATGAGGAGCTAGGAAGAGAGGATATTTCTCTTTTCTTGCAAAAGAAGAAGAAGAAGGAGAAGGAGAAGGAGGAGCAGGAGAGGAAGAGGAAGAGGAAGAAGAAGAAGAGGAAGGAGAAGAAGAAGAGGAAGGAGAAGAAGAAGAGGAAGGAGAAGAAGAGGAAGAAGAAGGAAGAAGAAGGAGAAGAGGAAGAAGAGGAAGAAGAAGGAAGAAGAAGAAGGAAGAGGAAGAAGGAAGAAGAGGAGGAAGAAGGAAGAAGAAGAAGGAAGAAGAAGAAGAAGAAGAGGAAGAAGGAGGAGGAGGAGAAGCTCTGAATTTGAGGCTGTAAATAGACCCTTAATATCCTTTTCAGGGCCTTGATCCTTTGTACTTAGAAAATTCAGTGGAAGCTGCATTACCCAATAGTGAAGAGCCTGGCCTCAAAACCACCCCCATCTCTCCCTACTGCTCCCTGTGCTGCCTTGGGAAGGTTTACTTTTTCTCAGCATAAGTTTCTCCATCTGTAAAAATGATTTGGTGTGATGTTTGTCTTAAGAAGTATTGTAAGCTCGTTAGACATATAAGACATATATCCAGTACACAGGTTGTTGTAGGACAGCTGTTCATCCAGTTCCCCTTTTGCCCCCAGGTGTTCATCGGTGTCAACTGCCTCAGCACAGACTTCTCCTCCCAGAAGGGGGTGAAGGGAGTCCCCTTGAACCTACAGATTGATACTTATGACTGTGGTTCCGGTACTGAACGCCTGGTGCACCGTGCTGTCTGCCAGATCAAGATATTCTGTGACAAGGTGGCTGGGGGGACAGACTGTACTGGGTTCTGGGAGGGAAAATAGCCAGCCTGCCCACCCCCAGTCTCTGTGTGTCTGTCTGTTTCTTGCTCTCTGAAGCTCTCGCTCTGTATTTTGTGTGCTTGTCATTTGTCTGACTTGGTTGCTTATGTATTTCTTCCTGTGTTTGCATTTCTATCTCTCTCATCTCTTTATCTTTCCTAGAGTTCTATAAATGTCATTCCTTATGTTTCTTTTTTTCTTGTCTACCTTTCTCATATTTTGGTTGTCTTTTCCTTTCTCTGTTCCACTTTTCTCTCTTCCTCCTGCCCTCTGTCTCCCCCTCTCTTTCTCTCTACTTCTCTGTTTCAGCTTTTTTCTTTCTCTGTGTTTCTATCTTTCGCATGGCCTACATTGCTATCAGGGTTGGGCAAACACCCACTTCCTGGTCTCACTGAGGGAAGAAAGTATAAAGCTGGTGCATATGCAACGTATTCAGGCCATCCAAAGACCCTTGGTGATCCCTCCTCTTCTGCCCTGCAGGGAGCTGAGAGGAAGATGCGGGATGATGAGCGGAAGCAATTCCGGAGGAAGGTCAAATGTCCCGACTCCAGCAACAGTGGTCAGTAGGGCTTGGTTAGGAACTGAACTGGGTTGGGGCTAAAGGGGAGAAGACCAAAGAGCATGGGGCACTTGAGGATACAATGTCTTTCTTTTCCCATTAGGCATCAAGGGCTGCCTGTTGTCTGGCTTTCGGGGCAATGAGACCACCTACCTGCGACCTGAAGCAGACCTGGAGACCCCACCAGTGCTGTTCATCCCCAATGTGCACTTCTCCAGCCTGCAACGCCCTGGAGTGGTGAGAACTTTGTGCTGAAAGAGGGTCTTGGATCCTGGGCTGGACATGCCTTAGAACAGATCAGTGGGGAACAACCTGATGCAGGCCATTTAGATGGTTAGAGGTCCTGATACTTTTGTTGTCACTGGGGCTTTACTGTCTAGGCCAACATCTTTTAGGTAGACAGAGACAAAAAGAGATGTACTCCAGCACTGAAGCTTCTTTTTGGTGCAATAATGGCTGGGCTCAAACCTGGGTCATGTGCATGGCAATGTTTTGCAGACCCAGTCCTGATATATTTTTTGCATCAAAAAGAAAAATCTCTGTTGAATCCTGGATGGTTTAAGAGTGCCACATGTCAGATATCTCCAGTGATTCTGATTCATATCTTTTATTGTGCTAAAAGGAAGAATGTCAGTGAGGAAATAAGACTTCATAACCATTAAAATCTTCATACACATGCACACATGTCTATACATAGAGAAGAGGTTTTTAACATCTGAGCTCCAGGTTAGATTGTAGCTGCACTGGGAGGATGGGTAGATAATATGGTCACTGCAGCACTGTGAGGACTCATTGCATGCCTGGTGCTTCTCTGTCTGAGGGCTTCCCATATGGTGCTCTTTTACCTTTAACTCCCTATGAAGTTAATAATACTGTTTTCCCTAGTATTGTGGGGTGAATGCTGAGGCCTAGAGACCTCCCTGAAAGTACCCAGTGAGCGACCAAACCCAGGCAGCCTAGCTTCAGAAACTATGCCCTCTACCACTAACTATTCCCTTGAATGCCACAGTCACTTATTGAGCCCCCTTATGAGCCTGGAGCACTGCATAATTTCACCCCACTCCCCTACCCCTAGCTACCCTTCCAGGTTGAGACTGTTGTCATCCCCATTTTCCTAGACAAGGGCACATGAGTCAGTGACAGAATCAAGACCCAAGATTCTGTCTACTGGTTTTCTTCCATATGGAACACTCTGACTGTTTTCTATCATTGAGGTCATGACTCACCAATGCTAAGGTGGGAATATTTGCAAAAATGGCTCTTGGTGTACAAGATGTACTCAATGTGTTGACACAAAACTAGGTAGATTATGGAGCTGAGAGAGTAGCCAATATTGCTATTGCCACCCTACATGCACATTTAAGCTCTTGCTATGTCCATCATCCTTTCTTCACTTCCCTAGAAGTGGTCCCCATAGCATAGCCACTGCAGTGACCACCCTCTCTCCAACCAAGAAGGGAGATGCCACTCAAGATTATTTCTGGTTTATTGATATTGCTAGCATTTCTTTAGCATCTTTTTTTTTAAAGAATGTACTTATTTACTTATTTGTCTATTTATTTATTTATTTATGAATGATGGGGGGGAAGAGAGAGAACCAGAGTATCACTCTGCCAGGGATTAAACTCAAGACCACCTGCTCTAACCATTGCATGATCTCCAAGTTCACCTCTAACACCTTGTAAATGTTCCCTGAGCCCCTGACTCATCCATAGCTTGGGTTGAGTGCTTCTTTTCACATCAAGATCTCAGCTCACTTAAGGGAATTTATCTGAACATAATGGATTAAAAATATATTGAAATGACCTCTCCCCTACCCTCACCACCAAAGATTGTCCTTCCTAGGAAGCTCTAGTAGCTGTGGGCTCCTCTTATGCTGCTGTTTATGATGGAAAATGCATTTTTTCTTCATTGCAGGTTCTACCTTCAGCAGGACACAGCAGCTCCAACAGGTATGGAGAAAAGCAGCCTCTCTGCTCACCTCTCCATTTGCCTCCCCTTTTCCTATTCACACTGTCAACCCCCCTCATCCCTAAACCACACTCCAGATCCAGAGGGAGCAGTCATGAGTCTCTATCCCCAGCCTCCCAACTAGATTCATGCTCCTTTCTCACTGAAACTGCCAGAGATTTTATGAGTTTGTTTTATGTGAAAAGTTGGCAAATCTCCGGCGAGACACCTGCTTGTAAAAAAAAAAAAAAAAAAAAAAAAAAAAAAGAGGGGGGAAAGTCTGAGGTAGTGATACAGATTTAGAGAGTGAGGAGGGGGTTCTTTGCTGGAGAATGTGGGGTTGAAGGCCCACATCCTCTTTCCCTAACATGCTCACTACACTCCAAAAGGCTTAGTGTTGCTGAGGCTCCTTAGGCCTTCATCCTGGGGAGAGTCTACTATCTTTCTTCCTCAAACTCAGCCTAGAAATATGTCAAGTGTGAAAACTGAGCTGGAGAGGATGAGGCAGTTGTGAGAGGACTGTACAAAGATTGAACCTTTATATATGAGAAAGCACTTTACAGGGATTACTTGTTATTGATAGAAAATTCTTCAATCTAAGCAAGAGGTGCTTTTTATGAGATACTTTCACACCAGATCATATCCTTTACTACATCACAACATCTCCCAAGGTTTAGCAGCATTTTATTGCTTGACTTTTAGATGCAGAAATTGAGGTTCAGAGAAATAAAGTGACTTGCCCCAAGTCACACAGCTCTTAAGTAATAGAGGCAGGCTGGAATCTAAGTCTTACTCAAATCTCACAGCCATCCCTTCTCCCACTATCTCACATCCAATCTAATTCTTAAAAAATAAGTCTTGTCAATGATGAAACATTGTATTAAGGCCTTACTCGATGGCACATGTCATTCTAGGAGCAGTAAGCATTATCTCCTTTAGCCTCATAGCTGTATAAAGTAGTTAGTATTGCTCTGTTTAAAGATGTGGACATTGAAAGGCCAAGATACTTGTCCCAGTTCATCCAGCTAGTGATGGGCAGGGCTGGGATTTGAACTCAAGTAGTCTAACTTCAGAATGTGCTACTTTGTCGTTCCACTGCTTTAAGCCCACACATCATTATGGATCTTCTCTGCTGCTGAGATCCACTGGGTTCCTTACAATCCCTTTCCTTCTGTCTCCATAGGCTGCCTCTGAAGCGTACCTGCTCACCCTTTGCTGAGGAATTTGAGCCTCTACCCTCAAAACAGGCCAAGGAAGACAATCTCCAGAGAGGTAACCTCATTTCCATCTCACTTGTCTGAACCTACCACTGCCCTCACCTCCCATAAAGCCTTTCCCAAAGCCCCAAACACTAGTGTCACTCACCCCAGTGGTAAGGGCATGAGTCACTGCTTTAATCCTGAAGCTGTGCTGGTCCAGACCTGAGGGTGGGGCCAAAGGTGAGCAGGGCACCCAAGATGTTTGCAGTGAGAACAATGGGGTTAAAGGGCTTTTTTCTCTTTTGACTTTGTTAGAGTTAGGTGTTTGGGGGTAACCAGAAAAGACAATGGGCTCATTAGACTGGCAAGTGTCCCCCACCCCCACTTTCTCTGATAAGGGAAGAAGTCAGATGCAGTTTCCATACCTGCTTTTCTAGCCTTGACACTGTAAATCTGACCATCAGGAAAAAAAAAAAAAAAAAACCTAATAGCTCAAATCAAAACTTCAAACAACTATGAATTGAGCCTTGCATTACTTTTGGTATACAAATGCCATGTCACTAATTTCCACAACTCTATAAAACAGAAAGGTAGAGCCATCTCCACTTCCCATGAGGATGAAATGAGGCTCAGTGATGTGAAGATAATTTCTGCAAAGGTCACTTAGCTGGGGGAGGGGGGGGGGTAGGGATTCAAGCCTGCCAAGGTCAGCATAGTCTGAACAGGTACATGGGACGTGCAGAACCTGGTGGACTGTTTCCCAGCTGGGTACAGACCCTCAGAAAAAATTTGCCCTTTTGGCAGAAATCAATCTTGTGTTTTAAATATTTGTAAGTTTCTCCTGTGCCCTGAGGTGTTCTCGGGCTTATTTACCCTCCTCAAACCACTAAAAGCTTCCCCATTGCTTCTCAGTCCTGTTGTACGTGCGGAGGGAGACTGAGGAGGTGTTTGATGCCCTTATGTTGAAGACCCCGGACCTGAAAGGACTGAGGAATGCGGTAAGAGGCCTGGTGGACTTGCCCTCTTTTGCCAGAACCCTGTCTAACCTGTATATGTCACTACCCAGTTTTAATTTTTCACAGGAAAGTGCTGAGAAAGAATATGTTAAAATTTTGCCTTTCTGGTGACCCACCTGTCCCCACTCCTGGTGTGTTGGGATGTGGGGGGGGGGCTGGGGGGAGGGGGGTGTTGGTTTGTGGGGCTGGCTCGTGGAGCTGTGCCTCTGTGATGTTATCTCCCAGCCAGAACCCTGGCTCCACCCTGGGAGTCACACACACTATAAATCCTCCTTAATCTGATGGCTGCTGTCTGACAGGCCAGAGCTTTTTGTTGGCTTTGCAAACCTGTTTCTGTTTTAATGGGAATGAAACCCAGAAAGGCCAGGCCCCAGAGATATTCTTTTTCCTTTCCCAGGGGGGCCTCATTTCTCCTGTTTGTGGTTGGGTGGGGTAGCTAAAGGTGGCATCTGAGACCTTCTCCACTCCCACCCCCAAATTTCTAAGAATAAGAATCAAGTGAAATGTCCCCAAAGTGTATGGTAACTTTGTGGCTCAACTAGAAACTGAGTGAACAGCCTCTATCAGAGCTGCCTATGCTTAAGTCAGACCACTTAGGAAATCAGAAGCTGCCAAGGTGCTATGTTGGAAAGAGAAAAATGACCAAGGAGTAGCATTTACTCATTTTTATTGAAGACTTACTGTGTGCCTGGCATTTGGTCAGGCCTGCAGTACTTGCTAGAATATTTTTTTCCAATTGACCCTGGAAACTGGGTCTTATTATTTTCTCATTTCCCATGAGGAAGCAGTCTCCAGAGTCCAGGAGACTTGCCAAGGTTACTAGAAATGACAGAGCGGGGGTTCCAGTCCAAGTTCTCTCCACTCTGCTGTGCTATCCTGTGCTCTCCACGTGATTATCGGCCCTGCCTGGCACCAGTCCCAGGAAGTTGGGCTCACAAAACACCATTAATGTCACCCAATGCAGATTCAGAATCCTTGGGTTGGACAGCCCCATAAAAGGCTGGCCTCTCATTGCTTTAGCACTCTCCCCTGATAGTCTCTGCAAGTGGGCATTCCCGTCTGACCTGTATATTTCCAGGAATGAAGAGCTCATTATCTTATAGAGCAGCCTCTGCTGTCTTATTACAACTTATGGTTAGAAAGTTCCTAAGTTCTTCCTTAGATTGAGTTGAGCTCTACTTGTAGACTGGTAGCTCAGACCTCACTATCAAAATAATGTAAGAGCCTTTCTTACCTGGAGGGAGCTCTGTCAAGACAGAAAATAACTGTGGGTCTGAATCTGACCTGCTTCCTAAAATATCCCAGGAAAGCAACCTAAATCAGGAGCCCTTGACCTATAGATGAAAGCAATCAGTAATATTAAGCAGCAGCAAGGAACTGGGCTCTCACCAGTGCGCAACCTCAGCACTGGCCCTTTGATATAATCATCACAATTTATGGGCATGACCAACCCATCTGTCAATTCCATTGTTACATCCACTTTACAAATTAAGAAACTGAGACTCAGAATGAACAACTCAAGTCTGCTACTCCAGGAGGTGGAAACAGATCAGATCTGCCAGCCCAAGAGCCTTTTGAGAAGTTTGGATAGAAATGACTGCCTCTGACTATGTGACTATGTGACCTTAGTCACAAGCTTCTGAGATGCAATTTCTTCACATGTAGAATCCACTCCAACATTCTGGATGTAATGGAGGCAAAAACTCTAGATTCTAGGCTAAACTTCGGGTGCATGTTTTACTTTCTCTGAGTTCTGCACTGTTATTCATTAAATGGGATCAATATTCCAGCTAGAAGAGAAAAATGTCCTTCACAACAAGGCAAGGAGCACCTCTTCCACTTCTAAAATAAGTGATCCTTTATTGAAATATTAGTATATGCCAGGAAATGCCCTGAGTGCTCAGTGCAAACCAATTCCTTTAGTTCTTCCAGCAATTCTATAAAATAGGTGCCATGACCCTCTCCACATGTGGTTTGCACTAAGTCAGCCTGTATGTAGGTGGGTGAATGGGGAGCCCTTAGCACTAGAGCAATCCAAATGTCTGACCATAGAGGCAAGGTTTAGGGAAATAGCAGGTGCACTTGGGAATACTTCACATTTACTAATCATGCTGTCTGCCAAGAGTTTGTGATGTGAGGAGAATCACAGGATGACCAGTTTAAAAAGTTATATGGACATATATCTATTTCCAGGAGATAGGAAGGAATGAACTCATATGTTAATGGTATTTATTTCTGAGAAATGGAATTATGGATTATTATAATTTTATTCATATTTTTATAATCTGGATGTATATTATTTTTATAAGTGAGAAATTTTTTTTAAAAAATAGTATAAAAGACTGATTTAAATGCAAGCTGAGCAGCAGACAATGAATCCTTACTATTCTCTTCCAGATCTCTGAGAAGTATGGGCTCCCTGAAGAGAACATATGTAAAGTCTACAAGAAATGCAAGCGGGGGTAAGTACCCAGCACAGTTCTCCCTCCCCTTTGCCTCCACTCTGGCCATTTCAGGTAAGTGTTGACTCGAGTTCTAAGCAGTTTCCCTGTGCCCTTCAGAGACCTGCTGCTCAATGCTGAGCCATATTGGTATTTGCTGACTAGAGTGCCCCAGTCAAACCAAAGACAACCCACAGAGACCAGACATTGATCACTATTGGAAAGGAATAGGAGCAGGAGAAAGGTCTTTATACATGGTCCCCTGGGGTGGAGGGCAAGGGCAAGGTCACACTGCTATTCATAGAAGATCCAGGATGAAGTTCCAAGGCTACTAGATAGTCAAGTCATTTGATTACAGTAATATTGCTACTAGTCATTACCATTTACTTGACCACATACTAATGTGTCAGGTACTGAGTTAAATATGTTTCATTCAGTCCTCACAACTACATTTGAGGCTCAAAAGTGCAATGCTCAGGAGAAAGTGGAATAAAGACAGAGAGACAGAAAGGCCCAGCACTGTTGCTACTGTCTATGTAAGGGGGATCCAAGATGGGAGTAGCTGGTGATGAGACTAGAAAGGGAATATGAGGAAATCCACTGGGAGTGCTCTGCTGGCTGCTTCCACACTGAGGTCTGATCTGGACAGGAGGGAGTGAGCTCTCCCCTCCAGGGAGCAGGACAATGCCTGCTGCCTACCTTAGGCTCCTGGGGATTAGTGCTCAGGGCCACAGTACCTTTAGTTTTGGGCCCAAGAGACCCTTTGGCAGGAGGAAGGCAAAGGACCACATGACAATTGCCCTCTTAGATTTGGGTTCGCTGGTCAGAGACAGTGAACTGGGCCTCTCTCTGCAGCCTTTCTTAACTAGGCTACATTACCAGCCCAGTGTAGGGCTCCAGTCAGTGAAGAGTTATCACTGTGGTTTGCTGCCCAGAGGATTAAAGATCAGGCCTTGGGAAATACTCCACAGCTCAGACTTGATTCTCTTGCTCCTGACTATCTAACCAGAGTTAAGCTACACTAACTTCCTAACTCTGAAAGTACTCAGGCATTGCCCCTGGCTGTCAGCCCTCAGCTTTCCTTTTATTAAACTCTGCAGAGTGAGGTAGGCTTCATTCTCAGGCCAAGGGCCCATCCAGTCAGGCACAGCTTCCTGCCTCACAGGCCAGGCCCTGCCCACCCTGCCTCCCTGTCTCCCTGACCCCACTGCCTCCCTGTCTCCCTCCTCCTTGATTCCCACCCAGCCTCCCCTCAGCTGGGCGGAGTGGGGGAAAGTTGTCCAGCTCCGCAGCCCCTGGGAAAAAAATTAATTTGGTTTTGGTTGTATGAGTGTCTGGGGTTTTGTGTGTGTTTTCTTCCAAGTTTCGGTTTCAAACTGGGGCTCACACGCTCTCTTGGAGCAGAATCTAGCTCATAGCAGAGGGCAGGCTCCGCTTTGCCCAGACAAGCCCAGCTCTACTTCCCCTTCAGTGCCAGTGCCCACACCTGAGGCTGCAGCCCCATCTGCAGCAGGGCTGCCTAGGGCTGAAGGGTTAGAAAATGTCTGTGTTTAGAACTAGGGGCTGGAGTTTGCACATAAGGATGCTTCACCCCACTAGCTAGACCTACTAGCTGAGTTATAAGTCTTTTCCTTAAGATCCCGCTAGCTATTTAAACATAATTATAGTGACTTCAATTCATGGAGCACTTCCTGCATGCCAGGTGCTGAGCTCAGGAACTGTCAAGCATCATTCTCACCCTTTGAGTTTCGATACAATCATCTTTATTTCTACAGATGAGGAAACTGAGGTTCAGAATAGTAGCAGGATCACAGAGTTACTAACTGGCAGGAGGAGCCCTGGCCTGTCTAAAGCCTGTGCATGTACCTGTAGTTTTATCTTGCCTCTGGATTGTTCCTCTAACCACTAATCAATGTGTAAATAAAGGCTGTGGCCAAGCTGGCTGATTTATTTGCACAGCACCATAGGCTAGGGCATCACTTAGCAGGCCTGCAGAGGTACCCTACTCCCATACACACTGGCAGCCCTGGGATTTAAAAAGTTTCCAAAAAGGCTTTGGGAGAGGAGAGGCCAGGCTCACTTGCTGCCTCCCTCAGAATCAGACTCAAGACTCTCCTCCTCTCAGAAACAAGACATTCCAATCAGTGGGCTAGTTTATTTTCACAGAACCAGCCCCTTTACCCCCCAAATCCTCTGAACAAAGGTAGGTACAGTCAGCTTTACAAGCACTACTGCGTGCTTGAAAGATTAACAGATACACTGTTTTTGCTGGCAATTGGCCAGAGGTTTCATGAAAACTAGAACAGAAGATAAGTAGAAGCTGGCAAATGACAAGAAGCCTGAATTCTATGACAGCTGTTCATGACAAGCCACTGCCTCTAGGGCTGAGCTCTCACTGACCCTGGGGGAAAGGCTCTGTGGGCCCTTGTGTGTAGGCATATAATCTGACCACTGGGAGGCCCTGCTGAAAGTGGAAATTGGCTCTCACATTTGTGCACATAAGGCAGGTGCACACTGCCTGGTTCTAGAAACACTCAGTACATGCTACTGCATGAAGCAAACAGAAAACCCTAACATACAGGGCACCCACTTTTATGCCACAGACCTGGCTCCTCTGGACTCTGCCCAGCCTACACCCCCCAAAAGAGATTATTCTGAAATGCAGGAACTTCAAACAGGATCAGATAATGGGGATCCTATAACTAGACACTGGCAGTCAGCCCTCTGGCTTTAGAGCCTAAGCCTAGAACTCCTTCTGGAAGAACAACTGCTTGGAAATGTAGAGACAACTAGCTAGGCATAGGCCATAGGCTTGAGTAACAGTTGTGTCCAATTTCCTTCCCACCTTGGGGGTTGAGGCCTGGGACCCTATAGGGTTCTTAGGAAAGCAGCCAACTACCTACTAGGAGCTAGCCAGCATCCTCACTTGTTCTACTCCCTTGCTACTTAAAATTATCTTGTCTGTATTTCGCCTACATATGCTACTTCCTTGTATCTTCAGGGGTTTTGTTTACTCTTCTTGGGGGAAAAAAAAACCTACAGTAGGGGGAGACAAAAGTCTGGATCCAGATCCCAGTTCTACTATCTGTAGATAATTGTGGCTCTACACAAATGACTTTGCTTTTTTTTAACCTCAGCTTTACCATCTGTGAACCAGAGTAATGTAATGATAAGGATTTGTTTCCCCAGGTTCTGCTAAACTCCTAGAGGGCAAGAGATGAGAGCTCTGTTTATGACTCTTGTTTTTGCTTAGAGTAAGATCCTATACATGAAAAAGTCTCAGTAAATACTAGTAGGATAGATGGGCTGATGGACAGAGGAGTGAGTAGGTGACTAGACAGGTGGCTAGAAAGATAGATAAAAGACAAATAAAAGATGAGTAGAAAGATAGATAGATGGGGATGGATACCCATCTCCATTCCATGCACAGGTAACCTAGTTGGGAAGGGAAAGGAAAAGCTAATATGGTGAGATCAGGTCACATCATGGCAGGGCCTTCATCAAGAAGGCAGCTCCAAGAGGGATATTCTTTGGCATAAACTGAAGCATTCCCTCCCCCCCCCCCCGGTGGGTTAGTCCAGCTCACTGCCTGAAGAGTATGAAGAGAGAAAAGATGGCTTCAGTATTGCTGTACAGTCCAGGATTTCACCTTTGTGGAGCTGGAACTGAGAGGGGGTTTGTATGGCACCTGCTCTGTAGGCAGACACACCTGAGTGACACATCACAGCCTGCTGTTGAACCCAAACCACATTGGTCCACCCACCACACCTCCTGCACTTGAACTCACATTCCATGTCCAAGTCCTCTGTCTGGTTTAGTGACTAAGAAGCACTGTGTCTCCCCCAGATCTACATATTAGTTGCTTAAAAGCATCCATATTTGTGTGCAGTACAAGAGGCCATCTGGTATGATAGGTGGGTGTGAAGCCAATAGGACTGTGTTTAAATTGTGGCTCTTTCACTTGGGTATCATCCCTCCTCTGTAAAGTGGGATAGTGAATATTCGTGTTACAGATGGCTATGAGGATCAGAGAGAAACTTTGTCAGGTGCCTGAAATGTGGGCCCACCTGGTAAGTAATGGCCATCACCAACTTCTATGTCACTCAGAGGACTTGAAAGCAGAGAGCCAAATCCTAACTATGCCTTCTCTCTTCCAGAATCTTGGTCAACATGGACAACAACATCATTCAGCATTACAGCAACCATGTCGCCTTCCTGCTGGATGTGGGTGAGCTTGACGGCAAGATTCAGATCATCCTTAAGGAACTGTAGGACCTGAGTCTACATACATCCTTATCCCCCGGGATGGGCTCCAAGCAAGGAGCTAGCTGGGAAGTGGCCCCATGCCACACACAACCTCTCCTCATGCCTCAGTGCTGTTACTTGAATGCCTTCCCTCAGGGAAGAGGCCCTTGAGTCACAAACCCACAGGTTTCAGGGACAAGAAGGGACCTGGAAGATGTACCTATTCGACCTGCATCTCATGCTTGAATCTACTCTGAACTTTGTGCCTACCAGCCAGATAATCACATTGGCTAATGTGCCTACAGACTGTTCCCTCGTCAAAAGACCCTTTTCTGAAGACTTGTCTTCCGTCATCTGGATTGTCAGATGACTTGGTTCTTCAATCAACTTCCAATCAAGGATTTCTTCCCTTTTGTTTGGTTAACCTGAATACTTTGATTTTCAGTGCAAATACTTTTTAAAAGACTCTAAAATGAAAAATACTCTTTCTCACGGACTTCCTCATTCCAAGGTGTAAATAATATAGCTCACCTGCCAGAACAAAGCCACTTGCTATTGTACACATACATTTCTTATTTACAATTTTCACTTATGTTTTGTATGTATATATATATATATAAGTATATAGTGTATATATATATGCAACATTTTATTTTATGTGACATTTTATTTTATACTGCTCTTGTATACATTTTTATCATTTCAAAAATGTGTATTTCACATTTCTTGGACTATTATTTTTTAGCTATCATTCAGTGTTGGATCATTTTGTATACACATGAAGTATTTAGCAATAAATTTCTACCCAGGTATTACTTCAAAGGCCACACTCATTCCCTCTGAAAGTTTTCTGTGAGCTGGAGAGGTAGCTCACCAAGAAGGGTGCATGTCTTACTGTGGGCCCGACTAAGGTTCAAACTTCAGCACAAAGTGCCCTGGCACATGAGAAAGCTCTGGTGTTAAAGTATCTCTGTCTCTATAGCTGAAAGAAAAAGAGACCAAAGTAGTGAACTTGCATATATGCATAGAGAGAAAGTCTCTGGAGAGAGATCAAAAATAGACAACTTCTCTGTTTTGCTTTCTGAGAGGAGCAGTCTGCCCTGGACATTAAGGATGGTGGTGAGTTCTGCACAGTGAAGCCTAGGAGCCCACCTGCAGGGTGCTCTCAGCTCTATGTCTGTGTGATCCCACAGGCTGAAAGCTATAAGCTGTCTGCAGGCAGCCCCTAAGTAAGGGAAGTTGGGCAGCCCCAACTGTAATCATAGCAGCTCTGATTTCCTCTTCTTTTTTTACTTATTTATTTGTTTTTTGATTTCCTCTTCTTACATATTAGGGTTTCTAGTAAAATTCTGTCGAGAGTAGGGCAGTAGCGTAGCGGGTTAAGCGCAGGTGGCGCAAAGCACAAGGACCGGCATAAGGATCCCGGTTCAAGCCCTCGGCTCCCCACTTGTAGGGGAGTCGCTTCACAGGCGGTGAAGCAGGTCTGCAGGTGTCTATCTTTCTCTCCCCCTCTCTGTCTTCCCTTCCTCTTTCCATTTCTCTCTGTCCTATCCAACAACAACAACATCAACAACAGTAATGGCTACAACAACAACAAAAAAAAATCTGTCTAAACTAAATGGAATTTTTCTAGATCCTGGAGCCAGGCAGTGGCACACTTAGTTAAGCACACACATTACAATGCACAAAGATCCAGGTTCAAGCCCCTGGTCCTCACCTGCAGGGAGGAAGCTTCACAAGTGGTTAAGCAGGGCTGCAGATGTCTCTGTTTCTATCTCTTGCTCCCCTCTCAATTTCTCTGTCTCTATCCAATATTAAGTTTAAATGAGAGAGAAAGAAAAAGAAAGAAATCCATGGATATCTATGAGTCTCTCAGCTCTGACTGTCAGAATCTGTGACTTCAAACCCCAGTGGCCTACCTGGACTCAGGACCAGGAGTCAGGCAAAAAAGGCACACACCATGGGCACAAACATGGTAAGGAATAGAAACCATAGTCCAATGTAATAATGATTTTTTTAATAAGATCAAAAAGAAAAAAAAAAAAAACACAATGAGAAAAATAACAAAAAACTGAAGCTGGGGTTAGTATTATTGATATTTCCTTTGACCTCAGGTTTTATCCAGTATGACTTGCCTGGCAATCAGGGGACCTTCAGAGCATCTAGAGTTGCTCTGCCCACTCCAGAGGTCTGGATGGATGTCAGAGCAGGGCCTTATGTGAGGGAGAGTGGACTAGCATGTGCAGAATATCAGCACAGTGCCAGTCTTACTGGAGGTGGGTGGAATCTGCTCATCTCCTTCCTGAGCTTCCTGCCAACAACTCTCCTCAAGCCTGGTGGGAAGTTGGAGTATTTTATTGCATTTTAGAATCACCTGGCAGCTTTTAGCCACCAGCTCTCCCCCTACTACCAGCTTGAAGCAATTAAATTAGAATTTCTAGGGGTCAGGCCCAGGCATTAGTATTTTTTAAAGCTCTAATGGTGAATTAGTGTACAATATAAACCAAGAACCACTGCTCTAAAAAGGCCAATTTTATTGACTTTGAAGCTTTTGTGGCCTTCTAGTATCTACTTTTTATTTGTTTTATAACATACTTAGCTCTGGTTAATAGTGGTGCTGGGGATTGAACCTGGGACCTTGGAGCCTGAGGCATGAAAGTCTTTTGCATATTTTGCATAACCATGATGCTATTATCATCTCCAAACACGCCCCCCCCCTGCCCTGCACGTGCCATGTACAGGTGAACTATAAGCTTCAGTACAAGTTCTGTGGGAGAGTCCAGGAAGAAGCTGAGAACTCCTAGGAAAACTATAGGGCTGACCTCTTCCCCATCCACCTAAGGAGAGAGGGTCACTAGGACCAGAGATCGCAAGCCTGGAGGAAATCTAATCCTCTCCTCAAAGGTGATCAGAGAGCAAAGGGCAACTTAGGACTTAGCAACTGCCATTTCAAGGTTGCCTTTCACTCCGGAGTGAAAAGGGTAAAAGGAGTGAAAGGAAGTCCTTTCCCAACAGGTCATGAGAGAAAGGCAGCTGTGGGCCTGAGGAGAGGGCACCCCCTGCCTGTAGGTAACTGTCCTCCCAGCCACAGCAGAGAAAAGGGAGGAAGAAGCAAAGAAAGGGTGAAGCAATGAATGAAAAAATAAGTGGGGAAAATAAAGGGAGGATAAGCTGCAAAACAGATGGGTGAACAGATGGAAGACTGAAGGAAGAACTGAATGACTGAATGTAGTTGTTAGACTCTGTATTAGATCTTTAAATGTGTTTATTAGAGGGAGTGCAGGCTACGGACCTGGCATCACCTGGGAGCTTGTTAGCCATGCAGACACCTAACATTAACACGATGCCACATGAAAATAATGTCTCCATTCTCCCCCCCCCTCATTTTTTGAGAGAAAACAGAGCAGAGTGTCTCTCCATCCTTTTATGTAGTGCTGAGGTTTGAACCTAGGGCTTCATGCATGCAAAGCATGTGCTGTATCATTATTTCTCCATCTCCCTGGTCCATGCTTCTTTTTAAAATTTTTTATTTATTTTTAAAAAGAGAGAATGAGAGAGACCACAGCACCATAACTTCCTTCAAGGCAGTGGGGGCTGAGCTTGTGACAAAGCAGTGTACTATCCAAACGAACTATTTCACCAGCCCTCAATTTAAAAAAGAGAAAAAGAAAAATACAGACTCTCAGGCCCCAACCTAGTTCTACAGAATTTGTCTTTTAATAAGATCTCCAAGTGATTTATTTGCAAACACATTCAAATTTAGATAATATTAATATCCTAAGCCTAGATGTCATAGTCACACTGAAAACTTTAATAATAAAGTGTAGCCCTAAAGGTCCAGGATGTCTCATCCACAGGGAAAAGTCAGAGGGGAGCCATTGGGGAGTGTGGGCTCTCTGGAGGTTTCTACGCACAGAGTGAAAGGCAACATGAACTTTTTGGGGAAAAGAGGATGTGTGGCTGCTTCTATTTTCACTTGGTTCTTTGGGAATCTCTTCTTGTTACGGAGAAACACGTGGGTAGGACAGACAAGGTCTGTTGAAGAAGGTCAGTAAGGGGACATCAGGAAAGGGAAATTATGTCCCTGTAGGCATAGAATGGCATGTCTCCTACCCCTCAGCACTCAGTCTCTGGGACCCTGGACCTGTCCCATCTGCTGTTGACTCCAATGCCAGTGAACAGAATGGATCCTGAAGGTGGATCCTGAGCATAAGCACAAGTAAGCTTGTGACTGGCTCTTAGCTCTTCCTGGAGGTCAGCTAGGAAGGTTTAGCTGTGGGATGAGGGGTGTGGTAACACCTGTTTGTCTCTCTTGCAGGGGCCTCTGGAAGAGGAGCGTGGGAGTCAAGGTCAAAATAGGAGTATGCCTGGCCAGCAGGGGCTGACCCCAGAGTCCAGCTGGAGCCAGAGCTTCAGAAGCTTGTCCTGAAGCATAGGGAAGTGACCAGAGGGCCACTCTTCACATCTGATCAGAAAAACCATGGGAGTTAATGTGTATGTGTGTGTGGGGGGGTGGGATTCATCCTCTAAGAGGAAGCACAAGACAAGGACAAATGAAACAGCTCAGCCAGGTGGCAGAGCTGCCTCCCTGTCCCCAGTTATTGGAGAGTAAACAGTCTCTAAATGAATGTCATGAGGAAGCTGGGTGGGGTAGCTGGTGACCGGAGTTCTCGTCAGCCTGTGGGAGGTTATTACAACACTGGGATCCATTTGTTGTCCTCATTGTAGAGGAAGGACTGCTTTCCTGGGAATTCTGGCCTATACGAGGCTGCAAGGAGAAAGAGAGAGACAGCATCAGGAGAGAAAGGGCCAGCTGTATCCATCTCTGGCCTTCCATGTCTGGGCTGGCAGGGCTGGTGAGACCCATGCCCTGGTCCCTAAGCTACATATGTGGGGAGACAGAGAGGAAGGCACTGCTCAAGGTTATATGGCCCTTAAGTGATGGAGGCAGAACTTGGACTCAGGCTCCCTAGCTTTTTAAATTCCTTACCATTTTGTTTAACAAAGGAAATTTTGCAAAAGAGTCGTCTGTTAAATTCGAAGAAATAATGAGGAAAGCAAGGTGTCAGCTTGATGAGGTTTTGTTCTGATTTAGTTTAGAATTTTCAAAAAAAAAGTAAAAACCATGACAATTGGAGACATGTTTCTCTAGGACCAGCAGCCAGAGCCATGCCAGCTTGGGAAGATTTTTTGGGAATTTTCATCCTGATGCTCATTTGGTCCTCCAGAGCCCACAGAAGTCCACTGCTGGTTTACCTGGGACATGATTTAAGGGAGTAGAGGCCAGTCAGGTAGATCTGAGCCCACTAGAAGCCAAAAAAGCCCATGGATGTGGGGCTAGCAAAATAGTTCCCTTGGACAGTGGACTGTTTTACGATGTGCATGAGCCAGATTTGAGCCTAGTACCCTTTGCACCGGTGGAAGTTCTGGTGTTATAATCTCTCACTTTCTTTGTCTCTCTGCCTCTGAAAAAGAGTAGTCTAGAGGGGCAGGTGGTAGTGCACCTGGTTAAGCACACACATTACAGTGTGCAAGGATGCCCAGGTTCAAGCCCCTGGTCCCCACCTTCAAAGAGAAAGCTTCATGAGTGGTGAACCAAAGTTGCAGGTGTCTCTCTGTCTCTCTCCCTCTCTACCTCCCCCTCTCCTCTCAATTTCTGTCTCTATCCAATAATAAATAAATAAAAATACTTTAAAAATTATTTAAAAAGAGTGACCCAGGTGACAGTGTACCAGGTTAAGTGGTCATATTACCATTCACAAAGACCTAAGTTCAAGACTCTGGTGCCCAACTGGAGGGAGGAAGCTTCATGAGCGGTAAAACAGTCAGCAAGTATGTATCTTTCTCTCCCCACTCTCTCCTTCCCCTTTCAATTTCTCTCTGTTCCATCAAATTGAAATATAAATAAAAAAACAAAAAAGCCAATGCATATGCCTATGTCCAGGAAGACCCTCACAGCAGCTCACCTTGGTGTGAGAGATCATGACAGCAGGAACTGGCCTGCACCTATATGCCAGGTGCTTTGTAGCCTGTATCAACTGGAGAATACTCAGAAAGCAATCCTAGACACTGGACAAAACAGGATCTGACAGGGTTCCCCACTGGTACTTAGGCTTGTTGGAGTTCAACACTAGGACAATAATGAGCATCTTTGCTGCATCAAACAGTTTTGCCTGGACCATTCAACTGATGATCCCAAGAGCAACCCTCTCAGCAACTTCTCTGGCTTTGTTATAGTCAAAGCTAAGCAAATGATGTTCTTTTCACTACCATGTGTTCTAATCATCCGTGTATCTGGAGGGTAAGGTGACTCTGATACCAGATTAACTCCTCTGGGGACAAACACAGGGCAAAGTCATATTTGTCTCCCCAGTGTGGGGAGCTTGGATTTGACGTGCCAGAAGCTCTCCTTTCCTTTCGTTCCACTTGCACACTTGCCCGTTTGGCAGTCCCCTATGCCACCAACTTGGGCCAAAGTCAGGAGGCAGTAAATAGCTAAGGGGCTCTATTGAGAGTTAGAAATAGGTCTGAGAGAACAGAGACACCAGAGTGAATCCCTGATCTGATCAGCTCTCAAGTAAAACCTGGGGTCAACAAGATTGACACCTAAACTTATCTTTAAGAAGGGAGTAAGTACAGGCGGTTCAAAAGAGGTGTGCCAGTGCTCCCTGGTTAATTCCATAACCAGTAAGGCATATGTTGTTCATTCACTGCATGTCTTAGGCACCTTGCTGCCCAGGCCTCCACCAGCTGTAAAATGACCTAACCAGACTAGACCAGTGGTTTAAACATTTTCAACATAAGCTTATGGGTGAACAAGAGATAGCTTACCTGGTAGAATACACACTTTGTCATGCACAAGGACCTAAGCTTGAGCCCCCAGCACCACCTGAGAGCACCATGTATGGCAGGTGCTGTGCTGTTTCTCCTCTCCCTCTCTGTCTCTCTCCCCCCTTCTCTATTTTAAATCAAAAAGAGTCTGCCAGGAGTAGTGGAATTGTGCAGGCACAAATCCCCAGAGCATATGTATATATTAAAAAAAAAAAAAAAGAATATGAGGGTCGGGCAACAGTACACCCAGCTGAGCACATCTGTTACAATGTGCAAGGATCCAGGTTTAAATCCCCAGTTCCCACCTGAAAGGGAAATGTTTCACGAGCAGTGACACAATATTGCAGGTGTCTCTTTTTCACATCCTATCTATCTCTGCTTTCTCTCTCAATTTCTATCTTTGTTCAATAAATAAAATGTTTTTTAAAAATTTAAAGAATATAATTTTTTTTTTACAATATAACAAAGAAAAACCCATGGTCCTTTTTTCCCAAAACTAATGCATACATCCTCCAAATCTCTAGTAATTTCAGAGTAACAGATTCCCTGGAGCTCATCTTTGAACATCTTGAATGTTAATATTTCTTAGCTGTGAATCCCTGAGCTGGATTGTTCCTGAAAGTACTTTCTATTAAAAAAAAAAAAAAAAAAAAAGCTGGAAAATCTTCTAGCTCTACTTGAATTCCTACAAACTGGTAAGTTGCCTATAAATTGATCACATTTGATGGTCTAGGGATGACAAAACATCCAGGTTGCTGTTTTGTTTTGGGTTTTGTTTGTTTGTTTGTTTGTTTTGTTTTTGCCACCAGGGTTATTGATGGGGCTTGATGTCTGAAGAACAAATCCATTACTCCAGGCAGCATTTTTTAAAAAACAGAGATGGAGAGAAATTGAGAGGGAAGTGGGAGAGAGAGAGAGGGTGAGAGAGAGAGACACATTTCTAGCACTTATTCAGTGGGGCCTTGGGGCTTGCACTGGGTCCTTGAGCATGGTGACATGTGTGCTCTAAGAGATGTCCACTGCCCAGACCCCAGGATTGGTTTTCACAGGCATTTACAAATAGTCTCTGACCTGGACCAGGCATGTCTGACTGAGCTGATGCTGTTGCCCACCGGCTGGTGTTGGACACAAATGATGCGCTGGAGATGAAGTGCTTGGGAGGCCCGGCGTAGTCCACAATTTCATACTGCCCAGGGCCTGGGAGAGGCGGCTTTGGGGGCAAAGGCAAAGGCTGGGCAGAGAAGTTCAGTACAGGGTTTCTCCTTCAGGAAAGATAAAAATGTGAAGATGTCACTTAGTAGTTTACTAGAGAAATAGTAGTACCCAGACACAGCCAGGAACTGTCCAGGAATGAATCATCTGTAAGAGGGCTGAACATGGCACCAGGACACCCGGGCACAGCTCTGGCTTCACTGCTTGTGGACCTGTTCCCTCACCTGCATGGTGAACCTCAGCACAAATGTTGCACATGCCATAGCACCACACTGGTGGCGGGTGCTCTCCAGAGATCGAGAGCTGAGCTCCCCTGGGAACACTGATGTAGCAAAGAGCAAGGGACCTCTATAACCCACTGTTCCCAAATATGCTAGTGACATTGACTCACCTGCTCAGTCTCCTGAAGACTGTCCCTGCTTAGCAAAGTGTACACCTCATGATGTTGTCAAAGGCTTGGAGGTAACACAAACTGATGAGGTGACTTCCTCTTTCCAACTAACATCCTGGAATCAAGCCTGTCTGTCTCTCAGTGGGGACAGACACACTCATTAAATTCCTGGGGATGCACTGAAGGGGTGACACAGGTCAAGGCAAGAGGAAGCCAGTTTTTATTTATGAGGGGAAAGGAGCTTGATCATACAGTGAAACCAATTCTTCCACGTGGACAGAAAGGGGAGGAAGGAGGCAGCCCCCCTCCTTTCTGTAGGCAGTTTTATTCTAAACAAACAGCCAGACTGGCTGTTCCTCCATCACAGAATGTGAACCTCGACCAGACTGACAATAGCTCTCAATGACCTCTCTTGGCAATGGGAGTTGTTCACCCTGCCTTGGGCTGACTGTGGTGTAAGGAACCCCTTAAACCTCCATTTCTGAAGCTTTTGTTTTACACCTCTGTGTTCAAGTAGCAGGTGGTAGTGCTGCAGGCATCATAATAACAATAATGACTATTTTCATTGAGCATCTACTATGTGCTGGTATGATGCTAGGCACCTTTTCTCCATTTTGTCACAATGAATGGATGTCATTGCTTTTTGATTCAAGTACAAATAGATTAAGGTACTTGTGAGTGGTATGATCAGAAGTCAGAACCAGGGGCCGGGCAGTATCACAGCAGTTAAGTGCACATAGTATGAAGTGCAAGGACCCATTTAAGGATCCCAGTTTGAGCCCCTGGCCCCCCCAACTGCAGGGGGTCACTTCACAAGTGGTGAAGCAGATCTGTGTCTATTTTTCTCTCATCCTCTCTGTCTTCCCCTCCTTTCCCAATTTCTCTCTGTCCTATTCAATGACAACAACAAGGGCAACAAAATGGAAAAAGTGGCCTCCAGGAGCAGTGTATTCATATCATAGTGCAGGCACCTGAGCCCCAGCAATAATCCTAGAGGCAAAAAAAAAAAAAAGTCAGAACCAGGTCTGTATGATTCTAAAACTTATTCTACTTTGCCATGAAGCTTTCTGCCAATAGCCTGGCATGCCAGAATTCCTCATGTGCTCTGTGACTTTGCATGACATCTCTCTAGACATGCACTTGTTCAGCATCTCCAGAACCCTCCTAGCTCTCTAAGTTGAAAGATGCCTCTGGGGAATCGGGCAGTAGCACAGCAGGTTAAGCACACATGTGCAAAGCCTAAGGATCCCAGATCGAGCCCTGGCTCCCCACTTGCAGGGGAGTCGCTTCACAAATGATGAAGCAGGTCTGCAGGTATCTTTCTCTCCCCCTCTCAATCTTCCCCTCCTCTCTCCATTTCTTTCCCTCTGTCCTATCCAACAATGACGATACCAATAACAACAATAATAATAACTACAACAATAAAACAAGGGGAAAAAAGGGAATAATAAATAAATAAATATTTTTAAGAAAAGCAAAGAAAGATGCCTCTGCTTCAGAGGCTATCAAACAGAAGGAAGCAGAATTCCAGTTTCCAGGAACTTCAGTCCCCTCCTCTGTTTAGATGGGTTAGCTTCAAGGCAGGATGAGGTGCTAGTGGTTGTTCAATACTATAAGACCCTTCTCTTTTGATTACAAGACACAAAAGAAGCTTCAGGTGTGAAATGGAAGCAAGAAGCTCTCCAACTGTGATCCTGAGAGTTATCATCCCCATAATAATTCTCTAGTTCCCTAGGCAACTCAGTGGACCTTTGTGAATCAAGGTCTGATGAAAGGTCATAGCTGGAAGGAACCTCAAAGGCCATCACATTCACTCACTTATTTTAAAGATAGAGAAACTGAGATT